>NC_086446.1:773395656-773725031 GCF_028390025.1 Pseudophryne corroboree
CATCAATTTAAAAGGACTGATTATGCTACATCTGAATTGAACTGAGAGAAATATCCCATGCGCAGTTAAAAAATTCTGGTGAATATACACTGCTCAAAAAAATAAAGGGAACACTAAAATAACACATCCTAGATCTGAATGAATTAAATATTCTTATTAAATACTTTGTTCTTTACATAGTTGAATGTGCTGACAACAAAATCACACAAAAATTATCAATGGAAATCAAATTTATTAACCCATGGAGGTCTGGATTTGGAGTCACCCTCAAAATTAAAGTGGAAAAACACACTACAGGCTGATCCAAGTTTGATGTAATGTCCTTAAAACAAGTCAAAATGAGGCTCAGGAGTGTCTGTGGCCTCCTCGTGCCTGTATGACCTCCTTACAACGCCTGGGCATGCTCCTGATGAGGTGGCGGATGGTCTCCTGAGGGATCTCCTCCCAGACCTGGACTAAAACATCCGCCAACTCCTGGACAGTCTGTGGTGCAACGTGGCATTGGTGGATGGAGCGAGACATGATGTCCCAGATGTGCTTAATTGGATTCAGGTCTGGGGAACGGGCGGGCCAGTCCATAGCATCAATGCCTTCGTCTTGCAGTAACTGCTGACACACTCCAGCCACATGAGGTCTAGCATTGTCTTGCATTAGGAGGAACCCAGGGCCAACCGCACCAGCATATGGTCTCACAAGGGGTCTGAGGATCTCATCTCAGCACCTAATGGCAGTCAGGCTACCTCTGGCGAGCACATGGAGGACTGTGCGGCCCCCCAAAGAAATTCCACCCCACACCATTACTGACCCACTGCCAAACCGGTCATGCTGGAGGATGTTGCAGGCAGCAGAACGTTCTCCCTGGCGTCTCCAGACTCTGTCACGTCTGTCATATGTGCTCAGTGAGAACCTGCTTTCATCTGTGAAGAGCACAGGGCGCCAGTGGCGAATTTTCCAATCATGGTGTTCTCTGGCAAATGCCAAACGTCCTGCACGGTGTTGGGCTGTAAGCACAACCCCCACCTGTGGGCGTCGGGCCCTCATACCACCCTCATGGAGTCTGTTTCTGATCGTTTGAGTAGACACATGCACATTTGTGGCTTGCTGGAGGTCATTTTGCAGGGCTCTGGCAGTGCTCCTCCTGTTCCTCCTTGCACAAAGGCGGAGGTAGCGGTCCTGCTGCTGGGTTGTTGCCCTCCTACGGCCTCCTCCACGTCTCCTGATGTACTGGCCTGTCTCCTGGTAGCTCCTCCATGCTCTGGACACTACGCTGACAGACACAGCAAACCTTCTTGCCACAGCTCGCATTGATGTGCCATCCTGGATGAGCTGCACTACCTGAGCCACTTGTGTGGGTTGTAGGGAGGTCATACAGGCACGTGGAGGCCACCCACACTACTGAGCCTCATTTTGACTTGTTTTAAGGACATTACATCAAAGTTGGATCAGCATGTAGTGTGTTTTTCCACTTTACTTTTGAGGGTGACTCCAAATCCAGACCTCCATGGGTTAATAAATTTGATTTCCATTGATAATTTTTGTGTGATTTTGTTGTCAACACATTCAACTATGTAAAGAACAAAGTATTTAATAAGAATATTTCATTCATTCAGATCTAGGATGTGTTATTTTAGTGTTCCCTTTATTTTTTTGAGCAGTGTATATATATATATATATATATATATATATATATTTATATTTATTTTTTTTATTCTTATTTGTTTTTTTTGGGAAGGGGGGGCTGCCTATTTTGTGAGTTCCAGGTCCCAGAATTTCTGATGGCAGCCCTGCCTACCAGCATTAATAATGGGGGTAATTCCAGGTTGATCGCAGCAGGAAATTTTTTAGCAGTTGGGCAAAACCATGTGCACTGCAGGGGAGGCAGATATAACATTTGCAGAGATAATTAGATTTGGGTGGGTTATTTTGTTTCTGTGCAGGGTAAATATAAATACTGGCTGCTTTATTTTTACATTGCAATTTAGATTGCAGATTGAACTCACCACACCCAAATCTATCTCTCTCTGCACATGTTATATCTGCCTCCCCTGCAGTGCACATGGTTTTGCCCAACTGCTAAAAAATTTCCTGCTGCGATCAACTTGGAATTACCCCCAATGATGGTATGTACTTAGAAATGCGCAAAGGGTGGCGCATAAAGATGGCGTTGCCCACTGGGTCCTAGCTCCAGAATGTATCGCATTCCGGAGCTTGGTACATATGGGAAATGCGGTCAGATTGTGAAAACATCAGTTTCTCTGACGTCCTAGTGGATGCTGGGAACTCCGTAAGGACCATGGGGAATAGACGGGCTCCGCAGGAGACTGGGCACTCTAAAGAAAAGATTAGGTACTATCTGGTGTGCAGTGCACTGGCTCCTCCCTCTATGCCCCTCCTCCAGACCTCAGTTAGAATCTGTGGCCCTCATTCCGAGTTGATCGCTCGCAAGGCGAATGTAGCAGAGTTACACACGCTAAGCCGCCGCCTACTGGGAGTGAATCTTAGCTTCTTAAATGTGCGACCGATGTATGCGCAATATTGCGATTACAAACGAGTTAGCAGTTTTTGAGTAGCTTCAGACTTACTCTGCCTGTGCGATCAGTTCAGTGCTTTTCGGTCCTGGCTGACGTCATAAACACACCCAGCGTTCGCCCAGGCACACCCACCGTTTCCCCGGCCACTCCTGCGTTTTCTCCGGAAACGGTAGCGTTTCCAGCCACACGCCCCTAAAACGCCGTGCATCCGCCCAGTAACACCCATTTCCTGTCAATCACAATGCGAACGTCGGAGCGATGAAAAAGCCGTGAGTAAACTTACTTTCTTCATAGTAAAGTTACTTGGCGCAGTCGCAGTGCGAACATTGCGCATGCGTACTAAGAGAATTCTCACTGCGATGCGATGAAAATCTCCGAGCGAACAACTCGGAATGAGGGCCTGTGTCCGGCCAGAGCTGGGTGCTCCTAGTGGGCTCTCCTGAGCTTGCTAGTAAAGAAAGTATTTGTTAGGTTTTTTATTTTCAGTGAGCTTCTGCTGGCAACAGACTCACTGCTACGTGGGACTAAGGGGAGAGAAGCAAACCTACCTGCTTGCAGCTAGCTTGTGCTTCTTAGGCTACTGGACACCATTAGCTCCAGAGGGTTCGAACACAGGCACCTGTCCTCGATCGTCCGTTCCCGGAGCCGCGCCGCCGTCCCCCTCGCAGAGCCAGAAGAACAGAAGCTTGAAGACGACAAAATCGGCGGCTGAAGACTCCTGTCTTCATTAAGGTAGCGCACAGCACCGCAGCTGTGCGCCATTGCTCCCAGCACACTTACACACTCCGGTCACTGTAGGGTGCAGGGCGATGGGGGGGGGGGGGGGGGGGGGGGCGCCCTGGGCTGCAATTGTGGTACCTTTTGACATAAAAATACATATATACAGTCTGGCACTGTATATATGTAAAAACCCCCGCCATTTTTTTACACAGAAAGCGGGACAGAAGCCCGCCACTGAGGGGCAGGGCCTTCTTCCTCAGCACACCAGCGCCATTTTTTCTTCACAGCTCCGCTTGAAGCAGCTCCCCAGGCTCTCCCCTGCAGTATCCAGGTACAAGACGGGTTAAAAAGAGAGGGGGGGCACATAAATTTAGGCGCAAATAAGACTTATAAAGCAGCTATTGGGTAAATCACTTATTGTCAGTGAAAATCCCTGTGTTATATAGCGCTGTGGTGTGTGCTGGCATACTCTCTCTCTGTCTCCCCAAAGGATTTTGTGGGGTCCTGTCCTCAGTCTGAGCATTCCCTGTGTGTGTGCGGTGTGTCGGTACGGCTGTGTCGACATGTTTGATGAGGAGGGTTATGTGGAGGCAGAGCAAGGGCAGATAAGTGTGGGGTCGCCCCCGTCGGGGCCGACACCTGATTGGATGGATATGTGGAAGGTCTTAAACGACAATGTAAGCTCCTTACATAAAAGGTTTGATGACGCTGCAGCCTTGGGACAGCCGTGGTCTCAGCCCGCGCCTGCCCAGGCGACTCAGAAACCGTCAGGGGCTCAAAAACGCCCTATATCTCAGATGGTTGACACAGATGTCGACACGGAGTCCGACTCCAGCGTCGACGATGATGAGGCACATTTACAGTCTAAAATGACCAAAGCCATCCGATACATGATTGTTGCAATGAAAGATGTATTACACATTTCTGAGATTAACCCTGTTAATACCAAGAGGGTTTATATGTTTGGGGAGAAAAAGCAGCCAGTGACTTTTCCCCCATCTGATGAATTAAATGAATTATGTGAAGAAGCGTGGAGTTCCCCTGATAAGAAACTAGTGATTTCTAAGAGGTTACTAATGGCGTACCCTTTCCCGCCAACGGACAGGTTACGTTGGGAAATATCCCCTAGGGTGGACAAGGCGCTGACACGCTTATCTAAAAAGGTGGCCCTGCCGTCTCAGGATACGGCCGTCCTAAAGGAGCCTGCGGATAGAAAGCAGGAAGCTATCCTGAAGTCAGTGTATACACACTCTGGTACTCTACTGAGACCTGCTATTGCTTCAGCCTGGATGTGTAGTGCTGTAGCAGCGTGGACAGATACTCTGTTAGACGACATTGATTCCCTCGACAGAGATACTGTTTTGCTAACACTGGGCCATATCAAAGACGTCGTCTTATATATGCGGGATGCTCAGAGGGACATTTGCCTGCTGGGCTCTAGAATTAATGCTATGTCCATTTCTGCCAGGAGGGTCTTATGGACTCGGCAATGGACAGGAGATGCTGATTCTAAAAAACACATGGAGGTTTTGCCTTATAAGGGTGAGGAATTGTTTGGGGATGGTCTGTCGGACCTCGTGTCTACAGCGACAGCTGGAAAGTCGACTTTCTTGCCTCAGGTTTCCTCACAGCCTAAGAAAGCACCGTATTATCAAATGCAGTCCTTTCGTTCCCAGAAAGGCAAGAGAGTCAGGGGCGCATCCTTTCTTGCCAGAGGCAAGGGTAGAGGTAAGAAGCTGCACCATGCAGCCAGTTCCCAGGAACAAAAGTCCTCCCCTGCTTCCACTAAGTCCACCGCATGACGGGGCTCCACAGGCGGAGCCGGGTGCGGTGGGGGCGCGTCTCCGAAACTTCAGCAGCCAGTGGGTTCGCTCACAGGTAGATCTCTGGGCTATACAAATTGTATCTCAGGGATACAAGCTGGAATTCGAAGCGACCCCCCCCCCCCCCCGCCGTTACTTCAAATCAGCCTTGCCAGCTTCCCCCATGGAAAGGGAGGTAGTGCTGGCAGCAATTCACAAGCTGTACCTCCAGCAAGTGATTGTCAGGGTCCCCCTCCTTCAACAGGGAAGGGGTTACTATTCCACAATGTTTGTGGTACCGAAACCGGACGGTTCGGTGAGACCCATTCTGAATTTAAAATCCTTGAACACTTATATAAAGAAGTTCAAGTTCAAAATGGAATCGCTCAGAGCGGTTATTGCAAGCCTGGAAGAGGGGGATTTTATGGTGTCGCTGGACATCAAAGATGCTTACTTGCATGTCCCCATTTATCCACCTCACCAGGAGTACCTCAGATTTGTGGTACAGGACTGTCATTACCAATTCCAGACGTTTGGCCTGTCCACGGCACCGAGAATATTTACCAAGGTAATGGCCGAAATGATGATACTCCTTCGGCAGAAGGGAGTTATAATTATCCCGTACTTGGACGATCTCCTCATGAAGGCGAGGTCCAGGGAGCAGTTGTTGATCAGCGTAGCACTCTCTCAGGAAGTGTTGCAACAGCACGGCTGGATTCTGAATGTTCCAAAGTCGCAGCTGATTCCTACGACGCGTCTGCTTTTCCTGGGTATGATTCTGGACACAGAACAGAAGAAGGTGTTTCTCCCGGTGGAGAAGGCCCAGGAATTAGCATCTCTGGTCAGGGACCTCCTGAAACCAAAACAGGTATCGGTGCATCACTGCACGCGAGTCCTGGGAAAGATGGTGGCTTCATACGAAGCCATTCCCTTCGGCAGGTTCCATGCGAGGATCTTTCAGTGGGATCTGTTGGACAAGTGGTCCGGATCGCATCTTCAGATGCATCGGCTGATCACCCTGTCCCCAAGGGCCAGGGTGTCTCTTCTGTGGTGGCTGCAGAGTGCTCACCTTCTCGAGGGCCGCAGGTTCGGCATACAGGACTGGGTCCTGGTGACCACGGATGCAAGCCTCCGAGGGTGGGGGGCAGTCACTCAGGGAAGAAACTTCCAAGGGCTGTGGTCAAGTCTGGAGACTTCTCTACACATAAATATACTGGAACTAAGGGCCATTTACAACGCCCTGAGTCAAGCAGAGCCCCTGCTTCGAAACCGGCCAGTGCTGATTCAGTCAGACAACATCACGGCGGTCGCCCATGTAAACCGCCAGGGCGGCACAAGAAGCAGGATGGCAATGGCGGAAGCCACAAAGTTTCTTCGATGGGCGGAGAATCACGTGCAAGCACTGTCAGCAGTGTTCATTCCGGGAGTGGACAACTGGGAAGCAGACTTCCTCAGCAGACACGACCTCCACCCGGGAGAGTGGGGACTTCATCAAGAAGTCTTCCAACTGATTGCAAACCGATGGGAACTGCCACAGGTGGACATGATGGCGTCCCGCCTCAACAAAAAGCTAAAAAAAAAAAAAAATATTGTGCCAGGTCAAGGGACCCTCAGGCGATAGCTGTGGACGCCCTAGTGACACCGTGGGTGTACGAGTCGGTATATGTGTTTCCTCCTCTCATACCCAAGGTACTGAGAATAGTAAGAAAGAGAGGAATAAGAACAATACTCATTGTTCCGGATTGGCCAAGAAGGACTTGGTACGGAACTGCAAGAAATGCGCACAGAGGACCCATGGCCTCTGCCTCTCAGACAGGACCTGCTGCAACAAGGGCCCTGTCTGTTCCAAGACTTACCGCGGCTGCGTTTGACGGCATGGCGGTTGAACGCCGGATCTTAGCGGAAAAAGGCATTCCGGATGAAGTTATTCCTATGCTGATAAAGGCTAGGAAAGACGTGACAGCAAAGCATTATCACCGTATATGGCGAAAATATGTTGCTTGGTGTGAGGCCAGGAAGGCCCCTACAGAGGAATTCCAGCTGGGTCATTTCCTGCACTTCCTACAGTCAGGGGTGACTATGGGCCTAAAATTGGGGTCCATAAAGGTCCAGATTTCGGCCCTCTCCATTTATCTTTCAAAAAGAACTGGCTTCACTGCCTGAGGTTCAGACGTTTGTTAAGGGAGTGCTGCATATTCAGCCCCCTTTTGTGCCACCAGTGGCACCCTGGGATCTTAACATTGTGTTGGATTTCCTGAAATCCCACTGGTTTGAGCCACTTAGGACCGTGGAACTAAAGTATCTCACGTGGAAAGTGGTCATGCTGTTGGCCTTAGCTTCGGCTAGGCGTGTGTCGGAATTGGCGGCTTTGTCATGTAAAAGCCCATATCTGATCTTCCATATGGACAGGGCAGAATTGAGGGCTCGTCCCCAATTTCTCCCAAAGGTGGTATCATCGTTTCATTTGAACCAACCTATCGTGGTGCCTGCGGCTACTCGGGACTTGGAGGACTCCAAGTTACTGGACGTAGTCAGGGCTTTGAAAATATATGTTTCCAGAACGGCTGGAGTCAGGAAGACTGACTCGCTGTTTATCCTGCATGCACCCAACAAACTGGGTGCTCCTGCTTCAAAGCAAACTATTGCGCGCTGGATCTGTAGCACGATTCAGCTAGCTCATTCTGCGGCTGGATTGCCACATCCAAAATCAGTAAAAGCCCATTCCACAAGGAAGGTGGGCTCTTCTTGGGCGGCTGCCCGAGGGGTCTCGGCTTTACAGCTTTGCCAAGCGGCTACTTGGTCGGGTTCAAACACATTTGCAAAGTTCTACAAGTTTGATACCCTGGCTGAGGAGGACCTTGTGTTTGCTCATTCGGTGCTGCAGAGTCATCCGCACTCTCCCGCCCGTTTGGGAGCTTTGGTATGGGGGTATAATCCCCATGGTCCTTACGGAGTTCCCAGCATCCACTAGGACGTCAGAGAAAATAAGAATTTACTCACCGGTAATTCTATTTCTCGTAGTCCGTAGTGGATGCTGGGCGCCCGTCCCAAGTGCGGACTTTCTGCAATACGTGTATATAGTTATTGCTTAAATAAGGGTTATTGTTATGAGCCATCCGTTGAGTGAGGCTCAGTTGTTGTTCATACTGTTAACTGGGTATAGTTATCACGAGTTGTACGGTGTGATTGGTGTGGCTGGTATGAGTCTTACCCTGGATTCCAAAAATCCTTTCCTTGTAATGTCAGCTCTTCCGGGCACAGTTTCCCTAACTGAGGTCTGGAGGAGGGGCATAGAGGGAGGAGCCAGTGCACACCAGATAGTACCTAATCTTTTCTTTAGAGTGCCCAGTCTCCTGCGGAGCCCGTCTATTCCCCATGGTCCTTACGGAGTTCCCAGCATCCACTACGGACTACGAGAAATAGAATTACCGGTGAGTAAATTCTTATTTTTTGTATTTTTGGCTGCATTTTCCCGTTTAGTACACCCCACCCCAAATCAGACTGACCCACTGACCCAACACCATAGTCCCCAGCAGTCCTGATTGCTGAATCAACGATGAGTCCTCCAAACATTTTTTACATGACTTGTATTGGTGCTTCGAGAGAGTTTGTGAGAGTGTCCAATCACGTGTCAGTAAAGTTCTTTTGTGTTTTTACAGGAGTCTTACACCACACCTGCGGATGAGCTGCGATTAGTGGGAGAAATGATCTCCGTTATTGGGGCGCTGGCGATGTTGCTCTTGGAGGTAATTAAGGGAAAATGAAACCTGTAACTTGTTTGACTCGTCTGACTCATCTACTGTATACCGCAATACGATCCCCATTAGGTTCATCCTGTAAATGGACCTAAAAATCTGGAACTTAGAATAAAACGGTGCCTGGGGGCCTGATTAAGAGACAGGTGAAAATGCTGCCACAGTTGCAAATTTGTATGCAGCGACTGTGCGCAAATATGCAAATATTGCAGCAGCCAGGATTTATATTGAGACGCCCACTGTGTACGAAGGCACAACTATCGGACGCACATGAGTCATACAACAGCCTTCCGAATTACCCTGTGATCCTGCTGACTGGCCGATGGAACTGAGACGCCGGAGCCATTTTGACCGCGTACACGATCGCAGGCAGTGACACGCCCCCCAAATGGTCAGGACACGGCTGCCTTTCAGTTGTCACTCCCCCGTTACCTCCCACAAACAGTCCCTTACTGTCAATCACTTTGCAAATAAATCCTCACTGTAACCAAAATCGCAAGACCGTTGCGGCATGTGCGCAATGCAAATTAGATGTATGCGCATTGGCAAAAAATCGATCCACATTGAAATTGCATCCATCTCTGAATGAGAACCCGGGCTAAATGTAATAGCTACCGGAGGTGCGGGCACGGGCGTTTCTATATTGGCTGCAATGTCTGCAGCACACACGGGCCCCTGGGTCCAAGAGGGGCCCACACCACACACACTGCACCCATTTTTAATATTTACCTTTCGGAAGTCCAGCGTTGCAAAAATCGCCAACAAAATGGCGCAGTAGTGATTTTGGTCTCCGGAACATGGCGGCCGCCATGTTTCCGGGGTCCTGCACAATGCCGGAGTCTACTGCGACGTACAGAGGAGGGGTCCCACCCGCCTCTGTTAAAACGCTCCTGGGTGCACGACTTTGTGTGAGTCTGGCCGTATATTTAAAGCGGAAACCTTTTACAAGGAAAAAACAAGTCCCGCACCCAGGAGCATTTTCACAGAGGAGGGGGTCCGTGTGCACTTCCGAGTGTGCCCCCACGTCTGTGTGTCGCAGTAGTCCTGCATCTCAAATGTAATTGTTCATTATTGTATTCAATACCATTGCAGCATAACTAAATGTTCATTTTTGTGGAGGCAAAATGAATAGCCGTTCAGTATAAATGGAGCACTATAATATATGTATAAATGTCTACAAGTGATATCTGTCTGCAAGGGGAGATTTCTGAGGTCACCTCCCAGGTCTCCGGAAACATGTGTGTTATAAGGAATAACGCTTCTTAGCATAAATTATTACAGATACTACAAGTCACACAGAGGCCTATTCATGAAGCAGTGCAAAAAGTGGAGAAACAGACCAGTGGATAAGTTGCCCATAGCAGCCAATCAGCATCTCCCTTACATTATATAGAATGTACTTGATAAAGGCTTCCTTCAAAGCTGATTGGTTGCCATAGGCAACTTCTTCATTGGTGCTTTTCTCCACTCTTTTCACTGCTTCATAAATAGACCCCACAGTTCCTTATCATTTACAATGGTGCATTACATAGTGCAGAAGGAGAACCATACTAAACAATAACGCCAATTGCGGACAATCTAGGAAGGATTTACAAAGGGCTATTTTACCCGGGAGTTGTAAGAACGCTCATATTTTGTTGGCCAGGACTCCCGAAAAAGTAGACTAGCCTACCAGAGTTCAACTAGGGATGACCATTGATGCTTAGTCACCATTAATGGTTTTATCAATGGATTAGGGTCGATGGTTTTCCTCCCCGTTGCACTGATAGGCCCACTACTGTCACCTGACCAACAGTAGTGATGTCCATCGATGGACAATCTGATGGTAGCTCTACTCTTTAGGGGTGCAGTTGCTGCATGGTTTAAAGGTGGATGTGGTGGCACTCAGTGCTGATACATATTCACCCTGTGTTGCACATGTTCAGAAGAGGCAATGCCTTTGGTCTACAATTCTACAGTAGCATTGCTGCGCATCTACCCAAATGTTGCTATGGGGCCCAATAATGCAATGTTCTACTCATGTTCTGAAATGATTACTCTTACATTGATTATTCTGTTCCCCAGATCCCTGTACTGATGAGTACCCGAATTATCTCCTTGCCCCAGGACATGGTTTCAGGAGGATTATTTCACTTCATTCTGTGAGTAGTTTCACTCAATGCATTTACCCACTCTGACCATATGGGGTCTATTTACTAAGCCTGGGATGGAGAAAAAGTGGAGTGAGATAAAGGGGTCTATTCGTGAAGCAGTGAAAAAAGTGGAGAAGTGAGCCTGTGGAGAAGTTGACCATGGCAACCAATCACCTGCTCTATACAATTGTATAGTATGTAAATTATAAATGTTACTTCAACGCTGATTGGTTGCCATGGGCAACTTCTTCACTGGCTCACTTCTCCACACTTTTCACTGCTTCATGAATAGACCCCAAAGTATCAGCCAACCAGCACCTAACTGTCATGTTACAGGCTGTGTTTGAAAAATGACAGTTGGGAGCTGGTTGGTTGGTACTTTATCACGTCCAAGGCTTAGTATATAAACCCCTTTGTCTCCTATAGTACTGTATATTATATCATTGTTTACAGCAGTATCGTAGAGCGGTAATGTTTTCGTTGGGTTGTACATGAACAATGCTTCAATTTCTATAGTTTTGTTCTAAAATGAAACTTAATTTGCACATGGTGTGAAAGCAGCTATTTTGTGGACCATACCACTGTTGATGAGTATGCAGTTTATTACGATACAGAGACATCAATGGGGAAAACCCCCCACCAAATAATGGTTCCCTCCACAAATGAGAGCCTTCACAGTGTGTGGGAGGAAGGAATATTTTTGGAAGAGGAAGGAACTTCTGCAATAACTTTTTGTACCCAACGCTACACTTGCCGGGAACCCCCCCCCCAAAAAACAACAACAACAAAAAACCATGTTAGAGCGGTCACAGGGTTAGAACAAGCTGTGGTCAGTCCCTATTTGTGTTTGCATTGACTATATATCTTGTTAATCCCTCGGCCACTTTTACAGGGTCATCTTCTGCTGCTCAGTACTGCTTACACTTGCCATGAGGATCACCAACACTAATGGAGAAGTGATCCCTATGTCCGTGGCTCTGGTGTTTGGCTGGTGCTATACCATTTATTTTGCTCGTGGATTTGGGATGTTGGGACCTTTCACTGTCATGATTTACAAGGTTAGTGTCAGCAGGGCGGCAGAACCGTGATGATGGGAGAGAACCTGGGACTTTTGGGGAGCAGAGAGATAGCCTTGTAAGATCGGGACAAGATCAGCAGCATGTGTGTTCTGGGTTCAGCTCTGTGTGGGTAGTATTTAGGACTCATTTGGTCATTTTGCATTCCACATAAACATAGGAATTGAACTGCTTTCTACATTAAAATATTTCTCCTTATGTTATTGGTTGAACATGTGACCAACTCTAACTATGGTGTAGCACTTCTACTTGTATACCATTTAATGATGTTTGGTGTGGTAAACGACATGATACAAAGTGTCTTCTGCTTGGTTTTCTTGTGCTCTGCGGCACAGAAAACACACAACATATACACTTCTATGTAATTTTTAACTCCAGTCTCCTGGGGGCACCACCAACACCGTGAATGTAAATAATTTATAGCAAGGCATTATGCCTCTAATACATTCTCTTTTTGGTTTCATATACCATTATGTTCACATTATTCTCCTTAATTACCCGTGTTCTAAATTCCTGTGCGGGATCAATCCATCCTAGCTCGCAACCTATTTGGCGCATGCGCAGTGCAGTTTAGGAAAAGGGACATCTGGTGGACGGAAAGTAGTATTACACTCGCTGGCATCTCAGTGCATTATGCTGCAACTGAATATGTGTGATGCGTCGAGGTGCTACGTAATTTGGTGCTGTGGCCCGAACAGCAATGTCTGGCAGTTGATGTGGCCCCCCTGTCTGAATTTTGGACTGTGTTGCAATTGTCACTCGAGAAGAGATGTTTATCTCCATCTTCAGAAAACATAAATATCACATTTATCTGGGTTTCAGATGATGTTTGGAGACCTCCTGAGGTTTTTCTGGCTTATGGTGATGGTCATTGTAGGCTTCGGCACAGGTAAGAACAAAACACAGGTTGATTCCAAGCCTTGTGCTGACAATCTATTCCTTTTGTTTTGAATTGTTTGTGTTTTACTGTAATAGCTACCTCTACAGTTATCTAATAATAACTAGTTGATGTGCCCCGTTTCGACAGGGCACAGGATTGCTGGGTGGCTGAAAATAACTGTCACAGTTTCCAGACCACCCAACAGGTCTGTCACAGTTTCCAGACCACCCAACAGGTCTGTCACAGTTTCCAGATCACCCAACAGGTCTAACTGTCACAGTTTCCAGACCACCCAGGAGATCACATGTTCCAGGTTACCCAGCAGGTACCCAGGGAGAGTTCACCAACTGTTACATTTTCCAGAGCACAATCGTGATGCATTGTAAATGGCCAATGGACGTTTTGCCACATAACTCCAAAACGAAATAACCAATTACAGCACCAATATAATTCTGCAAGCTGTGGACCAAGAGCTTTCATATACGTTGTGCTCTGCTTGGACAAAGGCATCGTAGAAATAGGTCACCCATAAAAGTCTTCCTTTTGCTATTAATATGTAGATAGTATATCATTTTATATACTTCGGTATTAGGAGAGAATTCAATCACTGGTAATGTGCATGGATGCGGTGCTTGGCTGCGCACATATCGGTCAGTTACTGTACTGCTGACATTGAAAGTTTCCATATGAACCTCTATGGGGTGTGAGGCACACCTTGTGACATAAATGGATACGAGGTTCTGTTACAGAAAGGCACATTGCAACCATCGCCTTGATTTTAATCCCCCCCTCCCCCCTTGATTTTATAACCAACACAATTACTCTCTTTTGACAAAGTACTAACTAATTATTTTTTGATCCTGCGTTGGATGTACAATACACTCACGATCAGTGAAGAATGCACTAATCAGTTTCAGCGGTGAATCCGCCATCAGCCAATCAGAAGCGACTAGCTACTGGAAGGTGCTGTCATCCTCATTAGCATGTGTTTGCATTCATTATTAATATGGGGGGCGACAGATGTCTTAGCGTCTTCTTATGGCTCTGCGTAGGTTTGCACTGGTAGCGTGCTGCACACAGACCTTTTCCTGGTGTTAAAACGCCTCTGGGAAGATGCTGAATTCTGGCAAATGCAGCTCTTCCTCACGGATAAATAGACCCCACAGTGGGAATGAGCCCAACACAAGCCTGGATAGCGACGCTCTCACCACAGCCGTAATCACCTTTTCTCACCTTCATTTCAGCTTTATATATAGTGTTCCAGACTGAGGACCCCGCACATATGGGAATATTTTTCAGCTACGCCATGTCCCTCTACAGCACGTACCAACTCTTCGTCAACGTCATCAACTCCCCAGCCAACTACAGCGTCAACCTCCCGGTGATCTTCAGCTTTGTCTACTTCCCCTTTGCTATCATTGCAAACCTCTTAATGATGAACCTGCTAATTGCAATGATGGGAGACACCCACTGGCGGGTGGCCCAGGAGAGAGATGAGTTGTGGAGGGCTCAGGTAAGTAGCAATGAGTGATCCTGCTGCTCTCTGCTATGTAATATGAGGTTTAGAGAAACAGACATTATAGTACACACTTTATTATAGGTTGAGTCTCCCACATCCATAATTTCGATCTACGGAATATTCTGAAATACAGAATTTTGTAAGCGTGACTGAGATAATGACACCTTGGCTTTCAGATGGTTTGTGTACACAAACTTTGTTTCATGCACAAAATTATTAAAGATATTTTATAAAATGACCTTCAGGCTGTGTGTATAATGTGTATGTGACACATAAATGCATTCTGTGTTTAGACTTGGGTTCCAACTCCAAGATATCTCATTATGGTATGCAAATATTCCAAACTACGGAACATCCGATATCCAAAATATTTCTGGTCCCAACATTTTGGATATGGGAAACTCAACCTGTAATTGTTTCTAGATGATCATCTTTAGTGCAGACCTCTACAATCACAGCCAGCTATGTGTATAACAAGAGTTTGGCTGCTATCAGTGCAGCAGGAACTGCATTTTATTTTCTTCTTATATATATTTTTATTTGCATAATTGAAGGAACTCATTAGTGAAGCCGACTGTACATGGCTCAATGTTACTGTGAGATTCAGGTAATTGGCTAAATGTCCAATTTGGTCACATGTAAGATTGCCGTTCCTTGACCTAGACCATTTTTGTCGCTATTGGTGACCCGTTAGGGTGATTGGAAAATGACCACATGCACCGGCCTATCTGACCATCTCCAGTCATCTAGTTCCAACGTGTAAACCTGCTTGATAACGATTACATAGGATCTCTTCCCGTAGGATTTATAAAGCAAACGTTTTTCGGGGGTGGTGGTATGCATTGGGCAGGATATGCAGACACAGGCAAGGTAAATATACTTACCTTACCCCAATGCCCTCCTAATCTTAACCCTCCCTCCCAGCAGCCTAAACCTAATACTCCCCCCCCCCCCCCGCAGCCTAACTCTAACCCTCCCTGGTTGTGCCTAAACCTAACACCCCCACCCCACGGCCTATACCTAACCCCCCTCCCACAGCTTACCTGTCCGGTGGGCCGGTTAACGCTCGCTCGGCATCCTGGCCATCGGTATTCTGGCACCGGGATTGAAATCCTTGTCGGGATGCCGACCCTGGCATTCCAATCCATGTCGGGATTCTGCCGTTGGTATTTTGACTTCCGGGATCCTAACCCCAACCCGTTGGTATACCAATTCAATAAGTATAATGTCGACACCAGGCTGTCCACATGGTCTGAATGTTGACAGGGTTTACAAGTCAACATTTGACATGTTAACATTCATTATTTTGTTGACACTGGCATAATGTTGACATGTGCACATTGACGGTGTGAATCTCGATCATACTATCTCACCCTGACCTTAGCCTAACCCTAATGCAGCATGTTCATAATGTAGACCTGCATAGTATTCAAATTTTAAACAATGTCAACATTATCGATAAAGTTGTCAGCATTCTGAATGTAGATATTCACAACCGCTCAACATTACAGTGTCGACACGGCAAATGTTGACAAAGTGACAGCGCGCCATTTTGGGCACAGAAAAGCATCCTGAGACTGGCTACCGTAACACATATTGGGTTGAATTAGTAGTATGAAGTAGATCAATATTTCTGGGTAAACGATGCACCCAAGTAATGTTATGAATGGCTTTGAAGAACTGAAATTGTAGACTAAAAATAATGGTGTTGGTGGAGGAATATGAGCTCACTCATACACAACCAGCCTCTAGTATCTATGACAAACACACACACACACACACACGCACATCTTGTACTAGCATGGCGCTTCCCAGTCTACTTACAAACTAATAAACTCTTTTTATCCAACCAGCTTGCGGCCACCACCGTGATGTTGGAGAGCCGGATTCCACAATACTTCTGGCCTCGCCTCGGCATTTTTGGATCAGAATATGGCCTTGGAAATCACTGGTATTTATGGTGAGTACTGTATATTTCACTGTACTAACATTAGTTTGTGGAAGTACACAAATACACCAAGAGGAGCTCATTCCACTCTAGGGGATCAAAGGAGGAACAAAATGCAGTCGCTCACGAGAGTAAAGAACCACTTCAAAGTGCTTCCTACTAGAAGTTTTAGACAAACTTTGACACTTTTTTCCTACCGTAGAATGCGTCCTCCTACCAACAGTTTAATGAGGATGAGGGCAGTGTAGGGGGGAATAATAAAGGAGCTACGACAGCAACTTCTGAAATATGAGGAATCTAAATGAAGCGGTAATAAGCTTAAACTCCGGTGACAATGGGTCAGAAGTAATGAAGTCTGAGTTGGCCGGAGGTGCGGGTTCCCGGCTGAACTCGGACGTTTTTTAAAAGTGCCAATTATTTACAGGGCATGGTTTTGCTTTGTACATTTTTGCTGCTCAAAGAAATGCCCAAGTTCGGCGGGAACCCGCACCTCTGGCCAACTCAGACTTTATTACATCTGACCTCTGGCTGTATTTGACCGAGAAAGGCTGTCACCACTGCACAACCTTTATATAGAAGTGACTTAGTGTAACTTTGCGCTGCCCTTGTGACAATCCCTAGTTTTCAACTGTTTATCCGACTTTAATTTAGTCAGTATTTAAAAAATGTACTAATCTCCGCAGGAGAGTCAGAATACGCCCTACCCCTTCCTGCTCACTCATAGGCATGGTATACTCTGTTACTGTGTCAGAGACTACCGCGCATGCATATACCTCTGGGAAAATGGTCGCTGGCAACATCTTCCCTGTGATTTCTCCAATGTGTATGTCCATATGTCCAGAAAATGGCGCCATTGCCATTTTCCTGAAGTATATTTAATGGGTGCATACTATAGCAGAGACTCAGTGTCATATTGACACTGAGTCTCTGCTACAGCACCCCTTTCCTGAAACTAATGAGCATATTTTAGACTTGGGCTATAAAAAAAAAGTCATGTTAGTTTCTGAAAATGCAGGGTATGAAAAAAGTATGGTTTGTGCGGGTTCTGTACAAAGATGTTACTGGTGCGGAGGACAGAATGTGATTAGGTCATTAGCGGCAAAAATTGGCCCAGAACGCAGGTGAAAAAAATCCTCAGCAGCAGAATTAAAAATAGACACAAAAAAATGCAGCGCTAAGCTCTCCTCTGACATAATGGATCGGATGCACTTACTTTAAAAATGCAGTAAAACCTCCAAAAACTGAGCCTTCCGAGGTTTACCGCAATCCCCATATGCATAAAAGTGGTACGCAGTGGATAAAGGAAATAACCTCTGTATACTGTTGAAAGAAGAGTGTATTACTGTGCAGACTCCAGTCTTCCTGTTTTCCAGGGAGGTATCATGCCTTATCCCAAGATGGCCGTCGTGATCTCTACTGAGAATATGTGGAGCCATCTTGGAAATGTGTGAGAGACGGTTGTAGAGTGACATGGTGGGAGACAGAAGTCTACTGCTTAGTTCCTATGAAAGACCTGTATATTACCTGCAACAAAGCTGTTCCAGCATCCCTGCACCATTACCTACAGTAACTCCGCTCCATGGGGGTCATTTCGAGTTGATCGCTAGCAGCCGTTGTTCGCTGCGTAGCGATAATTGAAAAAAAATGGCTAATCTGCGCATGCGTGTGCACCGCAATGTGCACGCGCGTTGTACGGGTACAAAGTCCCTTGTGGTTTTGAACTGGTTCTAGCGACGATTCCATTCACACAGCCGAACGCAAGGATATTGACAGGAAAAGGGCGTTTATGGGTGTCAACTGACCGTTTTCTGGGAGTGTTTGGAAAAACGCAGGCGTGGCCGGGCGTTTGCTGGGCGGTAATCTGACGTCATTACCGTGTCACTCGTCGCAGCAATCATCGCACAGGATAAGTAACTACAGGGCTGGTCTTGTTTTGCACAAAATGTGTTTGCAGGCGCTCTGCAGCGCAGGCGTTCGCACTCCTGCAAAGCGAAAATACACTCCCTCGTGGGCGGCGACTATGCGTTTGTACGGCTGCTAGAAACTGCTAGCGAGCGATCAACTCCGAATGACCCCCCGTGTCCAGTGTACATGTAACAGTGAGTACGACTGTATTTGCTACCTATCAATAAAGCAACACCACTGGTTAAGTAACTGTGTTCATAGTTTGAGTCATCCTCTGGTGTGTGCCTATATAACTCTGCAATATCAACACCTGCACGCACTTTATTTCCAACATGGACTGCTGACACTGCAGTCCCGATAGATTGCTATGGGCTGCATTGTGCCGGCATGCACAGTTCCCAATAGGCAATGCTATACAGTATATAGAAGCCCTACTTCTTAACGCACAGTTCCCTAGAGCGTGACCCTCCCCTGCAGCTGGCACTTGTTGTTCTCTCCATACATGCACAATAGGACTCCTACGTCATAATCCCGGAAGTCCTCACAACGCAAAGAGACAGCTCTTATCGGACACAAAGGACAGCTCTAATAAGAAGGGCTGTCCTTTGTGTTTTAGTCACATTTATTCATGCATAAAAATTAACAAATGCAGATATGCATGCGATAAGTGGGGGTGATGTTGTATCGCATGCAACATGCGAGGTGTGATACATCCTGCCCAGTGACTGGCCTGTGTTACCCTAAGGAACACGGCGCTAAAGACCAACCTGTATTCTGCCCCTGGGATGTTGTTTTGTAACGGGACAGACAAAGCTGGCTGTGACTGGAAATGTTCTATATCGCATCATGAAAACTCATCGTAATTAGATAACTCAGGTGAGCAATTTACAGTATGTCTTCAACATCCAAACATGCCACACATTAGTCATATTACCATTTCTCATAGAAAAACAAGTGACAGCAACATATACTGTATGTGGCTCTCACAATGGACTCAACGCTCTGCCTTCATCATAAAGTACAGCTGCAGGTCTGCCCGTTAGGTGACTATGCGGCCAATATACTGTATCAGTTTGTCACCTTTAGCGGAAATAAGGTTCATTATAATATTGCCACAATAAATATCACTTATCACTGCAATTTATCAAACAGATCTTGCTATACTGGCGATACTGGTCCGAAGCGGTAATGGTTTAATGTCCACCCCAAGATAATGCAAGATTACATGGTTCATCTCAGCCTCCTCCAATTGCACCCAGTGGGGTTTGACTGCAAACCCTTCCCCCTTTACCATCTCTTGGTGGCATTGAAGAAAGTACATCTTGATTTTAAAATCCACACATTGATTGAACAAGTACTTTACTTGTTTACTTAATTTACTGTATGCTACATCTTTAAATTGCAATTCTTTTGCTTTAGCATTGAGAAAGAACGCCAGGATGACGAGGAGGCTGTATCGCCACAGACGTGCCAGGATACTCAGACTGTCAGCAAGGACTCCGCTGCTTCTGCAAGCAACGACAACAAGGATAAACTACTACCCAAAGCCCAGAGGAGGTCCAGCAGGGGGTGGCAGATCCTTCGCCAGGCAACCATTGACCAATTACAGGGCACTGCTACACTGCCTAGAGACATAGACCAAAAGGTCTATTATATCTAGTAATACGCATGCACTGGTCCCCTACACACAGCACTGACAGCCGTTTTATAGGTGAAATAGAATTTGTCATGATCAATCATGTTATCTTATCCCAAAATATGATACTGTTCATAAATGCATATTTTGTATGGAAAATTTTATTTTCAATCTGTATGGAAATTGCAATTCTATAATTAGCAATAAACCTCACACGTCAGATGCATCCACGCGCCACTCCAGCACACTTATCTTATAAAATAAAGACACAACAACTGTAATTGGCGTGAAAGGGGTCAGCTTTTATTTTTCTGACTGATAGGGAGGCCTATTAAATACTAAGACTAAAATGCAGACTTCCCTCTCTAACTAAGGTGGCGGGGAGAAGAACGGTTAAGCATGATAAACGTAACATGGGTGATCAATGTTATAATACAGAAAAACAAGCAATAAAAAACATATGTGTGAGGGAGCCTTCTGCCCCAGATGTTCCGGGATCGGCCTCCTGCCTCCATCCCAGACATCGAAAATCAAAAATCCAAGGACAGGGGTCGGCCTTCTGCCACTACCCCTGCCCCACCAACAGTTGCAGGGACGGAGGTACGCTCCGCCCCTACATGGTAAAAATTGGGCCACCGGCCCCGCCATCCACATATGTTTATACCAGTTATATGGACCCACTTGGTAAAGCGATGCCCGTAAACTAATAATAAAACTATAAAATTTACCTAAAAGTACACCCAAACTTACTAACCTTGAACTCATAATTAAAATTAAGTAACCGTTTAGAAACCGGCCACCAAAAGCCGACACAATGAACCCGACTGTAGAACAAAATAAAATAAAAACCAAAACCAAGTCCCCAGGGCGGGAGGGCGGGTCATGAGAAGAGCTGAAAAGAGGGAGGACGTACCATGTCAGCAGCCTATATGTATGACAGGCCAGCCCCTATACATGATCCAGCCAATCAGCCCCTCAGACCCTCTCTCCACGTTCCTCCCACCACAAAACATTAACCCCTTCCAAGCCAAGGTGATGCACTGAGTGACGCTGAGGAAGCCCCGACGGTTCGTTTATGCTGCTATGGTCACAGTATGTTCCCTACGCAGTCTTAAACCTCACACGTCAGATGCATCCACGCGCCACTCCAGCACACTTATCTTATAAAATAAAGACACAACAACTGTAATTGGCGTGAAAGGGGTCAGCTTTTATTTTTCTGACTGATAGGGAGGCCTATTAAATACTAAGACTAAAATGCAGACTTCCCTCTCTAACTAAGGTGGCGGGGAGAAGAACGGTTAAGCATGATAAACGTAACATGGGTGATCAATGTTATAATACAGAAAAACAAGCAATAAAAAACATATGTGTGAGGGAGCCTTCTGCCCCAGATGTTCCGGGATCGGCCTCCTGCCTCCATCCCAGACATCGAAAATCAAAAATCCAAGGACAGGGGTCGGCCTTCTGCCACTACCCCTGCCCCACCAACAGTTGCAGGGACGGAGGTACGCTCCGCCCCTACATGGTAAAAATTGGGCCACCGACCCCGCCATCCACATATGTTTATACCAGTTATATGGACCCACTTGGTAAAGCGATGCCCGTAAACTAATAATAAAACTATAAAATTTACCTAAAAGTACACCCAAACTTACTAACCTTGAACTCATAATTAAAATTAAGTAACCGTTCAGAAACCGGCCAACTGCCAGGTTACCAACCTGCCACCGCCACCTACTCCGAAAAGACCAACTAAAGGGACCTAAAAAGCAGAACAAAACTAACTAAAGAGACATAAAAGTAGAATACGGACTAATGCAACGAAACCCAAGAAAACTACCTAAAGGTACCTAAGAATGTGAACAAGGTCCCCCAAGAAGATCAGCATACCAGCCGGCCGCGGGTGCCGCTCGGAGCCAGTCCCGCAGGCCGTCCCCAGCGGAGGCCTCTACGCCCCCACCAGCGCACAGCCCGCAGCTTTGGCCAGGCCAGCCCAGACACGAACAGCCCGTAGATGTATGAATGGCCGTCAAATCATATAAAGTGCGAACCTAACCGCCGTCCTGCAAAAGGGTGTGACGCAGGTTAATAAGCAAAATAAATATAGTATGAGTAGTAGATGGGCAACCTAACTGCGTCCCTAACGGGGAGGGGGTTTTGGGGGGAAGGGTCGCCCAATTTGACTTGAGGCAAAAACACAAAACTTCGTTAGCCGGCAAAAGCCGTAATTAAAACCAACGATAAAACAAAAATTCCTCAAGGCCCCCGCAATCGCAAAGTGCAACTGCGACGAGCGGCTAGTCCTCAAAGGGGCGCACTGGGAGGAAAAAAGGCCTGATACAGCGTATGACTGCACCAGACCTCCACCTACCCAGTGCCCGGGTGTAGGACGCAGCGCCGATGCGGAAAGAGTGAGTCCCAGTGTCGGCCGGAGATAGACCCAGGTACAAAAAACAACGTTCCAAAACCGACCGGGATATTAGTGATATCTGGACAACGGGGAACCGTCACGATGGACGAGCTACCCGGTGGGCGTTGGAGGCCGAAGGGACGAATAAGCCGCGGGCACTGGACAAATGCCCCGCGCATGAGCCTGACCCATTCGAACCCACTGCCCCCTGCTGACTACGTCCGTCTTGGAGCGCTGAATTCGACACCACAAACCGTCGGGGCATACGACGACGCAGGTCGCCAGCACGGGCGAGGCTGAAGTCCGAGAGACGGACCCCAGCTCACCCACCCTGAGCGTACCGTGGAAAGGACATCGTAAAGGCCGCCACGAAGAGGCGAACTCGTATCCCCAATATCGTATCCCCGTATCGTGAGCGCTGAATCCTACACCCCAAACCTTCGGGGCGTGCGTCGACAGCCCTTATTGACTGAAAGGAAGGCCTATTAAATCTAAACTTGTATTAAAAAACTCCCTGTCTAACTAAGGGACGGTTGAAAATATTCATCACACATAGCAGAAAGCAGACAGCTCAGGAAAATAAAATATCCCAAAATCATAGTTGAAATAATAACCTAAATGTTGGAGGGCCTTCTGCCCCGATGTTCTGGGATCGGCCTTCTGCCACCATCCCTAAGGGCCTGCTACCCAGATGTTATGGGATCGGCCTTCTACCACCATCCCTGAGGGCCTGTTACCCAGATGTTATGGGCCACATAGCAGACAGCAGACATCTCAGGAAAATAAGATATCTCAAGATCATAATTGAAATAATAACCTAAATGTTGGAGGGCCATCTGCTCCGATGTTCTGGGATCGGCCTTCTGCCACCATCCCTAAGGGCCGGCTACCCCCGATGTACTGGGATCGGCCTTCTGCCACCATCCCCAAGGGTCTGCTACCCAGATGTTATGGGATCGGCCTTCTGCCACCATCCCTGAGGGCCTGCTACCCAGATGTTATGGGATCGGCCTTCTGCCACCATCCCAGACATCCCGAATCCAATGCAACTATGGGCCATCTGCCTTGTGAGGGGTCTTACCCACTATGGCCCCTCCCCAGAAGGTAGCGATTTGGCCAGATAGGCCGAAAAAGTTGCAGGAGCCAAAGACCTGTGGGCTAAATCCTCCAATCCGCACACAGAAGCAGGACAGAAGTCCCCTTGGATTAGAGCTGCAGGAGCTAACTGCCGAAACCACTGCCAGTCGCCGCGAGAAAGGGTATCATCAATTTAGTTGCGCTCGACCGGG
Organism: Pseudophryne corroboree; assembly: GCF_028390025.1. NCBI lineage: Eukaryota > Metazoa > Chordata > Amphibia > Anura > Myobatrachidae > Pseudophryne > Pseudophryne corroboree. Next base: position 773,419,263 of record NC_086446.1, read on the forward strand.
ACATGCTTGTCTCGCAACGTAATGTTGTTCACCCAGCATAGCAAGACTATCTGCGCGAAGACCCGCAGTCCAGCAAGGATGTGGAGTCCTGCCTAATGATGGCAAAAAACCCGGCCAAATTGTCGCACCAGAAGAACACCTGTCTGTTATGCAGGGCATAGCGCCAGAGCGCCACTGTGCCCAGTATGGGAAAAAACATCTAGCAACAGCAAGAATCGCAAACACCAGAGGCGTCCATGAAAAGCTCCAGGGAGGAGGTGAAACTAACTAGAAATCCGTCCAAATACGTAAATCCCCCGAGTGCTAAACTAAGAAAATGATGAGGGTGTCTAATCCAAACTGTCGCCCATTCCAATTTCCCACAGCAAAACTCTACCCATTGGGATAACGTTCCAAGCAAAAAGAAACAGGCCCAAGAAGGATTGCGCCTGGTGTAGAGTAAGCTTGTCCACGGTGAGCTCATAGAGGAAACCATCGGGAAGACGCAACACCGTGTCCCCAAGGAGCCTTCAGAGACCACCGACCGTATACCTCTGAATCCCGAGGTAAACGGAGGGAGCCTGCCAACGGCCACCGCAGAAAGACGACGCAGCGAACAGAGCCAGGTGGGCCGAGCAAAAGAAATCAGCTGCGGACCCCAGTGGAGGAAAGAACTGCACCTTGCAAAGTCAGCGCACAAGAGAGAAAAAAAAAATAAAAAAAAAAAACCCCACAGGGAGGCAGCGATGGATGTAGTAGCCATCATCCAGTTGAAAACCCATAAATCGAAAGGCGAAAGGGTGCAGCGGGAGGAGCGAAATGCTGACGCGATGTCCAATTCACACATATAGCCGCCCCCGGACCAAACGACCGAATGGCATCTATGGCCGAATCAAACGTACAGATAGGTAAACGACCCTATCTGATAATAGGGATAGCCTTATTAACCGATGACCCGAGAGGACAGGAAAGATGGATGAGAAAGCCTATCATCCCGGCCAACGACAATGCGGCCGCAACCTTCTGCCGGAGCACGCCCGGAAACTACCGAGCCGAATGCAAGTTCGAACTAGCCCCGGGATCCGCCAGTCCATGTATCGGCAAGAGGCAACCAGGTGCGAAAACCCGAGGTAAGAATAGGGCGTCCACCGGCCGCGTGAGCAGTCACAGCCAGGGTATGAGCGCTCGAAGTCTAATTGGGGAGGGGGCTGTGGCCAGCGCTTGGGGCCGCGGGAGCGCGGCTCTGCGGGACGGAATTACCCCTGTGCCGTGTACTGGGGCAGTCCTTGATCCCGTGGCCTACGCCACAGCTGCTGCAGGAGTGACGAATGCGACACCGCCGCCCCAAACCGCATTGGGCAGGATTGAAAACGAAGAATTAACCATGCCCCCGCGCGCCATGAACCCCCGCAAAAGCTGGCAGAATGAGAGGCCGGTCGTGGAACCCGTCGTTCCTGCTGTTCCGGCTGGCTCTGCGGCAGCTCCGAGCACAATCCCACATCCTTTTTACCAAAGGTATAGATCTGCCGCCCATGCTGTTTGCGCCGGAAGTCCCAGTAGTAACGCCGCCAAGTATGGTACAGCACGTGTATAAGGAATTGAAGGCGCACGATGTTCATGTGTTCGACCGGGCGCGACTCTGAGTAACACGTCGCCAAGATCAACATGCACCTAACTCAAGTCGGGTAGGAGCGCAAAGCGTCCTCGCTGTCCCGGCCCTTTTGCTTAGCCGAAAGCAAGGCTATACGAGCATCACTAGTAAGAGCAAAATATAAGCAGATAGGCCCTTACGGATCCGGTCCCAGACTGGGGCCGGAGACCACGGTGCACTGCCGTGTTGGCGCAGTGAACGGTGTACTACTCCCCCGACACTTGCGAGGCGGAAGAGGTTGAATGCCGTAGCTTGCGGGGTTTTTGACGCTGGACTCTGTGCAAACTGTCGCAGGAAGGGGGGCACACCCTCCGAGGACGTGGAGGCAAGGGAAGAGTCCGTGCCACTGCGCCTATCGCGCTTGCCGGTACCCCTATGCGCACTGTTGCCGCTGCGAGAGGAGCGGGACTGAGTACTAGATCCCCCCCCACACTACGGGGGTAACTGCGCTATCCCGTCGGACCAGTCAGGATCCGATGAAGACTCACCAGTACGAGGGGGAACTCTGTCCGTCCCAGCAGCCGCCGTACGACTTGTAGATGCGTCGACTGACTGCCATTCCTGGGCCGACGTCTGCGGCTGGGGAAACAAGAGCGACAATGTTCCCCCCGTTCCCCAATCGGACCCGCAGCCGCCGGGAGTGGGGCAGGCGGGGCGACCGTCACGCCAGAGGACAGGAGAGATTGCGCATTGTTATCCGCCAAAAAAGCGGCGGCCCATCCCGGTCTCCCGGGTACGGGGGATAACAAGGGAGCTACCGTCGACACGGCAGCAGCACAAATAGCGGACAAGGTGGTGGCGTTCACCACGGGTGCAGCCGCCGTGACAGGGGCTCTAAGATCAGACGCGGCACGCGAGTCGCACGCCCCACGGGAGGTACGCAAACCTCCCATCGGGAGAAAGGCCCCTGGAGGAGAAGCCAGAGAGTCGCCAGAACTAGAAAGAGGCGGCTCAACGTCGGCTGAGTGCTGTCCGCTGCAGCTACGGAAGCAGACATCTGGACGCGGGGAGGGATAGATCGCTCGCCTACTGCCGTCGCCCGCCGCCCCCGTATGAGACCGGTAGGGCTGCACGTTGACGGCTGGCGGCAGTACAAAGCGGGCCACTAGCCGCCTGGGAGGGGCCGGCATCACGGGTCCAACCACGGCAGGAGAGGCCAGGAGGGCTGCAGAACGCCCTCTTCTAACCGGCCCTGCCCTATCCGCAACTAACAACGGGGGGGGGGTGAAACCACAGAGCGGGGGTGACACCCCGCTCTGTCAGGAGAGGGCGCAGGCCGGACCTGACCGGCCGAAGGGGGAGGGGGCGGCCAGATGGGTCGGGCCCCCCAGCTGGCAGGATGAGAAGCCGCACGCAGGCGCTGCCCCAGACTGCATGTGTCTGGCAGCCGCGTGACCCCCCCGCCCAGTAACCCCAGTAGTGGAGGTTCGTAGGCGGCCTTTTTTTTTTTGAATTATTATTATTATTTATTTATTTTTTAGATTTTATTTATTTTTTATTTTATTTTATGTAAAATTAACATTTTGCCCACAGTAGCGCCCCCTGGTGGCAGCAAGCCGCCGATCCACGGGCCGGGAGCTCCGTCCCGGCCCCACGTGATCGGAGCCGCTGCTGGTGGCGCCTAGCGATGGGCTCAGGGACGGCAGAGCACCGTCCCTGGCAAGCCGCCGTGCGCGCCCTCTATCCCCCGCGCTCCGTCCCCCACCGCGGCTAGCAGCGGGGACGGAGAGCGCACTCGCGGGGGAGCGCGGGCGGGCAGCTGAGGCCAGCCGAGCGCGCCCAGAAACTCTCCGGCAGCCGCAGCAGGCACTCCCCGGGCTGGATGGACCTCAGGGCGTCCAGGAGCCGGGCGGGGAGGCCAGCGGTGCGGCTGAGGATTCCACAGAGACCGGATTCTGGCTGCCATGGAGGCCGGACCTAATTCAGGATCCTCCAATCCCGACACACAGAGACAAAGGATAGGAAAGGGAAATGTAGTAAAAAAGGTAGAGGGGATAGAGAAAGGCCAGGAACAGAGGAGAGGGAGTAAAAGAAGAAGAAAGGGATATGTTAGAAGTATGATAGAGAATAAAGGTATAGGATATATTAAATGGAGCAATACTTGCAGACCTCATGAGAAGAGAAGAGAAGAGCTGAAAAGAGGGAGGAAGTACCATGTCAGCAGCCTATATGTATGACAGGCCAGCCCCTATACATGATCCAGCCAATCAGCCCCTCAGACCCTCTCTCCACGTTCCTCCCACCACAAAACATTAACCCCTTCCAAGCCAAGGTGATGCACTGAGTGACGCTGAGGAAGCCCCGACGGTTCGTTTATGCTGCTATGGTCACAGTATGTTCCCTACGCAGTCTTTCAGTTAAATGATCTGAACAAAAAGACATTTGGTCGGGAAGTAAATAAATGCATGTTTACTATACACAGCAGGAGGTCATTTATTGAGGGCACTGTCTTCCTTACAATCCACTAAGTCCACAAAGGTGACAACATTTTTAAATGAAAGGAAGGTACCAATAAGAGGATCTAAGGATGTTTTACACCCTTCAGAGCAGACAGTAATACTGTATATCACTATGCTAGGGGTTATGGTACCAATTCTAACAGATATGTTGCAACTTCTATGCAGACCCTGCTAGTTTGATAAGGTTAAGCTGTTTGAAAAACCCAGGGGTCCCCTATTGATAAGAGACCCTACTGGTTTGGCATGGAAACCCAGTGTTAAAAGAAAAAAAGGGGCTATACATACATGCATCAATCAATCAATCAATCAATCAATCAATCAATCAATTAATTAATGTTGGTATTGAGGGAGTAAATCCCAAAGGTGGTGGCCAAGGAGCAGCCTACTGCAAGGATAAGAATGTTTGTAGAAATGAAGGATGGTATGCATTGTTTAGAGGACAGCTACGAGTTGAGAATGCTCCATACCTTTTTATTATTGTGAAACCCCCAACATCGAAAGTACCTGAGGTCCCAGTAGTAAGTCCTGGATTTCTGACTTTTCTAATCCTTTTTATTTTATTTCTGAAATTATAACTAGTATATCATTTATATTAAGTGTTTTGATAATTAAGCTTTGGAAATATTTTTGGTATTAAATAAAGATGGAGCCATGCTAGTCGTGGCTCCGTCTGTGCCTGGGCGCGCCTGCCCAGGTGCGCCCAGCAACTACAGCGTCTCCCTCGCCCATTCACTAGAATGGGAGAGCGTCTCTGTGCACTCCCGATGTGACTAGGTGGACGGATCGCCTAGTCATCGCCGGCTGCGATGGAGCCGCCTCAGATGAGCACGGCTCCATCTGTACATTTGATCTAGCATATTCTTTGTGATTCTTATTAAACCTGTGAGCCTGTGAGGCCCAATGCTATATACCAGTGGTGGAGGTACCAGAGACAATGAAATCAGTGCCAATTCTGAAGGGGGAACCCTGACCTCCTCCATTGCTTCTGGTCACAGTGCAATAAGCAGTACAGTCTGTGTACCAGTCACTTACATGAGCAGTTCTTGGGGCAGGCCACACAATTAGGAGGAGGGACAGGGGAGAGAGTGAGGGCAGGAGTCAGGAACAGGAAACGATTCTGCTATGAGTTAGATGAGTGAGCTTAGGGCTGATGGCTCGGGATAAAATAGGATGTCTCATTCTTCCAGCATGCAGAGATTAGAAAAGACTGCTAAATTTACTAATATCTAGGTAAACTGCATTGGGTGGAGAGCACACTGAGCTGGCTGTGGGGGTATGGGTTGCAGGTAGCGGATGCTTCTTGGTGCGGCCCTGCTTAGCAGCACTGGCTGTGGTGTGTGAGGGCAGCTGAATCCCGGCAATGTGTGCATGCAGACTGTCAGCCTGGGCTCCCCCAACTACCCCTCCCGCATCTCATCCTGCTGTGACACCCTGTTGGTTACTGCTCACCCCCACCCCATATGTGTGATGTCTGCCTTATCTGCTCTCACAGCCCCTCACCTGAAATACTAGCTGCTGCCTGGGGTTACCCAGTGTTATATTGTCAACCTGTGTCATTGTAGACAAGTATCTGTGTAGGCAATTCCATGTATTAACCATGATGGTCTCTAGCTGTGTGCCTAGGCAGAAATCATCCTCTTATACTTTTATGTATTTTTGTTTTTACCAATTTAAGTTTGGTTAGGTAGGGGAGCAGGCATAGGGTGGTTTAAGCCAATGTGTGGAACTACACATCCCATCATTATCATCTGTACGTGACTGATACCCCTATCCTCCCCAGACTTGTCACCATCTGTACTGGGCCGTGTCACTGAATGCCTCTCTGTTGTCTCATCTTGGATGACATTTCGTCACCTCAAACTTAATATTTCCAAAACAGAATTAATTATATTTCCACCGACCAATAATATTTAACAACCTTATAAATCTAATACTGTTGAGAACTCTACAATCATCCCTACCCTACAAGCTCGCTGCCTAGGTGTCATCCCTGACTCTGAACTGTCCTCTGTTCCCCACATTCAATGTCTCAAAATCATGTTGCATACTGTACATCTAAAAAACATATCCAAAATATGACCATACCTTACACAAGACACAGCAAAAACTCCAATCCATGCTCTCATTATCTCCCGCATTGATTATTGCAATAGTCTTCTTACTGGTCTCAACAAAAAGAGACTCTTGCCACTTGTAGATGTGCTGTAAATCAGGTAAGGCTCATGGACTCTGGCGTGCTGAATAACACATTTACTTGTTTTCACAGCAGAAACTGAACTGACTAACAAACAGCAAACTCCCTCCCATCATGCATATCCCCAGGTAGAGTCTCATCCTGCAGGGTCCTAGCAGGATACACATCTACATCCCTCCCTTCAAGAACATAGTAAAGGGTAACAAAGTGTAAGGAGAATAACGAAGAGGAAGAGAATGGATGAGGGGAATTCATGTAACATAGTCCTGGAACCGGGATTAGGTTTGCATAAACGCCCTGACTTGGTGGTAAACAGGTGCGTCATGGGTGGCTGTTCATTGAGAGTAATGGCTGGAGGTGCCATTGAGTCAGACGGTATTTCACTATCAACTGAGGAAGACATAGCTGACAACCCAGAATGTGGAGTGGTGTGTGGAGGGTCTCTGACATCCACTGTTACACTTGGCGCAGTAATAGTCTCCTCAGGTAGACTCAACAGGTGGCGATGATTACGCTCATACACAGTTCCATCTGCCTGAACAGCATAACTGTTGGGCTGGCTGGCTTCCTTTAAGACGGTGGCAGGCTTATCATATCCTCGAGTGGTCTGTATTCGAACAGCTTGTCCTGGAAGCAGCTGAGGGAGGTCATGCACTGTACGGTCATAATTTCTTTTATTAGACATGCACTTAGAGGCAAGCGCCATCTGCACTTGCGTCTGTAATTGAGGTTGTAATTGATGTTTAGTAAATAGAATTTGGGTTCTGGTGCGACGTAATAATAACCGTTGAGCAGGGGATGGTATTCCGTCCCGTGGTGTGTTGCGTAGGTTTAAGAACGCTAAAAAGATGTCAGTCTGGACTCGTATGCATTTCTCCAATAGATGTTTGGCTGAGCGGACAGCTCTCTCTGCAAACCCTTTGCATTGTGGATATAGTGGACTGCTGGTGATGTGTGTGAAATCACAAGTGCGAGCATATAGTACATCTTAAACTCATTGCTTGTGAACTGTGTGGCATTGTCTGTGATAGGTTTCTGAGGTTTTCCATGTGGAGCAAAGTGTCCTTTGAGCTTGGTAATAATGGTGGTGCTTGTAAGAGTGGGCAAATGATCAATCTCGAACCACCCCGCGTAAGAGTCTACAAGAACTAGGTACTCTTTACCCCTCCATACAATAACATCAGCTGCAGTGATGGACCACAGAAGATCTGGGATCTCATGTGGATGCAGAGGCTCATGTGGTTGGTGTATATGAAGAGCCGCAAATAGGCCACAAACAGAGACCTCCCTCTCAAGGTCATTGAACATGGTTGACCAATAGAGAAGTTCCCTGGCCCTGCGCTTGGTGGCCTCCAGGCCGGGGTGTCCTTGGTGCAATTGGTTGGTGTAGTACTTTTGTAAGGTGTAGGGTATAAAAAATCTCTGACCTCTCAAGATGATCCCATCTGACAGAGATAACTCATCTTGCATGGCAAAGAATGGGCGTAATTCTTCGGGAAGTTCCTTGGAGGACTGAGGCCAGCCTTGCAGGACAACATGAGATAGGCGTTGACACAAATCATCTGCCAGAGATTCTCTTTGCAGTTCCTCCAGGCGGGCAGAGGACAGGATTTGCATAGACATCACATCATAGTCATTATCAACCTGTAGAGGAGCAGGATGGGGAAGGAATGCTCTGGAGAGGGCATCAGCCACAAACATTTCTTTGCCACACCTGTAGACGATGTCTAGGTGGTACCTCTGTAATTTGAGCATCATCCTCTGGATATGGGCAGATGCATTGTGCAGAGGCTTTCTCATGATGGTGATGAGCGGTTGGTGGTCAGTTTCGACAGTGACTGGCCAGCCGTAGATGAAGTCATGGAATTCGTGGCAAGCAAAAACCAGCGCCAGCAGCTCTTTTTCGATCTACGCATAACGGGATTCTGTTTCCGTCAGTGCCCTGGAATGAAAAGCAATTGGTCTATTCTTTTGAAGGCAGACTGCACCCAATCCGTGCTGTGAGGCATCAGCTGAGATAACCACCAGCAAATGTACACTGAAGTACTGCAGTACAGGAGGGCTGGTGAGCATGCTCTTTAAACTCGACACCGCAGCATGGTGTGGTTCCAACCAACACCACTCTGTATCTTTGTGTAGCAGTTGTCATAGGGGTGCAGTGATCTTACTATAATTGGGGATGAATTTGGATAGGTAATTAGTCATCCCTAAGAAACGTTGAAGACTGAGTTTGTCCACCAGCAGAGGCATGTGCTGGATGACTGCCATTTTGTCAGGGTCCGGTTTAACACCTTGGTCTGTGAGGAGGTGACCGTGGCCCATGTACGGAACTACAACCACTCTGAATCTGCACTTATCTGGGTTGAGCTTTAAGTTGATTGCTCGTATTCTTTCCAATACCTGGCGGAGAAGCTCATCATGCTCTTGCGTGATGAGGCCCCAGATGAGGATGTCGTTGACTATAATCTGACAGGGGTATCCTGCAAACAATTGTTCCATACACCTTTGAAACATCTCACTGCCAGTAGTCAGGCCGTATGGCATGCACAAGAAGGCATATCTCCCAGCTGGTGTGAGAAAAGCAGTGAGAAGTGAGATTCTTTGTCCAATGGGATTTGCCAAAACCCACATTTGGCATCTAACGTGCTGAAGACCTTGGCTTCTGGCACGTCAGCAATGACTTGTTCTACATTTCTCAATGGGTGACGGGGTCTTAGTAATGCTTTATTGAGGTGCACGGGGTCTATGCACATCATTACAGTTCCATCGTTTTTTTACAGCAGCTACCATTGCAGATACCCACTGGGTTGCTTCTTCAATAAGGGGTTGTGACGCCAAGTGCGGTCAGCGCTCCAGCTCAGCTAGGACTTCATCTTTCATAGCGATTGGAACCCGCCGAGGTGCACACACTGTAGGGATAACAGATTCATCCAAGCGCATGTGGTAGATGGCAGGTAGTTTGCCAATGGTGTCACAAGTGAATAAGTCCTTAAAGTCACGGAACTCTGGGGTATCTTGCTGTATCAGGTGTACTTCCGGCCCCAGATGTATCAACCCAAGACAAACGCTGTCAAGTCCGAGCAGTGGTCTAACATCACTAGCTACTATGTGGAAAAGCAACGGTGCACACGTGTATCCGATAGTGGCAGCGCCTACGGTTTTGATAATTTGACCTCCATATGCCACTAAATTTACAGTGTCTGCGTGGTCTATTGTTGCCTGAGGGCTAGTTTGGTACGGCAGGGTCTGGACATTACTTTGCATTTGGCACCGTGTCAATTTTAATCTTCAAGGTATTGCCACTATTTTTATCACACAGGTCAGTAAAAATCTCTCCTTGTTTTGTAATTAGATCTATGCTTTCACAATATATGGTCGCAGCGGTGTGTGATGTGGACTCAGTGCCCACGTGATTGACTTTATGCATTCGTCTTTCTCCCTGCGTCACATGTGGCTCACTGTGTGTCAGGGTATGCTGGATCTGCAACACTTTGCAAAGTGGTTGAGCTTGCTGCAGTGGTTGCAGCGTTTGCTAAAAGCAGGGCAGGTCTCCCGTGCAAATTCATGGCGTCCCCCACAGTTATAGCATGGCCTGTGCTGCGTTTGTGTGTGCTGCAGACTGCATATTTCAGTCTCCATCTGTAACTCCTTTGTGCCCTGTTCTGAATAGCAGAATCTAAGGTCAGATCCTTTTCCTGTAGTAAGTGTGCACGGACTGAGCCACTATGGGTGCCACATAGAAATGCGGTCTCTGATCAGCTCATCGGTTATGGCTCCAAAATTGCATTTTTTTGCTAATAGTCTCAGAGTGGATACATATGATTGTATATTTTCCCCAGTTTTCTGATTCATAGAATTAAATGTGTGTCTGTCCATTATTAAGTTTCTAACAGGCATACAAATCTCTTCAAACTTTCCAAGCAATATATCTGGGTCTTCCTTGTCTTACCCCTGTGCATATGTAAATGTGACTGCTTCAGTAACTGCTTTTGCCCCTGCCAAGTTTAGCAGTGTGTAGACTTATACCTTATTTGATTTGTCAGACAGTCCTGCAATACGGTACACGGCCTATTCTCTCCTGAACTGCACCCATCTGTCAGCTATGTTTTCATCAAACACAAGCGGGTCAATGCGGCAAAGTCCTTGAGCCATGGTATCCCACTTCTGACACCATGTAGATGTGCTGTAAATCAGGTAAGACTCATGGGCTTATATTTACTAATAATCCGAGTTTGTCCGATTTGTGTTTTTTTTTCTAAGTCCCAACACGGGAATTCACTAAGCACAAATCTCGGCAGTGTTTGGGCTATTCGTAATGCTTTGAATGGCAAAGTTCAGAAATACGAATGAATAGACCATCGGTCAAACACGGCTGTTATTTCATACAACACGGGTATTCACTATTCATTTGTATTTGGGTGTTAGTCTCTGAGTGCTCAAGTGCGGGTGTATTTTTATGCGATTCGTTAAAAAAAGCAGCAAAAAAATAGACCTGCTTTTTCCAGTCGAGTTTGGATAACCATGTACGGATCAGTGAGATCTTTGCATGGTTATCTATGGGAAAGGGTCTGTTTACTGTAAAAACTGAAAATAAAATTGCGTGGGGGTCCCCCCTCCTAAGCACAACCAGCCTCGGGCTCTTTGAGCCGGTCCTGGTTGTATAAATATGGGGAAAAATTTGACAGGGGATCCCCCATATTTAAACAACCAGCACCGGGCTCTGCGCCTGGTCCTGGTGCCAAAAATACTGGGGACAAAAAGCGTAGGGGTCCCCCATATTTTTAACACCAGCACCGGGCTCCACTAGTCAGAGAGATAATGCCACAGCCGGGGGACACTTTTATATAGGTCCCTGCGGCCCTGGCATTAAATCACTAACTAGTCACCCCTGGCCAGGGTACCCTGGGGGAGTGGGGACCCCTTAAATCAAGGGGTCCCCCCCTCCAGCCACCCAAGGGCCAGGGGTGAAGCCGAGGCTGTCCCCCCCATCCAAGGGCGGCGGATGGGGGGCTGATAGCCAAGTGTAAAAATAAGAATATTGTTTTTTGTAGCAGCACTACAAGTCCCAGCAAGCCTTCCCCGCAAGCTGGTACTTGGAGAACCACAAGTACCAGCATGCGGGGGGGGAATGGGCCCGCTGGTACCTGTAGTACTACTACAAAAAAAATACCCAACAAATAACAGGACACACACACTGTGACAGTAAAACTTTATTACATACATGCACACCTACATACATACATGCTTACCTATGTTTACATGAGGCTCGGTCCACTTCTCCATGTAGACTCCACGGGGTACCTGTGAATAAAATTACACTCACACAATCCAGGGTAGCTTGTGTCCTCTTTATAATCCACGTACTTGGCAAAAAAACAAACCGGAAACCCGAACCACGCACTGAAAGGGGTCCCATGTTTACACATGGGATCCCTTTCTCCGACTGCCGGGACCCCCCGTGACTCCTGTCAAAGAGGGTCCCTTCAGCCAATCAGGGAGCGCCACGTCGTGGCACTCTCCTGATTGGCTGTGCGCTCCTGAGCTGTAAGTCAGGCTGCGCACTGAAGATACAATGTAGTGCATAGGCGCTCCATTGTATCCAATGGTGGGAACTTTGCGGTCAGCGGTTGACCGCGAGTACCCTCAACCACTGACCGCAAAGTTCCCACCATTGGATACAATGGAGCGCCTATGCGCTACATTGTATCTCCAGTGCGCAGCCTGACTTACAGTTCAGGAGCGCACAGCCAATCAGGAGAGTGCCACAACGTACCCCGGCCATGGGTGACTAGTTAGTGATTTAATGCCAGGGCCGCAGGGACCTATATAAAAGTGTCCCCCGGCTGTGGCATTATCTCTCTGACTAGTGGAGCCCGGTGCTGGTGTTAAAAATACGGGTGACCCCTACGCTTTTTGTCCCCCGTATGTTTGGCACCAGGACCAGGCGCAGAGCCCGGTGCTGGTTGTTTAAATATGGGGGATCCCCTGTCAAATTTTCCCCCATATTTTTACAACCAGGATCGGCTCAAAGAGCCCGAGGCTGGTTATGCTTAGGAGGGGGGACCCCACGCATTTTTTTTCTGCTTTTTTAACACTTTAAACACTTTTTTAAGGTACACAATGAAGCCCTGCACGGATCTCACAGATCCGGCCGGGATTCCTTGTGTTTTGTCAGGCAGTGTTTTACTTATCACTCCCGTAAAACACTGCCTGACATTACGAATCACATCGACATCGGAAAAAACGAATGTGCAAAACTCGGCAGCTTAGTAACTGACCGTATCAGGATTCAAAAAGTTGCAGTAAAATGCACCCGATACCATTCGAGTTCAAACACCCTTAAAAACGGCTAAAACACGATTATTAGTAAATATACCCCATGGACTCTGGAGTGCTGAATAACACATTTGCCTGGTTTGACATCAGAAACTGAACTGACTAATAGGGATGGCCATTGACCATCGATGATTCGAAATCATTGATGGTCTATGACCGATGGTAACTACTTTTACCATCAATGGGGAGAATCAGATGGTTTCCCACCATCGATGATAAAGAGCTATCAAACATTTTTTTTCTTTTTTCTCGAGGGTGTCAGGGACACGGAGCATAGCTCCGCCCCCCGACGTCCACGAAGCCATGACCCCGGGTCCTGATTGGTCCACGGCTAGCTTAATACTAAAGTAATGGTGACCATCGATGGGCAAAACCATTGATGGTTCCATTACAGATGGTTTCCCACCATCGAGGTTATCCCCTCCGTCATGCGTAGCCCCAGGTAGAGCCCCATCCTGCAGGGTCCTAGCAGGATACACATCTACACCACTACAATCCATTCTGAATGTATTCTACCATATTCAATATAAAATACCTTTACTCGAAATATCTCCCAATCCGACCTCTTTGCTCTTCACAAGATCTACGTCTCTCATCCACACTCATTACTCGCTCCCACTCACGAGTACAGGACTTTCTTCAGACTGCACCCACTCTGTGGAACATTCCTATTTAACTACATCCCCACTGTACAGTCCACACATATCCTCACGTTGTCTCTTTCTTCATTTTCCCATCCTGTGTGACAGTGAGTACACGTTACCACATCCATGCTTTGTATATGATATAATAGCGCTGCTGTGATAATCTGCCTTGTGGCAAGAAAAATAATTATATATATATATATGTGGCCGGAGACCCTGGTGGCCACAGGAACAATGGCGGCCATGGCACTTTTAAATGTACCCTGGCGTACGCGCCATCTTTAAATTGTATAGGCGCTAGGCGCTGAGTGTTTAATAATGTTTAAAAAACTGTAACTTTATTGTTGCACCGCGGTCCCGGACCTCTCCGGCGACCGCGTCAGTGAGTACAGCCCCCCGTGTGTGTGTGCCGGGAGAGAAGGGAGAGCCGGTGCACTGCCCGCCGGTGGGGACCAGGTTGTCCGTCCCGCTGTGCGGCGGGTGAAGGAGGTTGCTGGCTGCCCGGCGCGCTGGCTGGGAGTCCGGGACTTCCGGCTCCCATGTGCTGTGCCGGCGGCAAGAAGGGCTCTGGAGGTCGCGGCACCCCAGCATCAGCGCTGCCTGGAGTCAGGAAGCTGTGGGTGTCCCGAGCTGCCGGGCTTTAGGAGGGGGATGCGCCACAGCCCGGATCACTGCCGGACGCTGCGGCGAGTCCACAGAGTTAAACACCACACACAAGACACCAGACTAGCTGGATCCCTGTGCGGCTGGGGGGCCCAGAGTGCGCCGCTCACGGGAAACCGGGCTAGCCGGCTCCCTATGCGGCGAGGAGTATGGAGGTGGACTGCCCGCATGCTGGGAGGCCGGGATAGCCGGCTCCCAGTGCATCCATTAAACAGTTAAGTTGCCGCTGCAGCCAGGATGAGTTTCCTGGGCCGCAGGGCTAAGGGAGCCCAGCACTGAGCGCTGGGCATAAAGTAAAACAATGCTTTAAAGGTGTAATATATATTGTGTGGTAAGGCACTGCAGTGCCAGTTTATGTAGAGCCTAGTGCAGGGCACAGGCTCAGTGTATATTCAAAGAGAAATGTACAGTGTATTTAAATGTATTTTTAAGGTGAAATGCACTTACTTGGTTGTGTGTCCCAGGAGGGGGAAATCCATGGCTGTGCAGGCTGATGGATTCCCCCAGACCTTTTCCCCAAAAACGGAATGCCTTTTCCTCCAGCCTTCCCCGTGGAAGTATCATGGGAAGAGAGAGGAAAAGCTCAGCTTTCCAACAAGCTGAGTAGTTTTCTGGAGCTCCATAGAGATCACAGATCACCCTCAGTGAACAGAAAACCCTGACCGGGGATCTAGGCTGCCGAGCTCTGGAGCCCGAATTCAGGCTGCAGGAGGTGAGCTAGGTCCCGGGCAGATTTCTGGAAGTTAGTTTAGGCGGGAAAACTTCCCCTAGCCCAGACTGAACGTCATCGGGGCGGATACCGATCCACCAGGATAGGACGGTCAAAGGAGAGTGACCACACCTCACTGTCCATAGAGGACAATGGTAGCTGTGCATGGCACATGGGTAAACAGTGATTGGTTGTAAACCACAGGGTGGGCTTACCCTCTGTGGTACTATGTGGAAAATAGGATTTTAATACCTACCGGTAAATCCTTTTCTCCTAGTCTGTAGAGGATGCTGGGGACTCCAAAAGGACCATAGGGTATAGACGGGATCCGCAGGAGCTTGGGCACACTAAAAAGACTTTGACTGGGTGTGAACTGGCTCCTCCCTCTATGCCCCTCCCCCAGACCTCAGTTATAGGAACTGTGCCCAGGAGAGATGGACATTTCGAGGAAAGGATTTTTGTTAAACTAAAGGCGAGAAACATACCAGCCCACACCACAAACACACCGTACAACTGGATCAGCAGGAAACAGATAACAGTATGAACTAACAACAGCAACAAGCTGAATATAACTGATACACAACCCACGTGTAACCAAAAATAACCAGTATCAATACTAGTGATGTGCACTGGAAATTTTTCGCTTTTGTGTTTTGGTTTTGGGTTCGGTTCCGCGGCCGTGTTTTGGATTCGGACGCGTTTTGGCAAAGCCTCACCGAAAAAAATTTGTCGGATTCGGGTGTGTTTTGGATTCGGGTGTTTTTTTCAAAAAACCCTAAAAAACAGCTTAAATCATAGAATTTGGGGGTCATTTTGATCCCATAGTATTATTAACCTCAATAACCATAATTTCCACTCATTTCCAGTCTATTCTGAACACCTCACACCTCACAATATTATTTTTAGTCCTAAAATTTGCACCGAGGTCGCTGGATGGCTAAGCTAAGCGACACAAGTGGCCGACACAAACACCTGGCCCATCTAGGAGTGGCACTGCAGTGTCAGGCAGGATGGCCCTTCAAAAAAATAGTCCCCAAACAGCACATGATGCAAAGAAAAAAAGAGGCGCACCAAGGTGGCTGTGTGACTAAGCTAAGCGACACAAGTGGCCGACACAAACACCTGGCCCATCTAGGAGTGGCACTGCAGTGTCAGGCAGGATGGCCCTTCAAAAAAATAGTCCCCAAACAGCACATGATGCAAAGAAAAAAAGCGGCGCACCAAGGTGGCTGTGTGACTAAGCTAAGCGACACAAGTGGCCGACACAAACACCTGGCCCATCTAGGAGTGGCACTGCAGTGTCAATCAAGACAGGATGGCCCTTCCAAAAAATTGTCCCCAAACAGCACATGATGCAAAGAAAAAAAGAGGCGCGCCAAGGTGGCTGTGTGACTAAGCTAAGCGACACAAGTGGCCGACACAAACACCTGGCCCATCTAGGAGTGGCACTGCAGTGTCAATCAAGACAGGATGGCCCTTCCAAAAAATTGTCCCCAAACAGCACATGATGCAAAGAAAAAAAGAGACGCACCAAGGTGGCTGTGTGACTAAGCTAAGCGACACAAGTGGCCGACACAAACACCTGGCCCATCTAGGAGTGGCACTGCAGTGTCAGGCAGGATGGCCCTTCAAAAAAATTGTCCCCAAACAGCACATGATGCAAAGAAAAATGAAAGAAAAAAGAGGTGCAAGATGGAATTGTCCTTGGGCCCTCCCACCCACCCTTATGTTGCATAAACAGGACATGCACACTTTAACGAACCCATCATTTCAGTGACAGGGTCTGCCACACGACTGTGACTGAAATGACTGGTTGGTTTGGGCCCCCACCAAAAAAGAAGCAATCAATCTCTCCTTGCACAAACTGGCTCTACAGAGGCAAGATGTCCACCTCATCATCATCCTCCGATTCCTCACCCCTTTCACTGTGTACATCCCCCTCCTCACAGATTATTAATTCGTCCCCACTGGAATCCACCATCTCAGGTCCCCGTGTACTTTCTGGAGGCAATTGCTGCTGGTGAATGTCTCCACGGAGGAATTGATTATAATTCATTTTAATGAACATCATCTTCTCCACATTTTCTGGAAGTAACCTCGTACGCCGATTGCTGACAAGGTGAGCGGCTGCACTAAACACTCTTTCGGAGTACACACTTGTGGGAGGGCAACTTAGGTAGAATAAAGCCAGTTTCTGCAAGGGCCTCCAAATTGCCTCTTTTTCCTGCCAGTATACGTACGGACTGTGTGACGTGCCTACTTGGATGCGGTCACTCATATAATCCTCCACCATTTTTTCAATGGTGAGAGAATCATATGCAGTGACAGTAGACGACATGTCCGTAATCGTTGGCAGGTCCTTCAGTCCGGACCAGATGTCAGCACTTGCTCCAGACTGCCCTGCATCACCGCCAGCGGGTGGGCTCGGAATTCTGAGCCTTTTCCTCGCACCCCCAGTTGCGGGAGAATGTGAAGGAGGAGATGGTGACGGGTCACGTTCCGCTTGACCAGTGGCGTCACAAGGGGGGTGCGGGGGGTGCGGCCCGCTCCCGGGTGTCACCCGCCGAGGGGTGACACCAAAATGCCGGCTCCTGCAGGGTGACAGAAGCCGAGTGCTGCACTGTTATATTATGTGCAGCACTCGACTCCTGTCACTGTGTAGGAGCCAGCACTGCAGGGACAGCACCTCCCGGGAGTCAGCCCTCACCTCCCACACCCCCCAGTGGGAAAAAAAAACGGGTGTCGGGATGTGATGCCCCGCCCCTCCGGAAAACCCCGCCCCCCTTTGCGTGCCTGCAATGGTCTAAAAACGGGTTCCGCCCACGAAGCCCCGCCCCTCTATTTAAGCCACGCCCATTCCCGTGAAGCCCCACCCCCTTTATCCTCGCTGCCGCACCGGGTGTCACAGAGGTGAGTGACGCCTCTGCGCTTGACTTGACAATTTTCTCACCAGCAGGTCTTTGAACCTCTGCAGACTTGTGTCTGCCGGAAAGAGAGATACAACGTAGGTTTTAAATCTTGGATCGAGCACGGTGGCCAAAATGTAGTGCTCTGATTTCAACAGATTGACCACCCGTGAATCCTGGTTAAGCGAATTAAGGGCTCCATCCACAAGTCCCACATGCCTAGCGGAATCGCTCTGTTTTAGCTCCTCCTTCAATGTCTCCAGCTTCTTCTGCAAAAGCCTGATGAGGGGAATGACCTGACTCAGGCTGGCAGTGTCTGAAGGGTTGCAGAACCTTGCACAACGTTGAAATCATTCTCCACTGCGCTTGAGACAGGTGCATTCCACCTCCTTTGGCTATATCGTGGCCAGATGTATAGGCTTGAATGGCCTTTTGCTGCTCCTCCATCCTCTGAAGCATATAGCGGGTTGAATTCCACCTCGTTACCACCTCTTGCTTCAGATGATGGCAGGGCAGGTTCAGGAATGTTTGGTGGTGCTCCAGTCTTCTGTACGCGGTGCCTGAATGCCGAAAGTGGCCCGCAATTCTTCGGGCCACCGACAGCATCTCTTGCACGCCCCTGTCGTTTTTTAAATAATTCTGCACCACCAAATTCAAGGTATGTGCAAAACATGGGACGTGATGGAATTTGCCCAGATGTAATGCACGCACAATATTGCTGGCATTGTCCGATGTCACAAATCCCCAGGAGAGTCCAATTGGGGTAAGCCATTCTGCGATGATCTTCCTCAGTTGCCGTAAGAGGTTTTCAGCTGTGTGCCTATTCTGGAAAGCGGTGATACAAAGCGTAGCCTGCCTAGGAACGAGTTGGCGTTTGCGAGATGCTGCTACTGGTGCCGCTGCTGCTGTTCTTGCTGCGGGAGGCAATACATCTACCCAGTGGGCTGTCACAGTCATATAGTGCTGAGTCTGCCCTGCTCCACTTGTCCACATGTCCGTGGTTAAGTGGACATTGGGTACAACTGCATTTTTTAGGACACTGGTGACTCTTTTTCTGAGGTCTGTGTACATTTTCGGTATCGTCTGCCTAGAGAAATGGAACCTAGATGGTATTTGGTACCGGGGACACATACCTCAATCAAGTCTCTAGTTGGCTCTGAATTAACGATGGATACCGGAACCACGTTTCTCACCGCCCAGGCTGCCAAGGCCTCAGTTATCCGCTTTGCAGCAGGATGACTGCTGTGATATTTCATCTTCCTCGCAAAGGACTGTTGGACAGTCAATTGCTTACTGGAAGTAGTACAAGTGGTCTTCCGACTTCCCCTCTGGGATGACGATCGACTCCCAGCAGCAACAACAGCAGCGCCAGCAGCAGTAGGCGTTACACTCAAGGATGCATCGGAGGAATCCCAGACAGGAGAGGACTCGTCAGACTTGACAGTGACATGGCCTGCAGGACTATTGGCTTTCCTGGGTAAGGAGGAAATTGACACTGAGGGAGTTGGTGGTGTGGTTTGCAGGAGCTTGGTTACAAGAGGAAGGGATTTAGTGGTCAGTGGACTGCTTCCGCTGTCACCCAAAGTTTTTGAACTTGTCACTGACTTATGATGAATGCGCTGCAGGTGACGTATAAGGGAGGATGTTCCGAGGTGGTTAACGTCCTTACCCCTACTTATTACAGCTTGACAAAGGCAACACACGGCTTGACACCTGTTGTCCGCATTTGTGTTGAAATAATTCCACACCGAAGACCTGATTTTTTTTGTATTTTGACCAGGCATGTCAAGGGCCATATTCCTCCCATGGACAACAGGTGTCTCCCCGGGTGCCTGACTTAAACAAACCACCTCACCATCAGAATCCTCCTTGTCAATTTCCTCCCCAGCGCCAGCAACACCCATATCCTCATCCTGGTGTACTTCAACACTGACATCTTCAATTTGACTATCAGGAACTGGACTGCGGGTGCTCCTTCCAGCACTTGCAGGGGGCGTGCAAATGGTGGAAGGCGCAAGCTCTTCCCGTCCAGTGTTGGGAAGGTCAGGCATCGCAACCGACACAATTGGACTCTCCTTGGGGATTTGTGATTTTGAAGAACGCACAGTTCTTTGCTGTGCTTTTGCCAGGTTAAGTCTTTTCTTTTTTCTAGCGAGAGGATGAGTGCTTCCATCCTCATTTGAAGCTGAACCACTAGCCATGAACATAGGCCAGGGCCTCAGCCGTTCCTTGCCACTCCGTGTCGTAAATGGCATATTGGCAAGTTTACGCTTCTCCTCAGACGCTTTTAATTTTGATTTTTGGGTCATTTTACTGAACTTTTGTGTTTTGGATTTTACATGCTCTCTACTATGACATTGGGCATCGGCCTTGGCAGACGACGTTGCTGGCATTTCATCGTCTCGGCCATGACTAGTGGCAGCAGCTTCAGCACGAGGTGGAAGTGGATCTTGATCTTTCCCTTTAACCTCCACATTTTTGTTCTCCATTTTTTAATGTGTGGAATTATATGCCAGTATCAAAAGCAAAGGCCTACTACTATATTTACTGCGCAAAACTAAAATGCACCACAGGTATAGAATGTAGATGGATAGTATACTTAATGGATGACGAGTGACGACACAGAGGTAGGTACACAGCAGTGGCCTACCGTACTGCTATATATAGAATACTGGTGGACACTGTCTGCAAACTGCAAAACTAAAATGCACCACAGGTATACAATGTAGATGGATAGTATACTTAATGGATGACGAGTGACGACCAGTGCCAGATTAAGGTCCATATGGGCCTGGAGCTAAAATTAATGAAGGGCCTATTTTATGCCACCGCATGGGGATTTGAAAACACTATGGGGGAGTGTCTAGTAATGTTGGGGGGGTGGTAGATGTTGTGAGGGTGTGGTCTGCACAGGGGGTGTGACTAGCGCCTACCTTGAAAAATCTCAATCTCCCTCACTTATTCCATTATATCAACAGTGTAATGTGAGAATCTACAAACGAACAAAGGAAAACATCTCTTGTTAATGTGACTGTAATATGGAAAATGGCGCTTAGTGATGACATAAATATGAAACCTCTCAACAAAAGAGGCTACAGGTCGCTCAGGGATGTCATGAATGTGAAATCTTTCTATATGTAATAAAAGACTTTACCTTTGTAATAAGTAGTTATGCTGAAAAGATATATCAGGAATGGTGGCTAGAGGGGGTGGGGTTGGAGGGGAGGGTGTCGTCTGGACAGGGCAGAACAAGGAGAAGACTGAGGTGACCCAGCATATAGTAGTACGTGTACATACATACATTCACATAGATAGATAGATAGATAGATAGATAGATAGATAGATAGATAGATAGATAGTTGAACCAAGAGGGTTTGCAATGTCTAAAGAAGCTGAAAGTGGACATGTCACTGCTTGCATATGCACACGCTTGGCTGTACACCAAAGAAGGTCTTGTACCAATATTAGCATACAGCGGCAAAAGATGCACACACGGATGTGCCTGAGTTTGACTCAGAATCAAGCCCAATTTTTTGGTTATTATATATGTTTTAATGGGGTTAGTATCAGTATGGGATGCCAGCTGTCAAAATTCCAACAGCGGCATCCCGATGTTGAAAATATCGATATGCACTACATAACTAAGCTAACCCTGATCCTAACCCTCCCTAACCCACCTTTCCCATACCCTAAACCTGCCACCACCTCCACACACATACCCACCGCAGCCTAACCCTCCCTGGGGGTGCCTAACTTTCACTCTCCCTCCCTGCAGATTAACCCTAACTTCAATCCCTCCCCCCACAGCCTAAACCTAACTCCCAACCCCCCTTCCCCCCCGCCCCCCTTCGGCTTATCTCTGGTGCTCTGTGAAATCGTTCAGGATTACAGCGCCGAGATAGTGATCAATGTCGGTATTCCGAGTACTGTTGGGATTCTGGCGTTGGTATTTCGACTGCCAGGAACCCGACCACAGGGATCCTGACTGAATCCTGTTTTAATGTTGCTAAAATGTACAAAGCAAAATGAGAGGACAATCTGTATTATATTCTGGTGCTATACACACAAAATATTGGGGGACAGGGGAGCGGGTTTCGGTTTTTATTGAGGGTGAGTAACTCAAGTTACTCACCTTGACAAAGGGACGTGTCAGACCCGAAACGTTGGAACATGTAGTATTTTCAATACATCTCTTGATCACTGAAATGTCTCTGAGTGCCGCTGACTATTATTTACCACGTTATATATATATATATATATATATATATATATCATGAAAAATCAGCCCGACACTCATTTAAGTGTGAGTGATGATTGCCCAGGTGCCATCAGTGTTGGATTGGAATACGAGAGAATAAACCAGCGGCACTCAGGGTCTTGTAAAGAAGTAGTCTTTGTATTAAGACATCAATAAAGTGAACATCAACGTTTCGGGGAATTAAACCCCTTTGTCAAGATGTGAGGTAGTGTGTAAAAGAACAAGTGACTCACCTTATAAAGATAGAGACCCGCCAAACCAAGTGCACTTAGCCGCTCCGTGTCACGCTGTAGAAACTGAGGTGCGCCCGGTGATGACGTGTAGTCGCGTCTGGGCAGTGTCAGAGCCGGCTGGTTGCTATGCAACGCCGGGGAGAGAGAAAGCATCAGCGTTCGTGCGGCTAGGAGAAAAAAACAAGTGTAGAGTGCAGTAGAGCCAAAGCACCAACTAAAAGCAGTAGGCATGAGAGCTAAGCACTATCGGAGTGAAAAATGAAAACCTGTAGTGACATGGGCGTGCATTGCTATACTGCACGGCGTTGCATAGCAACCAGCCGGCTCTGACACTGCCCAGACGCGACTACTGTACACGTCATCACCGGGCGCACCTCAGTTTCTACAGCGTGACACGGAGCGGCTACGTGCACTTGGTTTGGCGGGTCTCTATCTTTATAAGGTGAGTCACTTGTTCTTTTACACACTACCTCACATCTTGACAAAGGGGTTTAATTCCCCGAAACGTTGATGTTCACTTTATTGATGTCTTAATACAAAGACTACTTCTTTACAAGACCCTGAGTGCCGCTGGTTTATTCTCTCGTATATATATATATATATATATATATAGTTATATAAAGCAATATGCACTCCTCCCGCAGTCTCATCAGTAAGGGTGCTACCTGTAATGTCACTGCATCCAACGGTAACCACACGTAGGCGGTTTTCCACTAACAGGGCACTCACCGATACACAAACGATATAACCACTTTTACATTTTTACATCACCTTGAGAAATCTCCAGTTATGGGAAAACAATTGACTTCATATTCATACCACTGAGCTGGTCATCATTCTTAAGACACATTGGCACCCGAAAGGAAAATTCAAACAAAAACATTGGCCCCTCCCTGTGCTCTATCACAGTCACACACTCCCTCCCCCAGTGCTTTATCAAACTCCCTCCCCCTGCGCTTTATCACACTCCCCCCTTCGCTGTATCACACTCCCTCCCCTTGCACTTTATCACACTCCCTCCCCCTGCGCTGTATCACGCTACCTTCTCCTGCGCCCTACGCTTTATCACACGCCCCCCCCCCGGCGCTTTATCAGATGCCCTCCCCTGCGCTTTATCAGATGCCCTCCCCTGCGCTTTATCACACTCCCTCCCCTTGCACTTTATCACACTACCTCCCACTTTATCACACTCCCTCCCCCTGCGCTGTATCACACTACCTTCTCCTGCGCCCTACACTTTATCACACTCCCTCCCCTGCGCTTTATCAGACGCCCTCCCCTACGCTTTGTCAAACTCCCTCCCCTGCGCTTTATCACACGCTCTCCCTTGCACTTTATCACACTCCCTCCCCTTGCCCTCTCACACTCCCCTTGCACTTTATCACTCTAAAAAAGAAGAAGGAGAGGCGCCCGTACCTTACAACCTTGGGGAACTTCCAGATGCCGCACAATATGGAAAAATGGGGAAGCTGTCAATCCCCAAAAAATAACAGTAACAAGAAAAAAGAACCAAAACGTGCGCAAAGGGAAGAGCCAAACAAAAAAATATAAAATCGGATTAATCAATTTTGTTTTTATTAAATATTAATTAATTGTAATTATTAGCAAATAATTTAATTGTAAATATGTTCCTTGGAGTGATCACAATAAAATATTGAAAATAATATTAAAAATGAATAAAATAACATAATCATGAAATATATAACCATCTAATTAATTACTCATATATATGGTTAGTATTCCAAAAGACCAATAATGGATACAAATATATAAAATCCTGAAGAACACTGGCTGGCCAGCCTTAATTAATACTAAATAAATTGTGCACAAACAGAATGTAACAAAAAGATCAATAGAATATACAGATGGAAGATAAATTGTCTATAGGATATCATATGATTGCATAGACAATAAGAGCTCAGAATTCTTCCAACAACGATCTTAAACTAATAGTGGTTAACCATTATACATGTATCCAAAAAGTCTCGTATAGCTCATTAGCTCCTAACCTCGTACAGCTGCTGATGTAAATGCTAAATGTTGGAGCAAATGAATAGACACCAATCCCGTCCTTTTGACCAAATACTATTAAAAAGTCTCGATAAAGGCACCTAGCCTTAGGCAGCCGTTAGTGTGGGCAGCCAATGCCGTAGTATTACTGTCCCGTAACAAGATGATTGATATGAATAAATAAAATTACTAATACTGAAACATAGTCCCGAATGGCTCAAATAGCCCCTAGCCTAATGAGGCCATAGATGTGGGTGGCTATAATGACGGGATAATGTATGAATGAATAAAACCCCGTCTTACTCGTAGCAATCTCACCCGTGCCAGTGAATGCAATAGCCGTCCGTCCGGCCGGATGTTCACCGGACCTCCGCCGTCTCCAATCCACAAGCCGTTCTGTGCTGCGCTGCCTGGGTGCTCCTCCGACAGTGCAGCTGGATAATCCTTTAGGCTGGGATGTAAAAGATGGAAATAGCTGTGGCGGTTTGAGGCGGGTTAGGGCTGTCGGTGATGTCCGTTCGTCTCCAAATAGCAGAGAGATGGTATATATCCGTGGATCACTCCAGAGCCGTTCAACCTAACGCGTTTCTCGACCGTAGGCACTGGTCGTTTCATCAGAGGAAGTGCAATAAAAGAGAATCCTCATCTGACTGTATTTAAAGCTCCCCGTTAATTGTCTAGACGGGGTTTTATTCATTCATACATTATCCCGTCATTATAGCCACCCACATCTATGGCCTCATTAGGCTAGGGGCTATTTGAGCCATTCGGGACTATGTTTCAGTATTAGTAATTTTATTTATTCATATCAATCATCTTGTTACGGGACAGTAATACTACGGCATTGGCTGCCCACACTAACGGCTGCCTAAGGCTAGGTGCCTTTATCGAGACTTTTTAATAGTATTTGGTCAAAAGGACGGGATTGGTGTCTATTCATTTGCTCCAACATTTAGCATTTACATCAGCAGCCGTACGAGGTTAGGAGCTAATGAGCTATACGAGACTTTTTGGATACATGTATAATGGTTAACCACTATTAGTTTAAGATCGTTGTTGGAAGAATTCTGAGCTCTTATTGTCTATGCAATCATATGATATCCTATAGACAATTTATCTTCCATCTGTATATTCTGTTGATCTTTTTGTTACATTCTGTTTGTGCACAATTTATTTAGTATTAATTAAGGCTGGCCAGCCAGTGTTCTTCAGGATTTTATATATTTGTATCCATTATTGGTCTTTTGGAATACTAACCATATATATGAGTAATTAATTAGATGGTTATATATTTCATGATTATGTTATTTTATTCATTTTTAATATTATTTTCAATATTTTATTGTGATCACTCCAAGGAACATATTTACAATTAAATTATTTGCTAATAATTACAATTAATTAATATTTAATAAAAACAAAATTGATTAATCCGATTTTATATTTTTTTGTTTGGCTCTTCCCTTTGCGCACTTTATCACTCTCCCTCCCCCTGCACTGTATCACGCTACCTTCCCCTGTGCTTTATCACACTCCCTCCCTTGCACTTTATTACACTCCCTCCCCCTGCACTGTATCATGCTACCTTCCCCTGTGCTATATCACACTCCCTCCCTTGCACTTTATCACACTCCCTCCCTTGCATTTTATCACACTCCCTGCCTTGCACTTTATTACACTCCGTCCCTTGCACTTTATTACACTCCCTCCCCCTGCACTGTTCCATGCTACCTTCCACTGTGCTTTATCACACTCCCTCCCTTGCACTTTATCACACTCCCTCCCCCATGCTTTATCACATTCCCTGCACTGTATCAAACACACACCCTCCCCCACGCTATATCACAGCCACAGCCAAGTTCACATGAAAGTCACACACACATACAAATTCCCTCTACATTATACACACTACAGCATAGAGCAGTCTCACTGGCTGGACCGCCCCTGGATGTGCAGCAGCTTCAACTCTCCCTCTCACAGCAGCAGCAGCCATGTGAGAAGCAGGCAGCCTCAGTAGAGATGGCTACTGACTCACTGTCTCAACACAGTGACTGGAATCATCAGGAAGTGTGAATGATTCGAGTCACTCACTGTTTAATGAGTGGAGACAGCTGCAGCAGCAGCCTCTCTCAGCCAGAGGGAGGAAACTCAGTGTCTTCTGCTGGGTGTCTTTAGCTGTGATTGGCCAGAGGCTATACCAGGTGACACCCAGTGGGAGGGGGAGGGAGCAGTCACGACTCACCAGTCAGTGAGTGCTGTGCTGCTGTGCCTGTCAGAGCTGGCCCTAACCAATATGATGCCCTAGGCAAGATTTTGGCTGGTGCCCCTAGCACCGCCGCTAGTTCTGCAGGAGATTCCTGGCATGAGTCAGCTGGCAGCTCTGCTAACGTTGGGCGCCTTTTGTTTATGAAAATGCATCTTATTTGCATTACTATGTGGCTAGGATGCACAAGCAGCTTCTGCTGATTAAAATGATACGCAGTATGCCTATATTCTGTGTGTGACTGCGGTTATATCTGCACATGAAATGCTACATTACAGTGATTTCCAGGACTACACTGCAACGTAGCATTTAGTATGCAGATACAGCCGCAGTCACACACAGAATATAGGCATGCTGCATATCATTTTAATCAGCAGAAGTTGCTGGTGCCCCTAAGCATACCAAATGCCCTAGGCATTTGCCTACTTTGCCTATGCCTAAGGCCGGCTCTGGCCTGAGTCATGTCATGAATCATGTTTCATCCTGAGTCTGCCAGTGAGTGGAGACAGTTGTACACTGTGTAGACTCAGTGGATGGATCTGATTCATGCAGCATAAGCCTGCAGGAGGTGGAGCCCCTGTAGTACAGGGCTCTCAGCTCAGTTCTCACTGATCCTGCTCAGTGTGATTGTGGGTGGCAAACTCCCTGGAGGCTAGATAGTAGATAATATAATAAATCCAAGCCCACCTAAAATCATCCAATTAGCAAAGTATGCAAAATAAAAAATACAATTTTTATTTGGTTTAGTTACAGACTGAATGATGTGTTTCATGGCTGTTAAGCTTTCTCTCCTCAGCCAGAAGTAATGTGCATATTCTGTAACTAGTCTGCAATAAGTGGTTATTAATAATATATCAACATAACACTGAATCTATGTTAATATATTATTAACAATCAGTGCATAAGCAGCTGCCTCCCCCAGATGCACTGCACAATCACTGCAGCAGAATAACTCCCTCCATGAGTCCAGCACTGATCTGCCAGCACTGGCAACTCACTGATTCATGTGCAGTCTCTGCAACACATTCCACTACAGATGAGTCATGACTCATGTGCCGAGACACTGACTCGAGACACTTCACTGAATTGAGTCATGTGTCTCAACTCAGTTCAGTGAATCACTTTGCCCATGACTAAGCCTCATTGTCCTGTGTAGCCCCGCCCCCTGGACCCCGTGTAGCTCCGCCCCTTCCAAGTTCCCTCATCCCCTGCCCATGTGTTTGAGCCGTTCGGCCGACAGTAGCAGTCCATCTACTACTATCAATACAGGTGACTGCGGGCAGGAGGGAGCGGAGCTTGTAAGCTGCTGTAGCTGGGAAAAAAAATTCCTGGCTGCAGCAGCACAGCAGATGCTGTGGGCCTATTGTGTTGGGGGGGCCTGGAGCTGCAGCTCCACCCGCCCCATTGTTAATCCGGCCCTGGTGACGACACAGAGGTAGGTACACAGCAGTGGCCTACCGTACTGCTATATATAGTATACTGGTGGACACTGTCAGCAAACTGCAAAACTGTCTAAAATGCACCACAGGTATAGAATGTAGATGGATAGTATACTTAATGGATGACTAGTGACGACACAGAGGTAAGTACAGCAGTGGCCTACCGTACTGCTATAAGTATATATATATAGTATACTGGTGGACACTGTCAGCAAACTGCAAAACTGTCTAAAATGCACCACAGGTATAGAATTTAGATGGATAGTATACTTAATGGATGACGAGTGACGACACAGAGGTAGGTACAGCAGTGGCCTACCGTACTGCTATAAGTATATATATAGTATACTGGTGGACACTGTCAGCAAACTGCAAAACTGTCTAAAATGCACCACAGGTATAGAATGTAGATGGATAGTATACTTAATGGATGACGAGTGACGACACAGAGGTAGGTACACAGCAGTGGCCTACCGTACTGCTATATATAGTATACTGGTGGACACTGTCAGCAAACTGCAAAACTAAAATGCACCACAGGTATAGAATGTAGATGGATAGTATACTTAATGGATGACGAGTGACGACACAGAGGTAGGTACAGCAGTGGCCTACCGTACTGCTATATATAGTATACTGGTGGACACTGTCAGCAAACTGCAAAACTAAAATGCACCACAGGTATAGAATGTAGATGGATAGTATACTTAATGGATGACGAGTGACGACACAGAGGTAGGTACACAGCAGTGGCCTACCGTACTGCTATATATAGTATACTGGTGGACACTGTCAGCAAACTGCTAAACTAGTCTAAAAAAATGCACCACAGGTATAGAATGTAGATGGATAGTATACTTAATGGATGACGAGTGACGACACAGAGGTAGGTACAGCAGTGGCCTACCGTACTGCTATAAGTATATATATAGTATACTGGTGGACACTGTCAGCAAACTGCAAAACTGTCTAAAATGCACCACAGGTATAGAATGTAGATGGATAGTATACTTAATGGATGACGAGTGACGACACAGAGGTAGGTACAGCAGTGGCCTACCGTACTACTATAAGTATATATATAGTATACTGGTGGACACTGTCAGCAAACTGCAAAACTGTCTAAAATGCACCACAGGTATAGAATGTAGATGGATAGTATACTTAATGGATGACGAGTGACGACACAGAGGTAGGTACACAGCAGTGGCCTACCGTACTGCTATATATAGTATACTGGTGGACACTGTCAGCAAACTGCAAAACTAAAATGCACCACAGGTATAGAATGTAGATGGATAGTATACTTAATGGATGACGAGTGACGACACAGAGGTAGGTACACAGCAGTGGCCTACCGTACTGCTAAATATAGTATACTGGTGGACACTGTCAGCAAACTGCAAAACTGTCTAAAATGCACCACAGGTATAGAATGTAGATGGATAGTATACTTAATGGATGACGAGTGACGACACAGAGGTAGGTACAGCAGTGGCCTACCGTACTGCTATATATAGTATACTGGTGGACACTGTCAGCAAACTGCTAAATTAGTCTAAAATGCACCACAGGTATACAATGCAGATGGATAGTATACTTAATGGATGACGAGTGACGACACGAGGTAGGTACAGCAGTGCACTCTGCACTGTACTACTCCTATATAATATTAATTATACTGGTGGTCCCCAGTCCCCACAATAAAGCAGCACACTGTGAGCACAGATATGGAGTGTTTTTCAGGCAGACAACGTATACTGGTGGTCACTGTCAGCAAAACTCTGCACTGTACTCCTGCTATAGCTGCTCCCCAGTCCCCACAATTAAGCAGTGTGAGCACTCAGCACAGATATATCATGCAGCACACTGAGCACAGATATGGTATGGAGCGTTTTTTTTCAGGCAGAGAACGGATAAAAAAACTGGTGGTCACATATCAGCAAAACTCTGCACTGTTCTCCTAACAGCTGCTCCCCAATCCTCCCCACAATTAAGCAATAAAAAACAAACAAGAATCAACTGTCTTCTACAATAAACGGAGAGGACGCCAGCCACGTCCTCTCCCTATCATCTCCAATGCACGAGTGAAAATGGCGGTGACGCTCGGCTGCTTATATAGAATCCGAATCTCGCGAGAATCCGACAGCGGGATGATGAAGTTCGGGCGCGCTCGGGTTAGCCGAGCAAGGCGGGATGGTTCGAACCTGCCTCGGACCCGTGTAAAAAGGGTGAAGTTCGGGGGGGTTCGGTTTCTCGGAAACCGAACCCGCTCATCACTAATCAATACAACTGCAAGGAACAGTCCGCACTGGGATGGGCGCCCAGCATCCTCTACGGACTAGGAGAAAAGGATTTACCAGTAGGTATTAAAATCCTATTTTCTCTTACGTCCTAGAGGATGCTGGGGACTCCAAAAGGACCATGGGGTCTATACCAAAGCTCCAGAGCGGGCGGGAGAGTGCGGACAACTCTACAGCACCGATTGAGCAAACATGAGGTCTTCATCAGCCAGGGTATCAAACTTGTAGATCTTAGCAAAAGTGTTTGAACCCGACCACGTAGCTGCTCGGCAAAGTTGAAGTGCCGAGACCCCTCGGGCAGCCGCCCAAGATGAGCCCACCTTCCTGGTAGAATGGGCCTTTACTGACTTCGGCAACGGTAGCCCGGCCGAAGAATGAGCTTGCTGAATCGTATTACAAATCCAGCGTGCAATAGTTTGCTTAGAAGCAGGATTTCCAATCTTGTTGGAAGCATACAGGACAAACAGAGCCTCTGTCTTCCTAGTAAGAGCCGTTCTGGCGACATAAATTTTCAAAGCTCTTACAACATCAAGAGATTTTGGGACCGCCGCAGCATCCGTAGCCACAGGTACCACAATAGGTTGGTTTATGTGAAACGAAGAAACCAACTTCGGCAGAAATTGTTGACGAGTCCTCAATTCCGCTCCATCCGAATGAAAAATCAAATACGGGCTCTTCTGAGACAAGCCGCCAACTCGGACACTCGTCTGGCAGACGCCAGAGCCAAAAGCATGACCACTTTCCAAGTGAGAAACTTTAACTCAACCTTACGCAAAGGTTCAAACCAGTGAGATATAAGAAACTGCAACACCACTTCATGATCCCACGGCGCCACGGGTGGCACAAATGGAGGATGGATATGCAGCACTCCCTTCACAAAAGTCTGAACCTCAGGAAGGACGGCCAATTCTTTTTGAAAGAAAATAGATAAAGCCGAAATCTGCACTTTGATGGAACCCAATTTCAGGCCTGCATCCACGCCTGCCTGCAAATAATGGAGGAAACGACCCAAGTGAAACTCCTCCACAGGAGCTGCTTTGGTCTCACACCACGACACATACTTTCTCCAAAAACGGTGATAATGTTTTGCCATAACCTCCTTCCTAGCTTTAAGGAGAGTGGGGATGACCTCCCCGGGAATACCTTTCCGAGCTAGGATTTGGCGCTCAACTTCCACGCCGTCAAACGCAGCCGCGGTAAGTCCGGAAACACACAGGGCCCCTGCAGTAACAAGTCCTCCCTTAGAGGAAGCGGCCAAGGATCTTCTACAAGCAATTCCTGAAGATCCGGATACCAGGCCCTCCGTGGCCAATCTGGAACGATGAGTATTGCCTGAACCCTCGTTCGTCTTACGATCCTCAGCACCTTTGGAATGAGAGGAAGCGGAGGGAACACATACACCGACTGAAACACCCACGGAGTTACCAGGGCGTCCACTGCACTTGCTTGGGGGTCCCTTGACCTGGAACAATACCTCGGAAGCTTCTTGTTGAGGCGAGATGCCATCATGTCTATCAGAGGAATTCCCCAACGCCTTGTCACTTCTGCAAATACCTCTTGATGAAGAGCCCACTCCCCGGAATGGAGATCGTGTCTGCTGAGGAAGTCTGCTTCCCAGTTGTCCACGCCCGGGAGGAAGACTGCTGACAGAGCGCACACGTGCTGTTCCGCCCAGCGAAGGATTCTCGTGGCCTCCGCCATTGCCGCCCTGCTCCTTGTTCTGCCTTGGCGGTTTACGTATGCCACCGCTGTTATGTTGTCCGACTGGATCAGGACAGGGAGACCCTGAAGAAGGTTCTTCGCTTGCAGGAGGCCGTTGTAAATGGCTCTTAACTCGAGAACATTTATGTGGAGACAAGATTCCTGGCTTGACCACTTTCCCTGGAAACTTCCTCCTTGCGTGACTGCGCCCCAGCCTCGGAAACTTACATCTGTGGTCAGCAGGACCCAGTTCTGGATTCCGAATCGGCGCCCCTCTAGAAGGTGAGAACCTTGCTGCCACCACAGGAGAGAAATCCTGGCCCTGGAAGATAGACTTATTTTCCGTGCATGTGCAGGTGAGACCCGGACCATTTTTTCGGCAGATCCCACTGAAACACCCGGGCATGAAACCTGCCAAATGGAATGGCTTCGTAAGCCGCAACCATCTTCCCTAGCACCCGAGTGCATTGATGAATAGACACACTTGTCGGCCTCAGAAGCTCCCCTGACCATGGTCTGGATTTCCAGAGCTTTGTCCTCCGGAAGAAACACTCTCTGTAGCTCCGTGTCTAGGATCATGCCCAGGAAGGTCAGCCGAGTGGACGGGATCAACTGAGACTTTGGCAAATTTAGAATCCAATCGTGATGTCGCAGAACCGACAGGGAGAGATCCACATTTCTTAACAACTGTTCCTTGGACCTCGCCTTTATCAGGAGATCGTCCAAGTACGGGATAATTGAGACCCCTTGCTTGCGAAGGAGAACCATCATTTCCGCCATTACCTTGGTGAACTCCCTTGGGGCCGTGTAAAGCCCAAACGGCAACGTCTGAAATTGGTAATGACAATCCTGTACCGCAAACCTCAAGAAGGCCTGATGAGGAGGGTATATCGGGACGTGCAAGTAAGCATCCTTTATGTCGACTGACGCCATAAAATCCCCCCCTTTGAGGCTGGAGATCACAGCTCGAAGAGACTCCATCTTGAACTTGAAAATTTTCAAGTATGGATTGAGGGATTTCAGGTTCATAATCGGTCTGACCGAGCCGTCCGGCTTCGGCACGGCAAAGAGGCTCGAATAGAACCCTTCCCCCCCTTGGGACAGGGGAACCGGCACAACGACCCTCTGTTGACCCAACTTTTATATCGCAGCATTTACCACTTCCCTTTTGGGAAGAGAAACTGGCAAGGCCGACACGGAAAAGCGCCGGGGGGGGGGGGGGGGGGGCGGGGGGCATCTCCTGAAACTCCAGTTTGTACCCTTGGGACACTATGTCTAAGACCCAAGGATCCAGGGCCAATTGAAACCAGACCTGACTGAAGAATCGGAGACGGCCCCCCACCGGTACGGACTCCCGCAGGGGAGCCCCAGCGTCATGCTGTAGATTTGGTAGAGGCAGGGGAGGACTTTTAGTCCTGGGAGCCTGACACGGCGAGCGACTTCTTTCCCCTTCCTCTACCCTTTGAAGCGAGGAAGGACGAGCCCTTTCCTCTTTTGTATTTATTAGGCCGAAAGGACTGCATCTGATGATGGGGTGCCTTTTTCTGTTGTGTGGGAACATAAGGAAGAAAAGATGACTTACCCGCAGAAGCGGTAGACACCAGGTCAGCAAGGCCATCACCAAACAAGACACTACCTTTAAAAGGGAGGGCTTCCATATTCTTCCTGGAGTAGGCATCAGCATTCCATTGATGAATCCACAGCGCCCTGCTGGCCGAGACCGCCATGGCATTGGCTCTTGATCCCAAGAGGCCAACATCCCTCGCCGCATCCTTTAGGTAATCTGCAGCGTCCTTGATATAACCAAGAGTCAAAAGAATGTTATCCTTATCAAGGGTATCCATATCAGAAGCCAAATTATCAGCCCACTTAGCAAATGCACTACTCACCCAAACCGACGCCACAGCAGGTCTGAGCAATGCACCAGTATTAACGAAAATGGACTTCAATGTCGTCTCCAGCTTGCGATCCGCCGGATCCTTGAGAGCAGCCGTGTCAGGAGACGGAAGCGCCACCTTCTTGGACAGTCGTGATAGAGCCTTGTCCACATTGGGACTCCCATTTTTCCCTGTCGTCAGGGGGGAAAGGATACGCCATCAAAATTCTCTTGGGAATCTGCCATCTTTTGTCAGGCGACTCCCAAGCCTTTTCACAAAGCGCGTTCATTTCATGAGAGGGGGGAAACTTCACCTCAGGCTTTTTCCCCTTAAATAAGCAAACCCTTGTGTCTGGAACAGCAGGTACCTCAGAGATATGTAAAACATCTTTGATAGCTACAATCATGTACTGAATTCTCCTAACAACCCTTGGATGTAAAGAAGCCTCACTGAAATCGACATCGGAATCAGAGTCCGTGTCAGTATCTGTATCTGCCATCTAGGTAAAAGAACGTTTCTGTGACCCTGAGGGGGCCTGTACCTGAGACAAAGCCTCCTCCATGGATTTCCTCTATGTTTGTGTCTGCGAATCAGATTTATCCAGCCTCTTAGACAGTAAAGCCACATTTGCATTCAGTGTACTCAGCATAGTCACCCAATCAGCAGTCGGCTGTGCCGACAGAGTCATACCCAAATCCCTCTCTCCGCCCCCAGTAACTTCCTCCGGGGAGGAACACTCAGCCTCAGACATGTCGACCTGAAGTACCGACACACCCACACTCACACCGGCCAAAAACAAGGGGACAGACCCACAGGGAAGCCTGTAGAGAGAAACACAGAGGGAGTATGCCAGCTCACACCCCAGCGCCCATATAGTAAAAGAGATAATATATGTGTCTAGCGCTGTCTAAATGGGATAAAAGCACCAAATTTTATGTGCCCCCCCCGTTTTGCCCCCTTGTTACTTGAGGAAGCTTGGAGGTCTGGGCCAGCGTCTCTGCAGCACTGTGGAGAGACAATGGCGCTGTTGAGCAGTGTGCGCCTAAGCCCCGCCCCTTCCTGGCGCGCTGTAGCTCGTTCAATTTGAAATTTATTATACTGGCGGGGGTATTCTATACTGTGCCCGGGCACCGTATATTCGTTTTGCCAGTCCTCTGACCCCAGTAACTGCCGCCCACGGCGCTCCCCCCCTAGCGCCCTGCACCCTGTGAGTGCCGTTGGTGAAGTGTGTGTGGGAGCATGGAGTGCAGCACTACCGCTGCGCTGTACCGTTACTGAAGTCTTCTGCCGTCTGATGTCTTCGGTTCTTCTAATGCTCACCCGGCTTCTTTCTTCTGGCTTCTGTGAGGGGGGTGACGGCGCGGCTCCGGGAACAAGCAGCTAGGCGAACCAAGTGATCGAACCCTCTGGAGCTAATGGTGTCCAGTAGCCTAAGAAGCAGAGCCTTTAACTAAGAAGAAGTAGGTCTGACTTCTCTCTCCTCAGTCCCACGATGCAGGGAGCCTGTAGCCAGCAGGTCTCCCTGAAAATAAAAAACCTAACAAAAGTCTTTCTAGAGAAACTCAGTAGAGCTCCCCTAGTGTGTGTCCAGTCACTCCTGGGCACAAAGTCTAACTGAGATCTGGGGGAGGGGCATAGAGGGAGGAGCCAGTTCACACCCGGTCAAAGTCTTTTTAGTGTGCCCAAGCTACTGCGGATCCCGTCTATACCCCATGGTCCTTTTGGAGTCCCCAGCATCCTCTAGGACGTAAGAGAAAAGGGACATAAAAAGGAGGCCTGCGAGCCTCCAGAGTGGATTATAACAACTACTTTCTGCTGTAAACATCTACTGTATTGCTGAGTCTTTTTAAAGACTATTTTGGGCAAACAAAACATCTTCTGCCTCAAGACGACCGCTTCATCTTGTGACCTGCAGGGCTAGGCGAAACCTAGCTCCGTTTTTCAGGGTGCGCCCAGTGTCTCCAAGCTCCGCCTCCAGCCAGCTACCGGGTAGAGGCCTAGGCAAGTGACTACTGGGGATTTGTCAACACCACACAGGTGTGCAGGGGAGGTGTGGTAAGACAGCGTGTCGACACATACAGAGCAGAACCGTGGTTCCAGACGCCACGGCAGGTTAGGAGTATGGTGTGGCAGCATAGTACCCGCCCACTGGGCAATGGGTGTAGTCAGTAACAGGCGGTTACTGGTGGTAAGCGGGAATCCCCTAATTGGCCAGGTCCCGTGTGACCTAAAACTCCATTCTGTGTACTGGGGACGGAACGCGAAAGCGATGAGGGCTTTCGTACAGGACCGTCCGGTCACAATATATATATATATATATATATATATATATAAAATAAGATTTTACTCACCGGTAAATCTATTTCTCGTAGTCCGTAGTGGATGCTGGGAACTCCGTAAGGACCATGGGGAATAGACGGGCTCCGCAGGAGACTGGGCACTCTAAAAGAAAGATTAGGTACTATCTGGTGTGCACTGGCTCCTCCCTCTATGCCCCTCCTCCAGACCTCAGTTAGGATACTGTGCCCGGAAGAGCTGACACAATAAGGAAGGATTTTGAATCCCGGGTAAGACTCATACCAGCCACACCGTATAACTCGTGATACTATACCCAGTTAACAGTATGAAATATAACTGAGCCTCTCAACAGATGGCTCAACAATAACCCTTTAGTTAGGCAATAACTATATACAAGTATTGCAGACAATCCGCACTTGGGATGGGCGCCCAGCATCCACTACGGACTACGAGAAATAGATTTACCGGTGAGTAAAATCTTATTTTCTCTGACGTCCTAGTGGATGCTGGGAACTCCGTAAGGACCATGGGGATTATACCAAAGCTCCCAAACGGGCGGGAGAGTGCGGATGACTCTGCAGCACCGAATGAGAGAACTCAAGGTCCTCCTCAGCCAGGGTATCAAATTTGTAGAATTTAGCAAACGTGTTTGCCCCTGACCAAGTTGCAGCTCGGCAAAGTTGTAAAGCCGAGACCCCTCGGGCAGCCGCCCAAGATGAGCCCACTTTCCTTGTGGAATGGGCTTTTACTGATTTAGGATGCGGCAATCCAGCCGCAGAATGCGCCAGCTGAATTGTGCTACAAATCCAGCGAGCAATAGTCTGCTCAGAAGCAGGAGCACCTAGTTTGTTGGGTGCCTACAGGATAAAAAGCGAGTCAGTTTTCCTGACTCCAGCCGTCCTGGAAACATAAATTTTCAAGGCCCTGACTTCGTCCAGTAACTTGGAATCTTCCAAGCCCCTAGTAGCCGCAGGCACTACAATAGGTTGGTTCAAGTGAAAAGCTGATACCACCTTAGGGAGAAACTGGGGACGAGTCCTCAATTCTGCCCTATCCATATGGAAAATCAGATAAGGGCTTTTACATGACAAAGCCGCCAATTCTGACACATGCCTGGCCGAAGCCAAGGCCAATAACATGAGCACTTTCCACGTGAGATATTTCAAATCCACAGTTTTAAGTGGCTCAAACCAATGTGATTTTAGGAAACTCAACACCACGTTGAGATCCCAAGGTGCCACAGGAGGCACAAAAGGGGGCTGAATATGTAGCACTCCCTTTACAAATGTCTGAACTCCAGGCAGTGAAGCCAGTTCTTTCTGGAAGAAAATCGACAGAGCCGAAATCTGGACCTTAATGGAACCCAAGTTTAGGCCCATAGTCACTCCTGACTGTAGGAAGTGCAGAAAACGACCCAGCTGAAATTCCTCTGTTGGGGCCTTCCTGGCCTCACACCACGCAACATATTTTCGCCAAATACGGTGATAATGGTTTGCGGTTACTTCTTTCCTGGCTTTTATCAGCGTAGGAATGACTTCCTCCGGAATGCCCTTTTCCTTTAGGATCCGGAATTCAACCGCCATGCCGTCAAACG
The DNA here is from genome assembly GCF_028390025.1 of Pseudophryne corroboree. Classification (NCBI taxonomy): domain Eukaryota; kingdom Metazoa; phylum Chordata; class Amphibia; order Anura; family Myobatrachidae; genus Pseudophryne; species Pseudophryne corroboree. Next base: position 773,456,780 of record NC_086446.1, read on the forward strand.
CAGCCGCGGTAAGTCTTGGAACAGACAGGGCCCCTGCTGTAGCAGATCCTGTCTGAGCGGTAGAGGCCATGGGTCCTCTGATATCATTTCTTGAAGTTCTGGGTACCAAGCTCTTCTTGGCCAATCCGGAACCATGAGTATCGTTCTTACTCCTCGCCTTCTTATTATTCTCAGTACCTTTGGTATGAGAGGCAGAGGAGGGAACACATAAACCGACTGGTACACCCACGGTGTCACTAGAGCGTCCACAGCTATCGCCTGAGGGTCCCTTGACCTGGCGCAATATCTCTTTAGCTTTTTGTTGAGGCGGGACGCCATCATGTCCACCTGTGGCCTTTCCCAACGGTTTACCAACAGTTGGAAGACTTCTGGATGAAGTCCCCACTCTCCCGGGTGTAGGTCGTGTCTGCTGAGGAAGTCTGCTTCCCAGTTGTCTACTCCCGGAATGAACACTGCCGACAGTGCTATGACGTGATTTTCCGCCCATCAGAGAATCCTTGTTGCTTCTGCCATCGCCATCCTGCTTCTTGTGCCGCCCTGTCGGTTTACATGGGCGACTGCCGTGATGTTGTCCGATTGGATCAGTACCGGCTGGTTTTGAAGCAGAGGCCTTGTCAGACTTAGGGCATTGTAAATGGCCCTCAGTTCCAGAATATTTATGTGTATGGACGACTCCTGACTTGACCAAAGTCCTTGGAATTTTTTTTTTTTTTCCCCTGTGTGACTGCCCCCCAGCCTCGAAGGCTGGCATCCGTGATCACCAGGACCCAGTCCTGTATGCCGAATCTGCGGCCCTCTAGAAGATGAGCACTCTGCAGCCACCACAGCAGAGACACCCTGGTCCTTGGAGACAGGGTTATCAGCCGATGCATCTGAAGATGCGATCCCGTCCAAGAGGTCCCACTGAAAAGTTCTTGCATGGAACCTGCCGAATGGAACTGCTTCGTAGGAAGCTACCATTTTTTCCAGGACTCGCGTGCAGTGATGCACCGACACCTGTTTTGGTTTCAGGAGGCCTCTGACTAGAGATGACAGCTCCTTGGCTTTCTCCTGCGGGAGAAACACTTTTTTCTGTTCTGTGTCCAGAACCATCCCCAGGAACAGTAGATGCGTCGTAGGAACCAGCTGCGACTTTGGAATATTCAGAATCCAGCCGTGCTGTTGTAGCACTTCCCGAGATAGTGCAACTCTGACAAACAACTGCTCCCTGGACCTCGCCTTTATAAGGAGATTGTCCAAGTACTGGATAATTCTTTCGGCCATTACCTTGGTAAATACCCTCGGTGCCGGGGACAGACCAACGGCAACGTCTGGAATTGGTAATGACAATTCTGTACCACAATTTTGAGGTACTCCTGGTGAGGAGGGTAAATAGGGACATGCAGGTAAGCATCCTTGATGTCCAGTGATACCCTGAAATTCTCCAGGCTTGCAATAATCGCCCTGAGCGATTCCATTTTGAACTTGAACCTTCGTATATAAGTGTTCAAGGATTTCAATTTTAGAATGGGTCTCACCGAACCGTCTGGTTTCGGTACCACAACATTTTTGGAATAGTAACCCCGGCCTTGTTGAAGGAGGGGTACCTTGATTTCACCTGCTGGAAGTACAGCTTGTGAATTGCCGCCAGTACTAACTCCCTATATCTGAGGGCAGCAGGCAAGGCTGATGTGAGGTAACGGCGAGGGGGAGTCGCCTCGAACTCCAGCTTGTATCCCTGTGATACTACTTGCAGAACCCAGTGATTCACCTGTGGGCAAGCCCACTGGTCCCTGAAGTTCCCGAGACGCGCCCCCACCGCACCTGTCTGTGGCGCCCCAGCGTCATGCTGTGGACTCAGAGGAAGCGGGGGAAGATTTTTGATCCTGGGAACTGGCTGTCTGTGCAGCTTTTTCCTTCTTCCCTTGTGCAGAAAGGAAGCGCCTTTGGCCCCCTTGCTTTTCTGAAGCCGAAAGGACTGTACCCCATAATACAGTGCTTTCTTAGGGTGTGAGGAAACCTGAGGTAGAAATTTTTCTTCCCAGCTGTTGCTGTGGATACAAGGTCCCAGAGACCATCCCCAAACAATTCCTCACCCTTATAAGGCATAATCTCCATGTGCCTTTTAAAGTCAACATCACCTGTCCACTGCCGGGTCTCTAATACCCTCCTGGCAGAATGGACCTTGCATTAATTCTGGACGCCAGCCGGCAAATATCCCTCTGTGCATCCTCATATATAAGACTACGTCTTTAATATGCTCTATGTTAGCACCATATTCTCCCTGTCTAGGGTATTAATATTATCTGACAGGGTATCAGACCCTGCTGCAGCAGCACTATTCATGCTGAGGCAATTGCAGGTCTCAGTATAATACCTGAGTGTGTATATACAGACTTCAGGATAGCCTCCTGCTTTTTATCAGCAGGCTCCTTCAAAGTGGCCGTATCCTAAGACGGCAGTGCCACCTTTTATGACAAACGTGTGAGCGCCTTATCCACCCTAGGGGATATCTCCCAACGTGACCTATCCTCTGGCCTGAAAGGGTACGCCACCAGTAATTTTATTTTTGAAATTACCAGTTTCTTATCGGGGGAACCCACGCTTCTTCACACACTTCATTCACTCATCTGATGGGGGAACAAAACACCGGCTGCTTTTTCTCCCCAAACATAAAAACCCTTTTATGTGGTACTTGGGTTAATGTCAGAAATGTGTAACACAATTTTTATTGCCGAGATCGTGCAACGGATGTTCCTAGTGGATTGTGTATATGTCTCAACCTCGTCGACACTGGAGTCAGACTCCGTGTCGACATCTGTGTCTGCCATCTGAGGTAACGGGCGTTTTTTGAGCCCCTGATGGCCTTTGAGACGCCTGGGCAGGCGCGGGCTGAGAAGCCGGCTGTCCCACAGCTGTTACGTCATCCAGCCTTTTATGTAAGGAGTTGACACTGTCGGTTAATACCTTCCACCTATCCATCCACTCTGGTGTCGGCCCCACAGGGGGCGACATCCCATTTATCGGCATCTGCTCCGCCTCCACATAAGCCTCCTCATCAAACATGTCGACACAGCAGTACCGACACACCGCACACACACAGGGAATGCTCTGACTGAGGACAGGACCCCACACAGCCCTTTGGGGAGACAGAGAGAGAGTATGCCAGCACACACCAGAGCGCTATATAATGTAGGGATAAACACTATCACTGTGTGAATTTTCCCCAATAGCTGCTTGTATAACAATATTGCGCCTAAATTTAGTGCTCCCCCTCTCTTTTTAACCCTTTGAGCCTGAAAACTACAGGGGAGAGCCTGGGGAGCTGTCTTCCAGCTACACTGTGAAGAGAAAATGGCGCCAGTGTGCCGAGGGAGATAGCTCCGCCCCTTTTTCGCCGACTTTTCTCCCGCTTTTTTATGGATTCTGGCAGGGGTAATTATCACATATATAGCCTCTGGGGCTATATATTGTGATTATTTTGCCAGCCAAGGTGTTTTTATTGCTGCTCAGGGCGCCCCCCCCCCCAGCGCCCTGCACCCTCAGTGACCGGAGTGTGAAGTGTGTATGAGGAGCAATGGCGCACAGCTGCAGTGCTGTGCGCTACCTTGGTGAAGACTGAAGTCTTCTGCCGCCGATTTTCCGGACCATCTTCATGCTTCTGGCTCTGTAAGGGGGACGGCGGCGCGGCTCCGGGAACGAACACCAAGGACGGGTCCTGCGGTCGATCCCTCTGGAGCTAATGGTGTCCAGTAGCCTAAGAAGCCCAAGCTAGCTGCAAGCAGGTAGGTTCGCTTCTTCTCCCCTTAGTCCCTCGTTGCAGTGAGCCTGTTGCCAGCAGGTCTCACTGTAAAATAAAAAACCTAACATATGCTTTCTTTCTAGGAGCTCAGGAGAGCCCCTAGTGTGCATCCAGCTCGGCCGGCACAGAAATCTAACTGAAGTCTGGAGGAGGGGCATAGAGGGAGGAGCCAGTGCACACCAGATAGTACCTAATCTTTCTTTTAGAGTGCCCAGTCTCCTGCGGAGCCTGTCTATTCCCCATGGTCCTTACGGAGTTCCCAGCATCCACTAGGACGTCAGAGAAATATATATATATATATATATATATAAATATTGACATACTCTAGAGCTGGGTCACCACAGAAGGGCGTTTCACTGCTCCGTGAATAGACCCCTTAATTACTACACTGTTCTCTCTATCTCTCTCTCTTCCTCTGTGACCCGTGCTAGTCTCTGGGGCCCGGCAGAGACTAGCGCGGGTAAGGTTGGAAGGTGCATATAGTTTGGACTTTTGGAGATACAGTATGCTGCCTGTACATTTATTTGTGTTTATTAAACATGTTATTATCTCCAAATGAGATACTGAAATCACTGGTTTAACTCTCTCAGAACTGCCTCTTTGACTCGGTTTTGGCCTTGTTTTAAAGGACAACCTCCTAAAGCAGCAGCTCTATGGCGATGACCTATCCCTGTCTATAACCTAATTTTTCCTTTATTTCTATATTAAAGCTCAGATATATTGTTATATAGGCAAACAGAGCCGGCCTTAGGAATAGGCAAACTAGGCAAATGCTTATTGCTTAGGGCGTTTGGTATGCTTAGGGGCACCAGCAGCTCCTGCTAATTAAAATGATATGCGGCATGCCTATATTCTGTGTGTGACTGCGGCTGTATCTGCATACGAAATGCTACATTGCAGTGTATTCCTGGAAATCACTATAATGTAGCATTTCGGATGCAGATACAGGCGCAGTCACACACAGAATATAGGCATGCTGCATATCATTTTAATCAGCAGAAGCTGCTCGTGCATCCTAGCCACATAGCAATGCAAATAAGACGCATTTTCATAAACAAAAGGCGCCCAACGTTAGCAGAGCTGCCAGCTGACTCACGCCAGGGATCTCCTGCAGAACTAGCGCCAGTGCTAGGGGGCACCAGCCAATATCTTGCTTAGGGCATCATATTGGTTAGGGCCAGCTCTGCAGGCAAATCTGCATAATTGGACCTAATATATTTAAAGGAAGCCTGTACATGGCAGTTAGGAGCTGATTGGTTGGAACTTTAATTCTCTCCAAGATTTAATAAATCTGCCCCAGGGGCTAAAAATGGGATTGGGATCGGAAAAATAACCTATAAAAAAACTGACTGCCTAGTGAAATACATTTATTTTTACAATCTTGTACAGTATTTACAGTATTTCATGTTATTACTGTCCAGCGTGAAAATTGCCGAAGCATTTCAGTTCTATAGATCAAAATATAAGCAGCATGCCCCCGCAAATATGCTGAAGGTCTCTATATGTAATATATATATATTTATATAATGTCATATTATACAGATGAAGATTCCTATGAGGGAGGGAAAAGTTTCATGAAATTTGGTCTCCATAGGACTCCATAGGATGGCAGTTATAGCACATTATCACAATATATAACACTATCTTCTGTAGCCATAATTAGTTTCATAATCTTTGTCATCCCCCACAAATGATTGCTTTCTGTGGTCTCAACCCACGTCTGGCTGCGTTCTTTGTAGAACGCTAATAAGTAGAAGGTCATTGAGTTAAATGATTTTAGTACTTTTTTGTTTTTCCCCCTCTCTTGTTGGCATAAAGGTCCAAGGAGTTAGTTATTGCTTTTTAGATACTAGGTATCGTTCCATTATAACATAAATACGCTGTGCTGTCAGACATAGTATATTTCTTCCTCTTCGTATTGGTCGGTATCTTGTAGCACTTTTCCCCCTGGGTCCTTTACGGTAATTGGCCCTTTCCAGCCACGGCCACTGGCAGTTCTAATTGGTGATGCTTCATTCCCAGAAGATTGGTGCTCTATCCTTTGCGGTTGTACATATACCTGCGGTAGCTCAAGGTGTACCATGTGTGAAGTACTTTGCGTGTTGGTTGTTTCCTCGTTTTGTGTTTGCGAAGTCTTGGGTGGTTCATCTGCAGCCACTTCTGTGACCTTCACGGTGGGGAGATCGGGTTTTATGGTTGAGCAAAAACTTGTGTTGGACTTTAAGTCATTTTGGATAGGTCTATCCTGTTGCTCCCCTTCAGGTCCTTGAAATGCCTTAATGTAGCGGCTAATCTTCTGCTGACTTAGGTCCTTTCTCACCACCACACTGCAAAACAAACCAGATATTAGTTAATCCCTTGTGGCTATGTTCAAATTACATACAATTTACAATTGCCCCTAATGTCCACTCAACTCACACAGAGATTCTATAAAAAAAACTTTTTTCTAACCATTACGTTTTCCTTTACATTGCAGAATGGATGTTCCACCAGCCCATCTCTATCAACTATTCTTATCAAAAGTAGCATAAAAATACCATCTCCTGAAAAGGAAATTCCTGATACTATTTATCTAATGGGCATTTAAATGAAAGTATTTCTAAAAGAAATCCATTGCTATATACATTTGAAGTATAAAGGTATTTTGTATGTTCTGGTAACGTGCCCACAACAAACAACTCTTTTCTACTCTCCCGGAACGGCTGGGAGGATCAAGAAAATTGGGTACTCCATCCACCCAAAAGAGAGGGTAAGTCTCTCGAAGCTAGCAGCCATCCACCCACTCACCCACAGCAGGCCCCTTACCAAGAGAAGGTGGGCAGCCCCAGCGACTAACGCTGCAATTTGTGCTGAAACGCATAATTGCACCCCCATCGCATCATAGCGATGCGAATAAGACGCATTTCAGCAAAAAAAGATGGCTGATGGGAAAGTGTTAGGGGTTAGGCTGCGGGGAAGGAAGGGTTAGGCGCTACAGGGAGGGGGGTTTAGGCACCCCCAGGAATGATTAGAATTAGGCTGCAGGGAAGTAATGGTTAGATTTAGGCTGTTGGGTGGGTGTTAGGGTTAGGCTGTGGGAAGGGAGGGTTAGGGTTAGTGGGGTAAGGGGTAAGGGTAAACATACTTACCTGACCCCTGTTGGGATTCTGTTCTTTGGGATACGGGTGACGGTCATATGACATACACAATCATAATACACATATTCATAATAATCATTAGTGCTAATTCTGCCTTCTCATGAGATTTGATGAAGCCCATAATCTCCTCTCTGTGTAACTCCTGACTCCTTTATGTGTAACTGACGCGTTCATTTATGGATTTAAAGAAAAAAAGAAAATCTTCAATATATCGTTCAATTTACCGAAGGTACCAGTGGTCGCCTAAGCCATATTCCGTGCCACACACACCAGATCGGGGCCAGAGGCATCGCGGCAGTTTGCGTTCCAACATAAGGGTGGTAGCTGCAACCTGAAGAGCAGAACAGACACATTTAGAATCACATCCAATCAGGAGCGCCGGATTGTTTTTAGGTTGGGGGGGGGCGTAGAAAAAAAATGATTTTGGCGCCCCCATGGTTCTGGCCTCCTCTCCCTTTCTAATCCCCACCCCCGAATCCACAAGGGCGGCATCTCCTTTAAAACCAGTCTGGGATGAGGTGTGGCCAGGTGGGGACATCCCAGGACCACAGTCACACCTCCTCCCAGTAATGCATCTGCCCCCCCCCCCCTCGTTCCAACGCCCCTGCATCCAATTGCAGGCAAAATTTGGAAAAACTTCGTAGGGTCTTCCTGCAGCTGCAAGGTTTTTCCTTTTCAATTGCTGGGGACAAAATTAGTTGCGGTCATTTCTTTAGGAATTATTGCAGCTTATTTCATGCAACCCCAGAGCAGGTACTGAAGTCAGGGAAAATTTAAATTTTACGTTCAAAAATGTTGGGGCTAGGGGGGTTATTCAGGTTTGACAGCAAACCCCAAAAAGTTAGCAATTGGGCAAAACCATGTTGCACCGCAGGTGGGGCAGATGTAAAATGTGCAGAGAGAGTTAGAAAGGAATCAGGCATAGTTTGCTACTGCTGCTGTTCTGGTCTTACACACAGACTAGATTTTAGGCAGAGAGCACCAAATTATAGAAACCCCCCTTATTCTGGAAACTCCATGTCCCAACTCTGTACTAATACAAAACAAAGGGGGTCATTTAAGAAGAGAGTGGTAGGCAAAGCAGGATTAAGGTTTGTGGGGGCCCCAGGGCAACTAACTTGTGTGAGCCACCGCCAATCAAATTGTCACAATGCTATGCTGGTGGTTTTATTAAAAAGTATAATGTGTAACTACTCCCAGCACCACACATGTGTTATAGACTGTGCAGTGCCCCCATCTCACGTTATGCCACATGGAAACCTTAGTTGACAATGACATATGGCACAGTGCCCCCATGCAGGCGATGTACAGTAGCTATGTGTGGGGGCATTTGGACGACCGTCCCGGCTGCCCTGTTAGTTTGGCACTGGTGGTGGGGAAAGTGAGGCAAGGTGAGTCTCTGGTCTTTGCCACCCAGGGACCCAGTCTAACCAGGAAGAGGTGTAACCATGCCCGGGATGGTATCGAGATCCCGGTGCTTAGAATGCTGACAGTCAAAATATTGACAGCGGCTTCCCTATGCTCAGGATCTTTTTGGTAAGTAAACAACCCCTAATCTCCCTAACCCTCCTTTCCTGCAGCCTGACCCTCCACCCCCGCAGCCTAACCCTAATCCAACCTTCCCGCAGCCTAAACCTAACCCCCCTCCCCCCACACCACAGCCTAGCCCTAACCTCCCCCTCCCCGCAGCCTACACCTGCCACCCCCTCCCTTGAAGGACCCACCATCGAAATGGTTAATCATTTCTAGCCATCGATAGTTTGTCATTGTGCATGCACAAAAGAGGAGACAGAGGCCTTGCATGGGCAATAGAAGAAGAAATAAACTATGAACCATCTGGGCCCTGCCATCAACAGTGAGACTTTCAACCATCGTAGAAAACCATTGACGGTCAACAGTGGGATGTCTCTTTCTAAGACAAGGATCTCATCATACCTCAGGTGGCCCTGTGTCAGGTGTAACAAATTCCCTTCATGCCGTACCTGCATTTCCCCTTTCTTTAAAATGACACCCATTAATAGAATTTGAGAAGAGCAGAGAGAGATAATGTATAGTCCAGAGGCCATACCTGAGCTCTCCACAGCTCATCCCTGTCCTGGGCCACTCTCCAGTGGGTGTCCCCCATCATGGCAATCAGCAGATTTAGCATTAGAAGGTTGGCAATGACGGTGAAGGAGAAATAGACGATGTAGAATATATAGGGGAGATCAACATTGTAGTTTGTGGGAGCGTTGATAACATTGAGGAACAGTTCAAACGTGGTGAACAGTGCCAAGGGATAGCCATTAAAGTACCCCAGCTGGGATTGGTCCTCTGTCTGGAATATGATGTAAAATGCTGGGTGGAAGAAAACACACACGCAGATCAGTTATTTCTAACCTATCTACTCATGAGCTGAAAGTTTCAGTGAGCTTGTAAATATAGGACAAAAAGCACACATTCCCATCCCCAATGAGTGTGTGTGTGCGTGTATATATATATATACACACACACACACACACACACACACACACACACACACACACACACACACACACACACACACACACACACACACACACACACACACACACACACACACACACACACCCCCCTTTCACATCTCCAATGCCGGATCCCACCCTGGGAATTGGAAACGGGTCCTTCCCGAGTGGGATCTTGCATTGGAGGCTATGTGCTGGCTTTCCGACCCAGCAAATTGCTGGGTCGGTTGCCATAGCGGCGGGGGGTGGAGCCAGGGGCGGAGGCAGAGCTGGGAAATGAGCTCATCTCCACGCCGCCTCTCCCTATGTAGTAAACGGGTCTCGGGTCACCTCAACCCAGGAATCCATTTACGCTGCCACTGACCCGGTATTCAACCCGGGAATAACCCTTCTAATAACCCGGGTTGAATTACCGGGTCAGGTGACCCGGGAATTCGGCCATAGCTCTTTCACACCGGACACTGACCCGTGTGGACCCGGCAATATGCTGGGTCAATATCGAGTTATTTTTGCGATGTGAAAGGGGTAATACATCTACCTACCCACACATACTGTATATATCTTTACATTGTATTAAATAAAGTCCCCAGTAGGCCTCTGTCTGTGTGGGCTAATCTCCAGAACCACTGGACGGATCTTGATGCGGTTTTCACAATTCTATAGAGCATTTGGTGAGAGAGGCTTAGGTGTATGAAACATTACAATCTGTCCGGTGGTTCTCGAGATTAGCCTGAACACATAGACAGACGCCTTCCGGGCACTAGAGATACTGTGTAGAGAGGGGAAGAGGGGCCTGGGCTGCTGTATGTAATATACGTATATATGGGATGCAGTCTGGTTCCTGACAGTCAAAATACTGACACCGGGATCCCGACACCTTTCAAAATCCCGACGTCGGAACTCCAAATAGCCCAGGACACCGACGCCCCCATCTCGACAGATGGAATCCCAACCATAGGTATACCTTAATTCTCAGGTTTAGGGCTAGGGGAGGGGGGGTTAGATATCAGGCGGGGTTAGGGTTAGGCTGCGGGGAGGGTGGGTTAGTGTTAGGCTGCGGGGAGGGTGGTTTAGTGTTAGGCTGCGGGGAGGGTGGGTTAGTGTTAGGCTGCGGGGAGGGTGGGTTAGTGTCAGGCTGCAGGGAGGGTGGGTTAGTGTTAGGCTGCGGGGAGGGAAGGTTAGGGTTAGGCTGCGGGGGGGGGGGTTAGATATCAGGCGGTGGGGTTAGTGTTAGGCTGCGGGGAGGGGAGGTTAGTGTTAGGCTGCGGGGAGGGAAGGTTAGTGTTAGGTTGCGGGGATGGGAGGTTAGTGTTAGGCTGCGGGGAAGGGATGTTAGTGTTAGGCTGCAGGAGGGTGGGTTAGTGTTAGGCTGCGGGGAGGGAAGGTTAGTATTAGGCTGCGAGGGGGGGTTAGATATCAGGCGGTGGGGTTAGTGTTAGGCTGCGGGGAGGGGAGGTTAGTGTTAGGCTGCAGGGAGGGAAGGTTAGTGTTAGGTTGCGGGGAGGGGAGGTTAGTGTTAGGCTGCGGGGAAGGGATGTTAGTGTTAGGCTGCGGGGAGGGTGGGTTAGTGTTAGGCTGCGGGGAGGGAAGGTTAGTATTAGGCTGCGAGGGGGGGTTAGATATCAGGCGGTGGAGTTAGTGTTAGGCTGCGTGGAGGGGAGGTTAGTGTTAGGCTGCGGGGAGGGAAGGTTAGTGTTAGGCTGCAGGGAGGGTGGGTTAGTGTTAGGCTGCGGGGAGGGTGGGTTAGTGTCAGGCTGCAGGGAGGGTGGGTTAGTGTTAGGCTGCGGGGAGGGAAGGTTAGGGTTAGGCTGCGGGGGGGGGGTTAGATATCAGGCGGTGGGGTTAGTGTTAGGCTGCGGGGAGGGGAGGTTAGTGTTAGGCTGCGGGGAGGGAAGGTTAGTGTTAGGTTGCGGGGAGGGGAGGTTAGTGTTAGGCTGCGGGGAAGGGATGTTAGTGTTAGGCTGCGGGGAGGGTGGGTTAGTGTTAGGCTGCGGGGAGGGAAGGTTAGTATTAGGCTGCGAGGGGGGGTTAGATATCAGGCGGTGGAGTTAGTGTTAGGCTGCGTGGAGGGGAGGTTAGTGTTAGGCTGCGGGGAGGGAAGGTTAGGGTTAGGCTGCGGGGAGGGAAGGTTAGGGTTAGGCACCCCTGGGTGTTAGTCCACGGGGGAGGGAGGGTTAGGTTTAGGCAGCGGGGATGGGGGTTAGGATTAGGCACCTCCACAGGGGGGTTAGGCACAAAGGGGGGAGGTTAGGGTCAGGCTGCGGGAAGGGAGGGATAAGGTTAGGGGGGGTGGGGAGACGGGAGAACACCCCTCACCCCTGTCTGTCTTTTCTGCAGTGGGATCCCGACGTCTGTATTATGACATACTGATTTTGTCTATATATGTATATACACACACATATACATACAGTACATAGACTTTGTTGAAACAATGCTACTGGTCTTAGGGGGCTATTCAGAGTTGATCGGTCATTTGTGAAATCGCAAACAACTGATCTTTGTCCGCATGCGCCGCTCTCGCATCGCGCAGACGTTTACAATGCAATTGCATCCTGGAAGGACAGGCGGTGGGTGGTCCGGGGCGGCGATGCGGTGTTGGTGGGGAATGGTGCAGAAAACGCATGTTATGCCTGTTTTCGGAGGTGGTCGGATGATGTTGCGTGCGTTTCCTGCAAAAGGAAACATGGTACCGGACTGGCTGCGTATGTAGGGGGCCTACCTCTATTCAATAATTCCTGCGAGGCGATCGCAATTGAATTGTGATTGCAATGCAGGGTGGCGCTACACATGCTGTACAGCCTTGCCCTCTGCTGGGCGGCCCTCAGCACGCGATTTTATCAGTAGCAGTCTTGCTATTTTAGCAAAACTGCTACGGACTCTGAATAACCCCCTCTTTTCTTAGGGCACAGGTTCTCAAACTCGGTCCTCAGGACCCCACACAGTGCATATTTTGCAGGTAACCCAGCAGGTGCACAGGTGTACTAATTACTCACAGACAATTTTAAAAGGTCCACAGGTGGAACTACTTATTTCACTTGCGATTCTGTGAGGAGACCTGCAAACATGCACCATGTGGGGTCCTGAGGACCGAGTTTGAGAACCACTGTCTTAGGACATTTCAAATTTCCAAGTAACTTGGCAAAAGTTGGTTGAAGTCATTGTAAATTCTAGGAGCCACCAAAACTGCATTTAACCATTAAAGTTTACAGCATCCTGGTGACAGCGTTTCATAATTCTTTCCATACCGGTAGTGTATCCAAATAGGACGACAACCATGAGCCAGCAGAACCGTAGCAAGTCGCTGAAAATCATCTGGAAAAAGTGAGAGGACAAGGTCTCCTGATGCACTGTACAGAATACATTGTGATTCATTATTTACAGCACCGTTCAATAGTGTAGGAAACTTCCATAGTGGAAAGAAGTGTATTTTATACAATCTAACAAAATATATGTACAGTGGCGCTAAGTTGTGGGGGAGGGGCTGGCTGGGTACCTATTACTAGGGGCCCAGATCTGATGGAGGGGGCCCAGCTGTTGTTTCCTATCTGCTGGAATCTTCTTACCTTATGGATCATTATGGTGAAAGGTCCGAGCATCTCAAATCCACGAGCAAAATACATGACGTAGCACCAGCCGAGCACCAGTAATACCGACATCGGGACCACCTCCCCGTCTGTGTTAGTTAGTCGCATTGTGAGAGTCACCAGGACGAAACACGGGTAGGAGATTCTAGTGGCACACAGGAGACATTGGTGAGAGTGGAAAAAAGTTACTTTTATTCACAACGTTCCATGGGCCTAATTCAGCAGCAAATTTGTTAGCTAATGGGCAAAACCATGCTGCGCTGCAGGTGGGGCAGATGTAACATGTGCAGAGAGAGTTACATTTGGGTGTGGTGTGTTCAAACTGAAATCTAAATTGCAGTGTAAATATAAAGCAGCCAGTATTTACCCTGCACAGAAACAATATAACCCACCCAAATCTAATTCTCTGCACATGTTACATCTGCCCCACATGCAGTGCACATGCGGCCTAAATTTAGCACATCTACGATCAGGCACACTGACATGCGTGGGGACGCCCAGCACAGGGCTAGTCCGCCCCGCATGTCATGCCCCCCCCCTCCCCCCGCACAAGTACAAAAGCATCGCACAGCGGCGATGCTTTTGTACTTTACGAGTAGCTCCCTGGCAGTGCAGCTTCTGCACCCTGGCAGGGAGCTACCCATCGCTGTGCTGGTCGCCGCATGTGCAGCATACTTACCGATATTTTAAATCTCCTCTCCGGGAGATGACCGCAGAGGAGAAGCAGGTGGGCGGTGATGAGGGAGGAGCCAAGCTGATTACATCAGCAGGCCCCGCCCACCCACCGGGAAAAGACGGTAATTGGATGAAATTTGGCTAGGGGCGGAGCTAAAATGACGCGATTAGCATCTGATCGCGTCATTAGGCTCCGCCCCCCGCCGGGTCTGTGATTTTACGGTGTTATTCTCCATATTCTGCCCACTTCACTAGGAAGTGGGCAGAATGCGGGAGGGGTGCCCACTCTTCCGGGGGCTGCAGGGGACTACCCGAAAACCGCGTGTCTCCCGCAGAATCCGGGAGAGTAGGTAAGTATGATGTGCAGTTCAGACCTGATTGGCACCGATCAGGTCTGAATTAGGCCGTTTGTTCTTTATTAAGTTAGCATATTTTTTAGAATAAAGTATTCTATGTCATAAGCTGTTTATCAGCTATATATTTCTGTCCCATAAATTATATCACTCTATTATGTTATGTCCTGTTTGTTTCTTTATTTCTGAGAATGGTGCGATCATTTTTGATTTACTTTGTGTATTGCAATCATTAATTGCGTGACCCACACCCAGCAAGATCCGGCCAATTGCGTGAGACCAGCTGGGCTATGGCACTGCATCATGCCAATATTAAACCATCAGGTACAGTAATATACAATTCTAGTGGGTCCAGACTGAGTGGCTTCCAGGAAAATATTGAGCCTTATTCAAGGACTGCTTTGGGGGGAGGACTTTAGAAAAGGACACCCTAGATTTGATTCTATTAAAAATGAAAGTAAATATGCATTACACAGCTATATAATATATTCATCTTCTTTTGGCCTTATCAGTGTTGAACAGGGACGGATTGGGATCGAACACTAGCCCGGGAAATTTATATAAGCAGCCCTAATGGGGGTGGAGTCTGTTGAGGGGGAGGGGTCTGTAAAGAGGCCGGGGCCTGATTCTGAGATAGACACAGTTGGGGCCTCCTTTGCTTTACGCTATGCAAATGTTTACCTGTGACTTTATGCATATGCTGCTACAATGCCCTTCCCTGATGTACATCTGTACGTCTGAATATACAAGGACTGATATGCCCACGGCCTGGCTGAAGGGAATATGGGACCAGCCCATCGGAATCTGTCATGGTGTCCTGGTGGGCCAATCCGCCCCTGGTGTTGAATGCCCCCCATGCCTAGCTTAAAAAAGTCCTGCATACAGTATGGGCTATGCAACCTCACAATGCTCACATGATGAGGGTGAAAGGTCCTCCTTGTACAGCTTGAGTTAGATATCTCACATCTCTTATCTGAAGCAGGTCCGGAATCTAAAGAGATATTTCAGATATAACTTATTATTGTTTCTTAACAGTCATTTATACATACACACTAGGGTAGTGAGGGGAACCCATGCAAACACCTAGAGAACATACATATTCCACATCGATGAGCCATGACCATGAATTGAACTCGTGACCTCAGTGCTGTGAGGCAGCAATGCTAACCACTACACAAGCCATGCTGCCCATTATGAAATTGAATAGCAACGCCGGTCTATGCAGGGAGAAAGCAAAATATATTTCCTAGTCCAGTTTAAAAGTGGAATCTGGCAATTACGGCATCTGTAGGTCCAATGACAGTTGGAGCTAATTTAGGGGTCTAATTTACTAAGCCTTGGATGGAGATAAAGTGGGCGGGGATAAAGTACTAGCCAATCGGCTCCTGTCATTTTGGCGTGCTAGGAGCTGGTACTTTATCTCCGTCTACTTTATCTCCAGCCAAGGCTTAGTAAATAGACCTCTATATTCCTTAGACACATAACAGAGAACAGAAAGAAAACTTTAAACCCATCTCGAAACAGAAAAGTGATTATATAACTGAACAGAAAGAAAAGCTGGAGATCAGGGATACTGGCGACACCCCAAAAACAAAGACGACACTGGGCAGCCACCCCATGGGCGTGTTGGAAGAGTTACTAAGCTACTAATTATTTTTAATATGATGACAGATGCATCCAAACTCATTGATAACTTAATAATTGAACATTTTAAATCTAATGCAGTTTATCGCAGCGGTGCGATTGGGTCAGAAATGCGCATGTGCCGACGTCGGGCCGCTACGATCGCCTCTGCCTGATTGACAAGCAGAGTCGGTCGCTGGGCGGGGGGGGGGGGGGGGGAGAGAAGCGGAACGGCGGTGTTTGGCCGCCGTTTCGTGGGGGCGGTCCGGCCAAGGCAGGCGTGGCCGGACTGAACGGGGGGGGGCGGGCCGCAGCGGCTGCATGACTTCAAACGCAGCCGCTGCGGGCCGGGGAGTGATGAGTAGCTCCCGGCCAGCACGCTAAAGCTGCGCTGGTCGGGAGCTGCTCTTGAAGTGCAAAGGAATCGCTGCTGTGTGATGCCTTTGCACTTCTGCGTCGGGGGGGGGGGGAGGCACTGACATGCGGGGTGGACTAGACCTGTGCTGGGCGTCCCCCCACATATCAGTGTGAATGATCGTAGCTGTGCTAAATTTAGCACAGCTACGATCATCTCAGAATGACCTCCAATACCCGTTGTCCGTGTACTTCAGCTATGCGATGTTGTAGGAGTCGGCCATTAGCAGAGAAGATAATTGCAATATGTTCTCTGTTAACCCTTTGGGCTGGATGTCTCAATGTATATTTTGCAGTTAAGCTCTGGAAATGCAGTTTTCTGAGGTTTGGCTACTTACTGCATATGCACCAAGCTCCAGAGCTTGGTCCTAGTGGGTAACACCATCTTTAGAGAAGCCTATGGGCTTCTATTTGTATTTCCCCCCGAGAGGAATCCAATTGCAGGGATTCCTGCGGCTGCTGGGAGGAGGAGAAGGCGCCCGGGACAGCCGGCCGGAGGAGAGGGAGAGACCAGGGAGGTGACGGTGACCCCCCCCACACCACCTCACAGGTATCGCGAGGGGCCTCCGTCACCACATTGAGATGCTGATTGCATATGTCCGTACATATGCGATTAGCATCGCTGCGAGGGGCGGCAATGTAAGTTAATACATCCCACCTTATATTTGATACAGAGATACTGTTTAGCAAATTGATACATTATTGGAGACCAGACAGCAACAAGGGGGGTAATTCTGAGTTGATCGCAGCAGCAAGTTTGTTAGCAATTGGGCAAAACCATGTGCACAGCAGGGGGGGCAGATATAACATTTGCAGAGAGAGTTAGATTTGGGTGGGTTGTTTTGTTTCTGTGCAGGGTAAATACTGGCTGCTTTATTTTTACACTGCAATTTAGACTGCAGATTGAACTCACCACACCCAAATCTAACTCTCTCTGCACATGTTATATCTGCCCCCCTGCAGTGCACATGGTTTTGCCCAACTGCTAAAATATTTCCTGCTGCGATCAACTTGGAATTACCCCCAATGTTTAAACAAACAGTTGCATTCAAGTTTTAATAAGTGGAAAAGTGCGACTTGGAATTGACCAATTAATCCAGCGTCTAAATAAGAGGAAGTTGGGAGACTCATTAGCATTGAGCTAATTGTTCAGACCTAGTAAACGCCAATGTGTAAAATATAAATCTAAAAATATATAAATAGAAATATAAGGTGGAGTCACATTATTATGACCACCTCCTACATGTGACGTTGGCAGCGCGTAGCCCATGAAGTACGTCACGTGACGTGCGCTGGCTCGGTGGGTATATAAAGTGTGCGATAGGCCGTCTGCACACATATCACTCGCTGCTGTCATGGGTAAAAGGGGTGATTTATCCGAGTTGCAAAAAGGGATGATTATCGTCTTTCGGGCCAAGAGCGGTGGTATAAAAATAATATATAATGTTTTTTAAGCGACAAAGTGAAGAGTGGATCACACCAAACATTCAAACCACAATGGTATTCCTCCTATAGAGGAGACATGCCACAGAGCTGATTGTTAATATTCATCTGGGTTGGGATTGTGATACTGACGGTTTGGATCCCAGCCATCAGATTGCCAGCGTGGAAGGGGGGGTGGGGGGTGGGGGGGGGGCAAGTGCAACAAAGCTCACCACAGGTTCTATTCCCACACTATGGGTACCGATGAACTGCTATTAATTAGCTGTTATATGCAATTATACATCCCTGCTGGGAGTGATATTTTTCTGCAACTTATTATTAATATTTTTTTTTCTGTAAGTGGATACTGAACTGCCTCTAACGATTTATCACTAATCAAAGCTTTGCTTTATTAATCCCTTAAACTGGAATTGACACTTGACGAACTATTAACAATCAGCTGTTGCATGTCTGCTCTATGGGGGTAATTCCAAGCTGATCGCAGCAGGAAATTTTTTAGCAGTTGGGCAAAACCATGTGCACTGCAGGGGGGAGGGGGGGGGGGCAGATATAACATGTGCAGAGAAAGTTAGATTTGGGTGGGTTAGTTTGTTTCTGTGCAGGGTAAATACTGGCTGCTTTATTTATTACACTGCAATTTAGATTGCAGATTGAACACACCACACCCAAATCTAACTATCTCTGCACATGTTATATCTGCCTCCCCTGCAGTGCACATGGTTTTGCCCAATTGCTAAAAAGTTTTCTGCTGCGATCAACTCAGAATTACCCCCCATATTAGGAATACCATTGTGGTTTGGATTTTTTGTGTGATACACTCTTCACTTTGGGGGTCATTCCAAGTTGTTCGCTCGTTGCCGATTTTCGCTATGCTGCGATTTGTTGCTAATTGCGCATGGCACGCAGGGCGCATGCGCTTAGTTATTTCACTAAAAACATAGCAGTTGTGCTGTGGATCCTGCGGCGATTTTCAGTCGCACTGCTGATCGGTGAATGATTGCCAGGAAAGGGGCGTTTCTGGGTGGTAACTGAGCGTTTTCCGAGAGTGTGCTAATAAACGCAGGCGTGTCAGGGAAAAACGCAGGAGTGTCTGGAGAAACTGGGGAGTGGCTGGCCGAACGCAGGGCGTGTTTGTGACGTCAAACCAGGAACTAAACGGACCGAGCTGATCGCAATCTAGGAGTAGGTCTGGAGCTACTCAGAAACTGCAAGGAATTATTTAGTAGCAGTTCTGCTAATCTTTCGTTCGCTATTCTGCTAAGCTAAGATACACTCCCAGAGGGCGGCGGCCTAGCGTTTGCAATGCTGCTAAAAGCAGCTAACAAGCGAACAACTCAGAATGAGGGCCTTTGTGACTCAAAAAACATTCTATATTATTTTTAGATAGATTTAAGATTGAATACCAATTATTGTAATATATTCATCTTATTGTTGCCAACAATTAGTTTTAATGTGTGAATATTTTTGTATGATCTAATAAATACATACTGCATTAGACAGCGCTCCTAGGCCCTCATTCCGAGTTGTTCGCTCGCAAGCTGCTTTTAGCAGCTTTGCACACGCTAAGCCGCCGCCTACTGGGAGTGAATCTTAGCATAGTAAAATTGCGAACGAAAGATTAGCAGAATTGCGAATAGACACTTCTTAGCAGTTTCTGAGTAGCTCCAGACTTACTCGGCAACTGCGATCAGTTCAGTCAGTTTCGTTCCTGGTTTGACGTCACAAACACACCCAGCGTTCGCCCAGACACTCCTCCGTTTCTCCGGCCACTCCCGCGTTTTTCCCAGAAACGGTAGCGTTTTTTCACACACACCCATAAAACGGCCAGTTTCCGCCCAGAAACACCCACTTCCTGTCAATCACATTACGATCACCAGAACGAAGAAAAAACCTCGTAATGCCGTGAGTAAAAAAGCTAACTGCATAGCAAATTTACTTGGTGCAGTCGCACTGCGGACATTGCGCATGCACATTAGCGACTAATCGCTCCGTTGCGAAAAAAAAATAACGAACGAACAACTCGGAATGACCACCCAAGTACATATATTTTTGTCACATCTGCTATGGTACATCTTTGAAAACTGCTTAGGAGGGTGGAGTATATTCTGCATCCCATCACTCTGGGGCAAAGAAGCTTGACGCCCAATGATAAATTAACTGTTTAACAAATCGACTCTTAAGGACATGACCAGTGTAGTCAAAGCAATTGTACAAAAGGTGGGGGGAGGACTGACATGCTATACTTTGTTATTTGAGCTGTTTGCCCAAAATCAGCTGCCTTTTGGCAATTCCTAAAAGCTGTGGGACATATACATTTTTATAATATTAGTCTTTAATGTGTTGTTGTTTTTTGTTTTTTTTAAATCAAGGAACAAGTAAAGTAAAATAATCTGGGGGTGACATATATATGACATATGAAAAATGTCTCATTGAAAAGTTCCCCAAAAGCTGTATTCAAATAGGATCCCAGAATGAAAACAGGAAACAGAGTTTTTATTTTTTTTCGGTTATGACTTCTATTTACCTTGAGGATTAAAATTATAATTGCTCCTATAACACTGATTATTTCTCCTGCCAGTCGCAAATGGTCTTCAGACGTGAGATAGGATTCCTAGGAGGTAAAAAGAACATACTGTAGATCCAATTATGGAATAGCCGATTACAAAATAAAATAAAAAAATCGAAATAAATAAATTGCAATTTTTCATTGATTTTGATACACAATAATGTCATATACATTAAACATAGGTTACCACCAAGTAGGAACGTAGCCGATGCAGCCCATAGAAGCCGGGGTTTTGTTGCATTCACAGAACCGCCGCGAATACTGCGCATGCGCTGTTCCAGGCACCTGTCAGCTACATTGTGCAGGAGTCGGGACCCGGGCCAGCGCGGGAGCAGGCGGTGGGGAAACGGTAGTACGGCCAGCGGCTGCGCTCTTCTTCCATCCAGGTAGGAGCTGCCGCTGGGTGTATATACTGTAGCATAGGCAAATGCAGGGGGAGGGGGGGTTCCAGTTGCCCAGAAACCCCTTTTCCCCACAGCCTGGCCAGCGGCCACTACATGCAGTATAAAGGGCGGGATGGAGCTGCTGCACACACCCAGTCGCGGCAGATTTTCCTACCAAGTCTGCCGTGTGTCTGTGGATCTGAGCGCTCAGTCATCGCACCAGATAGAATCTGGTAAGCAGCATACAGTGATCATTGGGCCTGCATATGTACTGTATTCAGGGTCGGACTGGCCCACAGGGGAACCCGGGAAAACCCCCCGGTGCGCCCACTGCCTGTGAGCCCTTCTTCTCCTCTAGAGATCAAGTTCCAGACTCTATCCTAGTGCACTTGGATTATGCATTATACATATGTTACATTATACTTCACAGGAATTTGGTTTATTATATATTTACCATTGGGCACGGAACATGTACTCTGTAATGGTTAGCCAAACCTATGTGGTGGCTGGCCACACCCCCACTGGAGCCTGGCCACACCCTTAAGCATGGCCCCTACAACAGCATCCCCCCGGTGGGTCCTTCATGCCCCAGTCCGACACTGACTATATTATATACACTGCACTATGTTTGGGGTAGACTATGGCTTGTTACATGCTAATTATGCATCCCTAATGGGCTGGCGGCAATAACTCTAAAACCAAACATTTGGAAACCCCCCCTCCAAAAATCCTGCGTATACTGTAGCTGGGACAGGGATGAATACTGCTGCTGTTATCCCTATAGAGCATACTTACCTACTATTCTTCTCTCCTCTCCGGGAGATACTCGGAGTGGAGAAGGAGGTGGGCGGCGACGGAGGCGGGACCGGGCAATGATGTAATTAGGCCCCGCCCACTGCACAAGCAAATAACGCAATTGGGCAGTATTTGCATATGGGCGGAGCTTCAATGACACAATTAGCATATAATAGCATTGTTAAATCCACCCCCTCCGCCGGGTCCTCGATTCAGCACTATGTAGATCCCCATTCTGGCCACTTTCCTAGGAAGTCGGCAGAATGCGGGAGGGGTGCCCACTCTTCCGGGGCTGCGGGGGACTACCCGAGAAACCGGGTGTCTCCCGCAGAATCCGGGAGAGTAGGCAAGTCTGCTATAGGGAGATTATGGTAACGCCAGTAATACATGTAGAAATGATGGAATGGAGATGACACGTTTGAAGCTATCAGTAAGTAGTTCCTCCTAGATCCAGTGTGCAATTGGTGATTAGCAGGGGTGTGGTTCATAGGGTCAAAAGTGTCTAGGTTGACCATGTTTGGGTCGACCACTATTGGTCGACAGTAACTAGGTCGACAGGGATGTTAGGTCGACAGGGTCTCTAGGTTGACATGGTCTAGGTCTACAGGTCAAAAGGTCGACATGAGTTTTTAATGTTTTTTTGGTGTCGTTTTCTCCGTACAGTGATCGGGGACCCCAATTAGTGCACCGTGTCCCCTCGCTTCGCTCGCCATGCTTCGGGCAAGGTGTCTCGCTCCACTGCCGCTGCGCTCGGCACAGGTTACTATTCCCAATCGTAGTCCGTGTGGATCGTTAAGTATGAGAAAGTTCAAATTTTTTTTTTTGGAAAAACTCATGTCGACCTTTTGACCTGTCGACCTAGAACATGTCGACCTAGAGACCCCATCGACCTTGAAACCCTGTCGACCTAGTTGCTGTCGACCAATAGTGGTTGGCCTAAACTTTGTCGACCTAGAGACCGGATCCCGATTGGCAGTATAACATTTCCTCCCTAAATCCTTTTGTTTTCAATTATTAGTGTTTAACCGGGTAAGTCTGGCCAGCTGCTCTTACTTTGTTTGGCCAATAGATGGAGCCACTGGATAACAAATTAATCACTAGCGCCTGTGTTTACAGGTACATACAGTATAACACCTTTACTCTACAGTGGATATCCTTGGAAGAAGTACAGTAGCAGCCTCTGGGCTGAAATGTCCATCAGAGTCTAATGTAAACCTGACAAATAGCTGGTTGACAGCTGACTAGTATGGGTGCTACCTTTAATGAAGTTACCCCCAGGTGTTTATATTGTTGTGTGGTGTTAGAGTTCTTACCATCTAGGGATGTCAAAAATTGAAGTGTTAATAGTTATTTGTTAACAATTAACAAAATGCAAAGTGAATGAACAGAAGAGAAATCAGCATCAATTCTTCTAGGCACACTTGCACCCATTTTTTGAGGGAACTTTTCAAGGAAGCTGTTCCAAACATCTTGGAGAACTAACCACAGACTCTGGCAAAATACTGATGGGATGTAGTGCGGGGAGGTAGTGTAATGATGTAGTGCGGGGAGGTAGTGTAATGATGTAGTACAGGGAGGTAGTGTAATGATGTAGTACAGGGAGGTAGTGTAATGATATAGTGTGGGAAGGTAGTGTAATGATGTAGTACAGGGAGGTAGTGCGGGGAGGTAGTGTAATGTAGTGTAATGATGTAGTGCGGGGAGGTAGTGTAATGATGTAGTGTGGGAAGGTAGTGTAATGATGTAGTGCAGGGAGGTAGTGTAATGATGTAGTGCGGGGAGGTAGTGTAATGATGTAGTACAGGGAGGTAGTGTAATGATGTAGTGCGGGGAGGTAGTGTAATGATGTAGTGCGGGGAGGTAGTGTAATGATGTAGTGTGGGAAGGTAGTGTAATGATGTAGTACAGGGAGGTAGTGTAATGATGTAGTGCGGGGAGGTAGTGTAATGATGTAGTGCGGGAGGTAGTGTAATGATGTCGTGCGGGGAGGTAGTGTAATGATGTAGTGCGGGGAGGTAGTGTAATGATGTAGTACAGGGAGGTAGTGTAATGATGTAGTGTGGGGAGGTAGTGTAATGATGTAGTGCGGGGAGGTAGTGTAATGATGTAGTGCGGGGAGGTAGTGTAATGATGTAGTGCGGGGAGGTAGTGTAATGATGTAGTGTGGGGAGGTAGTGCAGTTACATAGGGGTTTATGCAGAGTTGTTAGCAAACCGAGAAAGTTATTAATTGGGCAAAACCATGCTGCACTGTAGGTGGGGCAGATGAGAGAGTTAGATTTGGGCGGGGTGTGCTCAAACTGAAATCTAAACTGCAGTGTAAAAATAAAGCAGCCAGTATTTACCCTGCACAGAAACAAAATAACCCACCCAAATCTAACTCTCTCTGCACATGTTACATCTGCCCCCCCCCCTCCCTGCAGTGGACATGGTTCTGCCCAATTGCTAACTTTTTTGGTTTGCTAACAACTCTGAATAACCTCCATAGTGTGGAGATGTAGTGTGGGTAGGTAGCACAGGGCCGTATCTAGGTGTGTGCAAAGGGTGTACTGCACATAGAGGGTCATTCTGACCCGATCGCACGCTGCAGTTTATCGCAGCAGTGCGATTGGGTCAGTACTGCACATGCGTCGGCATCACAGTGCGCCGGCGCATGCCAGACGGCCAAAGGCCATCGTTGCCTAGCGATCGCCTCTGCCTGATTGACAGGCAGAGGCGGTCACTTGGCGGGAGGGGGCTGGACGGTGGCGTTAAGCCGCTATTTAGGGGGTGAGGTCCGGCCAAAGCAGGCGTGGCCGGACCTTTAGGGGGGCGGGCCGCGGTGGCTGCGTGACGTCACACGCAGCCGCTGCGACCCAGGGCAGCGAAGAGGTTCTCCCGGCCAGCCACAGGAGCTGCGCTGGCCGGGAGTTGCTCCTCAAATGCAAAAGCATTGCCGCTGTGCGATGCTTTTGCACTTCTGCTGGGGGTGGGGGGGGGGGGGGGGGGAGTCGGCGGCACTGACATGCAGGGCGAACTAGCCCTGTGCTGGGCGTCCCCCCGCATGTCTGAGTGCCTGATCGTAGCTGTGCTAAACATAGCACAGCTACGATCAACTCGGAATGACCCCCATAGCGCTGCAGGGTAGGGGGCGCTGTTGGCAGCACTTGTCGATTATCTGTTTTAATTACTTTCACTTACAGCTTCCCCCCTTTGTGAAGACCAGCATCTCCTGCCCACCCCTGTCTCCTATCCTGACCCCTTCTGTCGCTAATACCTACTGTATATAACATTCATGAACTCAACTTGAGATTTCTTTGTTACTCAGTCACACTGTCCTTTATTAAGATGCTGACATACCTGGGATTCAAACACATTGCCTGTGGCATTGCAGTCAAACAATCTATTCATTGAGCTATCTGTCCTTGCATAGAAAGCTAGAGAATTCTAACTATTTGAAGCTTACCTTGTACTTTGTGAAAAAATATATCAGCATTGCGGCTGGGCAGAACTACGTAGCGTGTGGCTGCAAGAGATTGGATGTGTGACAGCACACTACATAGATCTGCTCAATTACAATGCTGATAATTGTTTTCTTACAAAGAACCAGTAGCTTCACATAGTGTTCATAGTTTTATGCAGGATCAATTAGCTCAATGAGTAGGGTGAATTCAACAGGTTATAGGTTTGAATCCTGGGTATGGCAGTATAATGAAATGTGTAATTTAATAATGGGTATTGTATGTAACTGAATAACAACGAGCTCTCAAGTTAAGTGCATGAATGTACGGCTGCACACAGTAGGCCCCTCATAAATTTCAGCTCCAGGCCCATGTGTACAGTAAGTGTTGGGATGGTGATTGTAAGCTGAATATACCCTAGCCCTTCCTTGGCTGTACATATCTGCAAAGATTAGATACAACAATGGTTCCTGTAAAGTGTCTGTATGGCTCCTAAATGCAATTAATACACTTTGTGCATATTCTTTATCAATTGAATCTAATAGTTTTCTGATAATTACATATAAAGCAGCTTTTTATTCTAATTTGTACATTAATAATTGTATTGCATCTATTGCCCTCTCCTCCGGTCCATTTGAAATGTTCAAAGTGTGGAGAGAGGGGTTGTCTCTCATCTAAATTCCACATTCCTGTGGGATCAGAAGAGAACCCTCCAAGGGAGAGGAAAGCAAAGGCTGAGCACTCTGCAGCAACAATGGTAGTTTGGAACACCAGGTTTTCTAGGTTGCCCAGAGTCAGCTGGGAATCATCACCAGAGAACAGGAAGAATTTAAGGGGTCTATTTACTAAGCCTCAGGTGGAGATAAAGTGGCCAGAGATAAAGGGGGTAATTCAGATCTGATCGCTGGGCTGCTAATTTTGCTGTCCTGCGATCAGATAGTCGCCGCCTCCAGAGGGAGTGTAAATTTGCCGTGCAAGTGTCGCATGTGTAGCTGAGCTGCGAAAATCCACTTTGTGCAGTCTATGCGCAGCCCAGGACTTACTCCTCCAGTGCGATGAGAACGGGCTGATCGGGGGCCGAAGCTGACGTTAAACAACCTCCATGAAAGCACTTGGTAATGCCTGCGTTTTTCCCGGACACTCCCTGTAAACGCTCAGTTGCCACCCACAAATGGCCTTAGCCTGTCAATCACCTTGCGAACACCCGTGCGATCGGATTTTCCGCACCATCCCGTCGCTGACCGGTGATGTCCGTTGTTGTTGTCCAACACTCGTGCGCATTGCGGTGCATACGCATGTGCAGTTAGTGAAGATATATAGGGATATGGATCAGAAAATAGCGCTTAGTAGACTAAGAGCTGCCCAGATATACTCAGGTGATTCCCAATCACCAATAACAGATAATCTAGAAATAAAAATTTGACTATAGCTTGGGCGCTGCCACCTCAAATATGTATAACAATATTTAAAAATAATGGATAATGTTAAGAAATAATGAGAGAGTCTGTTATAGTGTCCCAGAGAAATTTCTTTGTTCTTCCATAGGTTCACTTTCCTCCAATCAATCTTCAAAGCAGAAAACTTTGTGCCAAGCTCCTAATATGGAGCAATGGAGAGAGCAAAAGATTTTTTGGGGAGTTTCCGGAATTTCTCCTTACTCCTTCCAAGCTAGACACCGGCAGCAGGACCAGGTAAGTTCCTTTCCAATTATGGATGCAGGTAAATGGATCAATAAGCCGCCAACGCGTTTCGAGTTCTTATTAACTTTTCCTCAGGGCAGAGCCATAATTGGAAAGGAACTTACCTGGAGGAAAGTGAACCTATGGAAGAACAAAGAAATTTCTCTGGGACACTATAACAGACTCTCTCATTATTTCTTAACATGTGCAGTTAGTATCTTATCGCCCGCTGTGTAAAAAACGCACAGCAATGATCAGATCTGAATTACCCTCAAAGTACCAGCCAATCAGCTCCTAACTGCCATGTCACAGCCTGGGTTTGAAAAATGACACTTAGGCGGTGATTGGCTGGTACTTTGGGGGTCATTTCGACATTCATCTTCCCTGACGTGCGGGGGGACGCCCAGCACAGGGCTAGTCCGCCCCGCATATCAGGTCCTACCCCCCTGCACAGGTGCAAAAGCATCACACAGCGGCAATGCTTTTGTACTTGAAGAGCAACTCCCGGACAGCGCAGCTCCTACGGCTGGCAGGGAGTTACTCGTTGCAGCAGCTGTGTGTGACGTCACGCAGCTGCTGTGGCCCGCCCCCTGCAGGGTCCGGCCACGCCTGTGTTGGCCGGACCGCGCCCCTAAAACGGCGGCCAAATGCCGCCGTGCAGCCCCCTCCCGCCCAGCGTCCGCCTCTGCCTGTCAATCAGGCAGAGGCGATCGCTAGGCAACGTCACCCATCGAATGTCAGCCATGCACCGGCGCACTGTGGCGCTGGCGCATGAGCAGTTCTGACCTGATCGCTGCGCTGCGAATAACTGCAGCGAGCGATCAGGTCAGAATGACCCCTTTTATCTCCGTCCACTTTATCTCCACCTGAGGCTTAGTAAATACACCCCTAAAACTCTCATCTGCCCGGTGCTTTGGGCATTGATGCAGGATAGTGGCCAGTGAGTAGGCCAGAGTGTGACTTTAGTGCTGGGTTGTTTGAGTACACCAGTTAATTACTAGGCCTGTTTTCCAGGCTACTGTCTGTATTTAGGGGGTCATTCCGAGTTGATCGCTCTGTGCTGTTTTTCGCTGCGCTGCGATCAGGTTACTACTGCGCATGCGTATGCACCGCAATGCGCAGGTGCGTTGCACATGTACAAAGCGGATCGTTGCTGAGCATTGGATTTAACGAAGAATCCATACGCACAGCCGATCGCAAGGAGATTGACAGGAAGAAGGCGTTTGTGGGTGGTAACTGACCGTTTTCTGGGAGTGTTTGGAAAAACGCAGGCGTGTCCAAGCGTTTGCAGGGCAGGTGTCTGACATCAATTCCGGGACCAAAAAGACTGAAGTGATCGCAGCGGCTGAGTAAGTTCAGATCTACTCAGAAACTGCACAAATGTTTTTGCAGAGCTCAGCTGCAAAGGCGTTCGCACACTTGCAAAGCGAAAATACACTCCCCCGTGGGCGGTGACTATGCGTTTGCACGACTGCAAAAAGTAGCCAGCGAACGATCAACTCGGAATGACCCCCTTAGTGAACTACAGTGTCTGTCTCCAGTAAAAGGGCCTCATTCAGACCTGATCGCAGCAGCAAATTTGTTAGCAAATGGGCAAAACCATGTGCAGTGCAGGTGGGGCAGATGTAACATGTGCAGAGAGATATAGATTTGGGTGGGGCGTGTTCAAACTGAAATCTAAATTGTAGTGTAAAAATAAAACAGCCAGTATTTACCCTGCACAGAAACAAAATAACCCACCCAAATCTAACTCTCTCTGCACATGTTATATCTGCCCCACCTGCAGTGCACATGTTTTTGCCCAACTGCTAACAAATTTGCTGCTGCGATCAGGTCTAAATTAGGCCCAAAGATGCTGTTACTTCGGGAACATGCCTGTCATGTATACTTATTTCCCCAACCCTGTTACAAAACGTATATCATTTACTCTATCACAGTTTCAGAGGAAATCTTACCAGGTGTTAACCAAAGTTTAAGGTTCTTACATTAAGGGTCTTCTGCATCATTATGGTGATATCCATGGGGTCTGTTATGTTGGTCGTTATTGGTTTGAGAGGACGATTGGCACAAGCCAGCGACACAATGGTCATGTAAATGACATAGACAGCAGTCAGGGTCCAGAAATACGGCCGTCCACACCTATGCCACTTTCCGTTGACAAGCTCTTTCACTGGAGAGAGTTCCAGTATCTGCCGCACCTGAAAATAAAGTAAAACACGTCAGTGGGGAAACTAAAAGTTTGCTTTATTTGGCAATTTAATAACAGAGGTCATGTCCTT
This sequence comes from Pseudophryne corroboree, assembly GCF_028390025.1. Classification (NCBI taxonomy): domain Eukaryota; kingdom Metazoa; phylum Chordata; class Amphibia; order Anura; family Myobatrachidae; genus Pseudophryne; species Pseudophryne corroboree. The sequence goes on from NC_086446.1 coordinate 773,485,414, forward strand.
GAGGATGGTGCTTTCAAGATTCAGGTCTCACTGGGGAAGCACCATAGTGCGTGTAAAATGTTTAGGCAACAGTTGAATTAACTTGCAAAGCGGAACCACAGACAATATGTTTATACAATACAATACATTCAGATGTGATTGGAGTGGTGTCCTGCACAGCAAAGTATGCGCAAGACTCATTCCGTGCTGGAGATGGTGGACTTGGGTACCCAGTGGGCACCTCCAACAAGCCAGGGTAATCAGCAAGCGCAGTTTTCTGAAAACCGAGTAAATCCAAGTCATGTGTCAGATTTTCCCGCCAGGTTCGGATTCCAAAACGAGGCAAAACATCATCTTCCCTGCGTTGGATCTCGCATGTTTTGGATTCGATATTCTACCTTACACAGCGATTCAGGGGGATCAGTATGAGATGCTGGTGGTCGGAAGACTGACGCCGGGATTACGACAGCTGGGATCCCGGCGGAGTGCGCAGCGTGTCCGCTCACCGAGCTTCGGGCCCGGTGGTGACCTTCAGTCACCACAGGGTTCTATTCCACCTCGGGCGGTGGCATGGACCACCACCCAAGTGGGGGAAATAGCTGGTGGTCGGGACTCCGACCGCTGGTATTCCAGCTAGTGTCAGGATAACGGCATCGGTATCCTGACCGCCTGGATACCGATCGACGGTAAATTGACTGCCTCCCGAATCAGGTGTCATTTCACACAGGGTTGTCGGAGGAGTTGGATTTAGGAGGACCCTTACACAGATTAAATACAAAGCACATAAGATGACACTGTTTGACAGGCACCCGCAGGTCTCTAAAGTGTTAATACGGGCTAAGCTAGTTTTTGATGTAGGCAGTTAGCAAAACATTCTTTTTTTATTTTTGTAGTGCAGGAACATCTTTACTGCTTAATTGCATTTTGGTTCAGTGTGTCACACCGGTGCTGTAACTTAACTGCAGCATTAACCCTTGGTGCACACTGGTGTTTTTTTATTAGTCACTGCCATCTTTGTAGCACATAACTCCTAATACAGGGCTGCATTAACCTTTTACTGGTGCTGTAACTGCCCACAGTGCAGCCCAGAGCACCTAATACAGGGCAGCATTAACCCTTGGTGTCCGCTAGTGCTGATTTTTGTCACTGCCCACAGTGCAGCATTAATACTTTATTGGTGCACACTGGTGCCCGCAAAAAGTTTGTAGTATGTGACACCATTACTATAATACAAGTGCAGTGACTCAAAGGAGTATTAAAAAATAAAACCTTGTGTGTGTTCAGGGCCAGGCTGTGCCACTGCATTCATAATGTAAGCACCGTGCGTCACAGTGTGAAGTATTTGTCATTTGTTTAAATATAAATATAAAAACACAAAAGCAATAAAAAAACAACAACAGTGTGTTTAGGGACAAGTGGTGGTATTGTTTTACAATACCACTTAGTAGGTGCCGTGTCACCCATGTGTTAATAATATAAGCGCTGTGAGTCGATATGGATCTCGATCAGTCAATTGAAGAGCAGGAGCAACAACCAAGTACTAGTGCTGTGGCTGCTGTCAGTCATGATAGTACTACAACATCTACTAAAGGTGGTGCAGAAAGTTTAGGAAAAGGCACCTGAAATCGAAATCTTTAACATTGTTAAAAAAAGAGAGATAGAGGTGTCACCTTAAAAACTAACAAATCATCAGTGCTCAAAAAATGAACACTAAGGCTGAAGAACAAACTACAGTAAGTGTTCACAAATCCCAGAGGAGAATCTAGGGAGTGTCCACATTAGCTACAGTATGTGTGAGCCTGACATGGCTGATACTGAAAGTCTCCTCTCACCATTTCTGCACCCTCAGCAAATGTGGGGATGAGCAGTACAAGTAAAGATCGTGATGATGACATAATAAAATTGAGGATGCTAGTGTGTAAATGCAACAGGATGAGGGCGATATTTGTGTACTATCTGATGGTATAGAGGATATTGATGATAATGAGAATATTGTATGTGTAAGTCAGCCACCAGTGGCAGCAATTCTTGCCCGTGTGCATAAGACCCAAATCTTGACAACGTTTGTGAAGGCATCTGCTCCATTTGTGAGGCTAAAGTTAGTAGAGGTAGGGACATTAAACATCTAGGCACCTCCTCCATGTTACGTCATTTGTGGTGAGTTCATAAAATTTATTTAGCAAAATTATAATAATTTGTTAAATAATAACAAGCAGTCCTATATCAGCTACTAGCAGGTTTGACCAGCCCATGCAATCTCCACTGCCAACATCCTCATCAACCTCCAACCTCCTCATTAGTGATCAGAGGTAGTCCTTCCAAACAAATTGTTTTGTTGGGATCCAAACAAGCCAAGCACTTCAGCTACAAAAGTGTCAGTCCTTGTTGCTGAAGGGTTCGGTCTGTTAAACTGTGCATGTCCTTTTTAAAATATTACATAAGGGTGGGTGGGAGGGGCCCAAGGACAATTTAATCTTTAAATCGCTTTTCTTTTAATTATGGGCTGTTTGGTGGCATTGGTGATGGTCTGTTTTGCAAAGAGAAACATTTTTATTGGCTTGTTTAACGCGCCAATATTTTTTACCAATTTGTACCACATTTTTAACCATAAATTATGTGGAGCCTCACACATGTTAATTTTAATTAATTATTTAATCAATCAAAATCAAACATTTCTTCTGTATTCTTTTATGGCCATTCCTCTCCTAATTTGCTGCAGAATAGATGTCAATATAGTTCACGTCTCAATTAATTTTTTTTTAAATTATTTATTCTATCAATCTAATTTTTTTTACCTGCCTTCCACTATATACCCGACCTCCATTCCCTGTACTTCCCATGGGACTCTGAGATAGTTCTTGATTAATGAAAACGTTCTTGGTTACTTTCTATGGGGTTGTATAGTTCGTCGAGCTGCCATCTTCCTGTCTGCCACTGCTATGTGGCAATGCTTCATAGATTTGCGTTAAACTTGCCGTGTGTTCGTGCTCTGTTGCTTAGTTTAGCCAGCCAGCCTTTAGCCAATAATGGTGAAAACAGTATTGTGAGCAGATTAGAACCAAAACATAAAAATAATACAGATCCAAAACACAGGGGTTGGCGCACATCTCTAGTGATTAGTATTTACTCCCCGCCCCCTTGGTGCCCTTCTACCCCACCAATCGGATTGCAATGTGTTAACATGTATAATGTATTTGTGTGTTTTCCTTGGAAATTAGCATTTATAATGAACGGAGAATAACTGTCTATTTATAAACCTTGTGTTCTCAAATTTCTGTGAAGTTCTGGCTGCTCTGCACTTGCTGGCATGTCAGCTCCACATGCTGTAACATCGAAATAAATGTATATCTTATAATGGGTTTGGTATGGTTTCCCAGCAGTCGGAATCCCGGAGGTCAGGAGACCGACACCAGGAACCCAACAGCCGAAATCCCGGCAGTAAGTGCAGCATGTCCCCTCGTGGGCTTGCCATGCTTTGGGCACACTATTATATTCCCCCTCGGATGGTGGCGTGGACTGAGCTTGGGTCGAGATTCCGACAGCCGGTAATTTAACCGTGTACCCTTATAACTCTTGGACAATCTAATTGGTTATTGGCGTTAGACCAATAATAACTTCAAGCAGCAGAGTTGAATGTAAGTAGGTTTGCTGAATGCACATAGCCGGTTTTCGCATCTGTGTGTGTGACATGGAACCAAGCGTACACAACTGCAGGCAACGTCTACTTGCATCTATCAAATGCATCTCCACTTGTGGCGGAGCAGGTGTAACTGTGCTGCACCGGGGGGTGCTATCACATAGGCCAAGTTCAGTGAGAGCACTTCGATGGAACAGTAGGCTAAGCACAGTTGTGCACTAGTAAGTGCCGTATAATATGGTGCCACTATATAAACAACAATAGCAATAATAACACCAGGTTGAGTATCCCTTATCCAAAATGCTTGGGACCAGAGGTATTTTGGATATCTGATTTTTCCGTATTTTGGAATAATTGCATACCATAATGAGATATCATGGTGATGGGACCCAAGTCTAAGCACAGAATGCATTTATGTTTCATATCCACCTTATACACACAGCCTGAAGGTCATTTTAGCCAATATTTTTAATAACCTTGTACATTAAACAAAGTGTGTCTACATTCACACAATTCATTTATGTTTCAGATACACCTTATACACACAGCCTGAAGGTCATTTAATACAATATTTTTAATAACTTTGTGTATTAAACAAAGTTTGTGTACATTGAGCCATCAGAAAACAAATGTTTCACTATCTCACTCTCACTCAAAAAATTCCGTATTTCGGAATATTCCATATTTCGGAATATTTGGATATGGGATACTCAACCTGTATTAATAATAGTAATCCTTGCCTGACTCTCATTAGTTCTAATTTGGTTGGCATGTGGAATTTCTTCCTGATCTACCTGGTGAAAGATCTACCAACAGGATCCATCCATGGGAAGGGCAAAGTAGTATTGTAGCTTGGCCTACTAGCTGGTAACACCTTGTCATCTTGACTTATAAGACACTGGGTTCTAAGAAGCGGCATCCTCAGTTAAGCTCCATGACTGATCTGCTCTTTCTTTGAGATGCTTGACCTGCAAATGTCATTGGGTAGTTGGGATTGACCTCTTGAGATAAAGCCATCACTGAAGTTCAGGCATGGCCAGGTCTATTTCTTTACGCCACCCAGGTTTATAGTGTCTGTGCTATCTGTGTCATATTCACCATGGTAGTATAGACTATTATAGAGTGATGCAGGCTAGTTTAGTGGACATGTGTTATTTATTTATTTTTAAAAATATTTTTCTATTAGAGGAGAACATATTTTTAACTCCGTATACAGTATTTCACTTTCTCCCAATCCTTTCTTATTGCATTTCTCAATCATCTCAAGACATATATTTAACTGCAACAGAAAATATAGTTTGTCCCTCCCCGTTAAAGGACTATGGCAGTGGTTTCCAAACTTTTTTGAATCACGGCACCCTAGAATATCAGAATTTTTTTCACGGCACCCCTAGGTCAAAAATTTCTTATTGAGACATTTAGAAAGAAATATTACATTAAGTAGATCGCGTTTATATGTCATCCTTAGGGTCAGTTGTGTGGTGAGGGACAAGATTTGCTTCTGTTTGGCCACATATTGTATGACTGGCAGCCACCAGCACTGATTTTGCCTATTATATTGACCATTAATAATTTGAATTGGTCCTGGACCACTAACCCAGGGCACCCCTGCAAGTGACCCGAGGCACCCCAGGGAGCCATGGCACACAGTTTGGGAACCTCTGGACTATGGCATGCAAGACATATCACCCATCCATGTTGCACCTTGATGACCATATTGAAAGTAAATACATACCTCTCTCTTCTTTCCAGAGACCACCAGGTCCAGTACAGACAGATGGTCTTCCCAACAGTCTATTTCAGTCACATCATAAAGATAACAGCTGATAGGGCCGAAGGTCCACTGTAGCTGTCTTCTCTTCTGCACCAAATGCTGAAACATCTAACAAAATGAATTCAGTACATTATATAAAGTAGGGAAAGAACAATCAAACGACATAGGGTCCTCAAACTACTCACATATGGAGAAAATCAGTTGGAATTAGTAAGGCAACTGCAGAAATTAGAATGGACTGATCACTTGAGGTACACCTCATAAATGTTTCTGACTGCAGTCTGTGGCTTCCAAAACAGTACATGCAGGGACTGCTTTACCATTAGGCAGCTGCCTATGGCATTTAGGATCTGCCTACCACAAAGTTAATGATGTTTCGGAGAGGCATCCTTGTGGAACTTAATGCAGGCAGCGTCGGTTGAACTTCTAAGATGCCACCTCCATACGTTCACCCGAGGGGCTGGAGAGTGGGTATTGTTGTATAGGTTGAGGGGGAGGCAGTAGGTTTAAGTGTTGCCTAGGCTGCAGGGAAACCTTGCACCGGCCCTGAGTACGTGCCATCAATTATACAACCGGCTATGGTCTACACTCTAGAATGTATTACATGCAATAGCTAACCACAAGCTTTATAACTGCATAAAATTTCTTCTGTGGCTGTTATAAGTTCTAGAATATAGGTGGCCAAATTCTGCACTCAAGGACCCCACACAGCTCATGTTTTCCAGGCCACCTATGGATTTTTAGAATACACCATGGAGAAATTTATTAAACCTTGCAAAGAGTGCAGCAGAGGGCATTTTATCAGCTTCTAGCTATCATTTATCTAGAACATTCTATAAAATGATAGCAATATGCTGATTAGTTGCTAAAGGCTCTTCTCCAATTCGCCCCTCTTTACAAAGGTTTGATACAGTACATCTCCTCACATATCTTTGAAAATGTGTTAGCTAGTGATGAATACACCTGTGCACAAGCAAGGCATTCTAGCAATTGTGAACGGTTAATGGTCCTGAGGACCAAGTTTGCCCACCCCTGTTCTAGAACACATAAAATGCCATATCTCCACCTATATGACTGGATTCTGACCCTACCAGAGGTATCGTTCCCCACTACAAGTGTAAAGTACCTACTAAGGATTATTTTAAGATCATCATGGAGTACTTCTCATTGGTAAGGTCTTCTTCATCATCGTATGTTATAGAATCTATTCCATGAAAGATCCATTGAAAAAAAAGTGTGCTACTGTGCAGACTCCAGTTTTCCTGTTCTCCAGGGAGGCTTCATGCCCTATCTTTAAGATGGCCACCGAGATCGCTACTGAGCATGTGTGTAGCCATCATGGGGCTGTGTGAGACTGTGTAGAGTCTCATGGTGAGAGTGAGAGAGAGTGAGAGAGAGAGAGAGAGAGAGAGAGAGAGAGAGAGAGAGCGACCCAAATGTATTAAACCTTAAAAACTGATACAGTGGAGATGAATGAAGAGTGATAAATGACCAGCCAATCAGCTTCTAACTGCCATGTCACAGGCTGTGTTTGAAAAATTACAGTTAGGAGCTGATTGACAGTTGGGAGCTGATTGGCTTAATACATTTGGACCAGAGTCTCCAATTTAGTGCCTATGACAGACCTGATTAATACCTGTATATAAAGGTGTTCCAGCATCCATGACGCTACCCATTTGCAGTACACACTCACCGTCTGGTCAGCTGTATGAAACCCAGTTCTGCTCCATCACCAGCGTACATGTACAGTATCAGTATGGCTGTAGCTGATATATATCAATAAATCAACACCATTGGTCTACTGGGCTGTTCAATGTGAGTCATCCTCTGGTGTGTGCCTACATAACTGCAATATCAACTCCTCAACACACATAATTTCCTACAATATCTACTGCCTTCTATGATGTTATCCTTATATACTTCTACCACCATTAGCCTGTAGAATAAACTTGTAACCAAATCGTCATTATTTCCCCTGAAGATGCCTTAAACATACATACCACAGTGTTGCCTTCTACAGCAGCCATTTTAAGTGGGGAGAGTCCATCATTATTGAAAATGTCCTCTAACCCCGGTCCAAATTTTTCCTTGTGATACCCTACGATTAGGTCATACATCTGGCAAGCTGACATCTTGTCTGGCTGTAATGCCAGGATATGAAGAACAGTATTACCTGGGGAGGGGGCAACCAACTAGGTTAGTGCAAGAAAGAGCAATATGTAACAACATTACTCAGAAACATAGAATGTGACGAAATATAAGAACAATTTGGGCCATCTACAGTAGTCTGCACCCTAACCATATTGTTACCTCAAACACTATTTGATCCTTATTATATTTTTTGTAAGGATATCCCAATGTTTATCCCATATATGTTTAAATTGCTCTACTGTCTTAGCCTCTACCACCTCTGATGGATCGCTATTCCACTTGCCCACTTCCCTTTCTGTGAAGTAATTTTCCCTCAAATATCCCCTGAACCCTCCTTCCAGTCTCAGTGTATGTCCTCGTATCCTATTTCTTCTCTTTTTGGAGAATGTTTCCCTCCTGTACCTTGTTAAAACCCTTGATTATATGTAAAAGTTTTTATCAAGTTTTCCCTTCTCTGCTCCAACTATACATATTGAGATTTCTTAGTCTTTCTGGGTATGTTTTGTGATGTAGGCCATGCACCATTTTAGTTGCCCTCCTTTGTACAGTTTCTAATGTATAATATCCTTTTGAAGATATGGCCTCCAGAACTGAATACAGTATTCTAGATGAGGCCGTACCAATGACCTATACAGTGGCATTATTACTTCTTTCTTTCTGCTGCTGATTCCTCTCCCAATGCAGCCACGCATCTGACTAGCCTTCCTCATTGCCTTGTTACATTGCTTACCTGCCTTTAAGTCATCTGAAATAGTGACTCCTAGATCCCTTTCCTCCTCAGTAGTTTCCAGTATAGTGCCATTAATATTATATTTAGCCTTTGGATTTTTGAGACCCAAGTGCATGATTTTGCATCGTTTCACATTAAACTGTAGTTGCCACGCTCTTGGTAATTCCCGTAGTCTACCTAGATCCTCAATCATTAGTGTTACCCCTCCCGATGTGTCTACCCTGTTGCATACCTTTGTGTCATCTGCAAAAAGGCACACTTTCCCTTTAATGCCATTTGCAATGTCACCAATCAAGATATTAAAAAGCATTGGTCCAAGTACAGATCCCTGGGGTACTACACTGGTAACATTTCCCTCCTGTGAATGCACTCCATTTATTAAAACCCTGTTTCCTTTCCTATCCTGCAACCAAGATCTTGTCCATTTAACCATCTAAGGGATCCATTTACTAAGCCTTGGAGGGAGATAAAGTACCAGCCAATTAGCTCCTAACTTCCATGTCACAGGCTGGGTTTGACAAATGACAGTTAGGAGCTGGTTGGTTGGTACTTTATCTCCTTCCAAGGATTAGTAAATAGACCCCAAAGTATCCAATCCCAAAATTTCAAGTTTACAGATGGAGCCCTGCTCATCTATCCCTTTAATAGGATTGAGCCAGGGCTGTCAGACTTAATCCCCTGCTGTAACGACTCAATCCCCTGCTGTATTGTTCTCTCTGTATTGTATTGCAGCTGAGAACAATAGATGAAAGGGTTATGCTAATAAGCCTTGGTGCACCTAGTCGCAGCAGAGAACGCTAAATGAGCAAGGCTCCATCTGTATTTAACAGTCTGCGATGTGGGATAGTGTCAAAAGCCTTTCTAAAGTCTAGATAAGATGCATATAAGACCCCTTTGATCTACTACTTTTGTCACACAGTCAATAAAGTCAGTAAGATCTGTTTGATATGATCTCCCCCCTAGTAAATCCATGCTGTTTGGATTCATATAAATAGCTGATTAGAGATATTCCTCAAATTCTTACTTTTAATAGTGTTTCCATCAATTTCCCTACTAGTGATGTAAAGCATTAGGAACGTGCAGTCAGGGAAGGCAGAGCCTCCCCTGTCATATTCTGATCTGATGATTAGAGTAATACAAAGTATATAATATAGATTTGGTATTATAACTACTGTAACTTATTTGTATTATTTTACGCTTTTTTGTATTTAAAAACCTAGCCTACTTGGATGGGAGGCAGCGCAGGGGCTGACTCTGAGTATTATTATTACCAGTTGTTTATATAGCGCACACATATTACGCAGCGCTTTACAGAGAATATTTGCCCATTCACTGCCCCAGTGGAGTTTACAATCTATATTCCCTACCAAACGTACACGTAGGACGGATTTCTGTGCGCATACGACGAGTTTTACATACAGCGCATGTCGAATGCAATTTGTCCGGATCTGTCTGAAATAAGGCGTTTTGGGGTGAGAACTGGGCAGTGTCAAAGTGATTGTTTGGAACCACCTTTGTGGGAGTGTCATAGTCGTATATCAAAAGTAGACATGTGCGCATTTTGGGTACTAATTTTATCCTCATGTTTTGGTTTTGCAAAACCTAAAAGTGTTTTGGCTTGATTTGCATTTTGGTTTGGTTTAAAATTGATTAAAAAAAAATGATAATTATTGATAAAAATCAATATAAATAGCTAAATTCTTGTCATTTTTGCAATCCAAACCCCAAAATTCGGATTTAAAATCAGAATTCTGAACTGTTGGATGAACTGAACCGGGACTGAGGAGTCTGTGTCACCCTCAGACTCCGCAGCACTGTGACTTTGTCAGTGTTAGGAAAATCATTATTATAAAAAACTAAAATAAACTTGTGTTGTTGTTCTTCAGGTACTGTACTTAAAAAGAAAAAAAAAAGGTCAGTTGGTGCCACCTGTCTGTTACTTATTGCAGTGCAAACAAAATAAAATAGTGTGTTGTTGTTCAGGCACTGTACTTAACAAAATAGCATTCAGTAGGTGCAACCTATAAGTCACTTACTGCAGTGTTAAAAAAGACACATGTGTTCAGGACGGGTTCAGGTACTGTTAAAAAGTAACAATGAGTAGGTTCCACTAATATTAATAGAGCTGTGAGTCGATATTTCTCAGTCGATAGAAGAGCAGGAGCAGCAAACCAGTATTAGTGTTCTGGCTGCTGCCAGTGATGATGACAGTACTTTAATATCTACTAAAGGTGATCAAGGGGGTAGAAAGTTTATGAAAGTGCACCTTAAATCTAAACAATATTTCACGATGTTAAGGAAAACATGAACTCTAAAGGGAAAATGAACTGCTAAAAAATGTAAAGTTACCAACATGCCATACACCACATGCAGTGGCAAGGAATGGCTCAGGCGGTGGCATTTGTTTGCGATTGGTGGTCCTGCTAGTGCTAATGCTACTGCTGTTTAATGCTCTAGAATGTCGGGGCCAAATGCATCTTCTTCTGTAACCTCATATGATGATGCACCACTTCGCTTTCAGACTAGTAGAGGTGTTACCTTTAAAAGAGACAAATCAGTTCCACCCAAAAAGAAGTACATTAAGGCTGAAGAACAAACCCAGTCTGGATCTCCCGAGTTCCGGTTCTGTTCTTCCAATGGTTCAGAATTTTGATTTTAAATATGAATTTCGGGTTTTGGATTGCAATAATTAAACAATTTTACACGATTTTTATCAATGTCTATAATTTTTTTTTAATCGATTTTAAACCAAACCAAAATGCAGATCAAGGCAAAACACTTTTAGATTTTGCAAAACGAAAAAAACGGGGACAAAATTAGTACCAAAAACGCGCACATGTCTACTTTTGATACACGACTATGACAGTCCCACAAGGGTGGTTCCAAACGATCACTTTGACACCACGTAGTTCTCACCCCAAAATGCCTTGTTTCAAACAGATCCAGCCAAATTGCATTCGACATGCGCTGTATGTAAAACTCACCGTATGCGCACAGAAATCCGCCTTACTCAGAGTCAGCCCCTGCGCGAGTTACCGGTGTGCCATAGCCCAAGGTACTTCTTACCATGTGAGTCTTTGGCCTCTGCGTCGGCTCCATGTTGGAATAATAACTTGACCAGCTCAGCGTTTCCCGCACAGGCTGCAAAGGACAGAACGTGTTCTCCTGCGACAAGAGAGTAAAGAAAGAAATGTGCAGCAAAAGCCATCAGACTTTTATTTGTAATTGCTGAAACCATAATTCTTCAGTAGGAATGTTTTCTGACCACTGTATCATAGATCACTAGTAAGTGAATTACCACCTTTGTGTAAGACGTTCCTAGATACAAAGAAAATTGTCAGATACATGATCCTTGCTCCATGTTATTTATATATTTCCCTATTAACGTTTTTGTCAAAGGAGAGAGAATTGACAGCATAGGAAAGGAATGAGTTAAACATCTTGTGAGGGGTGGACCTAGCTGGGAGGAAAGTACGGCCCTTGGAAAAAGGGGAGGGTTAGGATATATAGGGAAGGATAGGCCATTTTGTCTCTCTCTGGTTGGTGAAATTGCCTTCCCGCCCTCCCACCCTGTTTGGTAGAGGTTCTGGCACGGAGTGCATTGGCATTGAATTGTTGGCTGGTTTTATCGTTGGCTATTTATTGGCGGAAAAGAACGGCAGTTTGTAGTTGTATGGTAAGCTGTAGTGATTTACAGTTTGATTTGGTTTAGGTGCACTCACCTCCATCGACTTATTGGCCGCTCGACCACCCGACCGGGAGGCAGCGGAATGGGCACCCCTCCGGGTGGGAAGTCATTGTGGGGGTGGAGCTAGCACCTATTACCGTTTTTGATAGTTTGTATTTAAATGAAGATGGTTTTGATTTTAGCATTTTAAGGTTAGCGTCAGTTTAATAGAGCCGTTCTTTTTTCTGCCACCATATGCCGGCTGTTTCGGCATCTTAACAAAAGTTTTTCATTTACAGGTTTGCTATGGTTAGGGTCAAATAAATAGCTAGCAATTTTTCTGCCAAATTCAAGTCTCCGTGTCTTTATTTCTTGGTATGGGAGGTAACGAATGCTTACTTAGAACGAAGGGGTCCACCAAATGTCACTAGGATGTTTATTAAAGAATCTACAATTACAGTATACTGTCCTTTCTGAGAGCGGAACCTTGATTAAGCTGATTTAATTACAAGAAGTATTCACTGAAAGAAATATTATTTGTACAGCACTGTGTCATATGTGTGCGCTATACATACCTGCTGCCTTTGGCAAGACTCATCCATGGTAAGGAGGAGGCAGGTTGTTGGGAAGGGGACGGAAAATCGTGATGCATGTTACCGTGTCTCCACACCCTGATGTTTTGCCAGTATTCCCAGCATTGCATAGGAGAGACAGGGCGGCGCACCAACGCCATCACGGCTCCTCCCCCTGTGATGGTTTGCCGGAATTATTGGGCTGCGATGACGTGATTCAAACAAATAAATGTATTCCCCCCTTCTCCACACATTGCATTGCAACATGGTTTATCGCAGATAAAAGGCTACTTTTTTTTTGCCCCCAAATCAGATATTATAGATGGTCCAATAAATGGCGGAGAAATTAGTCATTCATTTCTGCTTAGTGTACCCGGCAACCGATGCAGGTTATGTCGAGCAGCCATGACTCAGCACATTATACTGTGCATCAGATAGCTCCACCTTTGTGTACATATCACCCATACCATTACACAGATATTTTAAGCCTACATTCTGTACATTTTAGCTGACATGGTGCATTCTGAAAATGCCATCAGAGGCGACGCCATTAGCTGTTTAGTTAAGTAGGGTTATATAAAGAAACATATGTAAAACAGGGACGTGCGGTGAGGTAAATGGCTCCGGTGGCACTGGTGAAGACCAGAGCCAGACTTACAAACAATATATGAGCCCAAGGGTACATGTGGGCATTATACACAGGCGCAACAGTATATACAGTACATGTGGATATTAGGGGTCATTCCGACCCGATCGCTCGCTGCAGTTTATCGCAGCGCAGCGATCGGGTCGTAAGTGTGCATGCGCACAGCGGCCGAAGGCCGTCGTTCCCTAGCGATCACCTCTGCCTGATTGACAGGCAGAGGCGGTCGCTGGGCGGCATGGTGGCGTTTGGCCGCCGCCATGGAGGCGCGATCTGGCCAACACAAGCATGGCCGGACCATGCGGGGGGTGGGCCGCAGCGGATGCGTGACGTCACACGCAGCCGCTGCGACCACGGGCAGTGAAATTTAGCTCAGCTACGATCAACTCGGAATGACCCCATAATACACAGCAGCAGTATATACATGTGGGCATTATACACAGGTGCAGCAGTATGTACATGTGATTATTATACACAGGTGCAGCAGTATATACATGTGGGCATTATACACAGGTGCAGCAGTATGTACATGTGATTATTATACACAGGTGCAGCAGTATATACATGTGGGTATTATACACATGTGCAGCAGTATGTACATGTGATTATTATACACAGGTGCAGCAGTATATACATGTGGAAATTATACACAGGTGCAGCAGTATAAACATGTGGGTATTATACACAGGTGCAGCAGTATATACATGTGGGCATTATACACAGGTACAGCAGTATATACATGTGGACATTATACACAGGGGCAGCAGTATATACATGTGGGCATTATACACAGGGGCAGCAGTATATACATGTGGGCATTATACACAGGGGCAGCAGTATATACATGTGGAAATTATACACAGGTGCAGCAGTATAAACATGTGGGTATTATACACAGGTGCAGCAGTATATACATGTGGGCATTATACACAGGTGCAGCAGTATATACATGTGGAAATTATACACAGGTGCAGCAGTATATACATGTGATTATTATACACAGGTGCAGCAGTATATACATGTGGGAATTATACACAGGTGCAGCAGTATAAACATATGGGTATTATACACAGGTGCAGCAGTATATTCATGTGGGAATTATACACAGGTGCAGCAGTATATACATGTGGGAATTATACACAGGTGCAGCAGTATATACATGTGAGTATTATTCAAAGGTGCAGCAGTATATACATGTGGGCATTATACACAGGTGGAGGAGTATATACTGCTGAAAATTTGGCGAGGTTTGATCAGAGATGTGCTGGTAAGATAGGTGGTGTGTTGGGGTGGTGGTGGAGGGAGGGGGGGGGCACTGCCTCACCTGCAATAGACTTTTTACTCAAGAGTTTTAGCTATAACAATAATTAGAATAATACAAAGAAAATATTTCTAATATATTCTTTGTATTTGTTATATACTTTACATAGTGAAAACTCTGGCATATACGTTAGTATGACAGGAAAGGCTCTGCCTCACCTGCACGTCACTGATATAGGAATTTACTGTACAACAGAACTAGAATAAAGCTTTGAGGGGCCTGGGGCACTTAAGACTTGGGGGGCCCTAATGACCAACATTTGGGATACCATTTAAGATCACACTAGGGACAAGCACCTTCCCTCCCTACCTGTCCTCCAGCACACAAGTGGGACAGTATCCAAAACACAGGACTGTCCAACCAAATGTGATGGTTGGGGGGATATGCATACATACATACATACATACATACATAAGGGCATAGTCATCATCACTTAAATTCTATAAAAGCAGGTGAAAGTGAACCGCCTTTAAGCTAGCTCTGCTGTACAGTCAGCTCTGGTTCAGTGAACGTATGACAAGGCATGGAGGTACTGTAAACATCAAGGTATGATCAGCGGCAGAAGTATTTATACATTGAAAACTATTTTCAATGAAGCAGTGAAGTGGAGGAGAGAGCATAGTATAAACAGAAAACGGAGGCATCGGTGAAACTTTATTATAATTCCATGCAGGCACACCATAATATTTCTGGTGTCTAGGAGAGTAGGACAGGCCAACTTAGCAGCATAGCGGGACCTGGGCAAAGCAATGCATTGGCGCCCCTACACACCTATTCTTGGGAATAAATTAAAAAAATATCATAATTTGCCCCTGCTGTAGTTCTGCACCATCTCTCTACATGCTGTCTGTCAGCCAGAGCCGGCCTTAGGCATAGGCAAACTAGGCAATTGCCTAGGGCATTTGGTATGCTTAGGGGCACCAGCAGCTTCTGCTGATTAAAATGATATGCGGCATGCCTATATTCTGTGTGTGACTGCGGCTGTATCTGCATACAAAATGCTACGTTGCAGTGTAGTCCTGGAAATCACTGTAATGTAGCATTTCATATGCAGATACAGACGCAGTCACACACAGAATATAGGCATGCTGCATATCATTTTAATCAGCAGAAGCTGCTTGTGCATCCTAGCCACATAGTAATGCAAATAAGATGCATTTTTATAAACAAAAGGCGCCTGACATTAGCAGAGCTGCCACTGACTCATGCCAGGCATCTCCTGCAGAACTAGCGGCGGTGCTAGGGGGCACCATCCAAAGTCTTGCCTAGGGCATCATATTGGTTAGGACCGGCTCTGCTGTCAGCACTCTGATAGCTCCAGCCATCCACCAATCAGCATGCTGGCATCCATTCACTGTCTAGCTGCAGGCTGGGAGGTAGCTAGAGAATAGTGCACTCTGATTGGTAGATAGTTCCAGCCATCCACCAATCAGCATGCTGACAGCCTTTCACTGTCTGGCTGCAGACTGGGAGGCAGCTAGAGAATAGTGCACTCTGATGGGTAGATAGTTCCAGCCATCCACCAATTAGCATGCTGACAGCCATTCACTGTCTGGTTGCAGGCTGGGAGGCAGCTAGAGAATAGTGCACTCTGATTGGTAGATAGTTCCAGCCATCCACAAATCAGCATGCTGGCATGCTGGCATCCATTATCTCTCTGGCTGCAGGCTGGGAGGCAGCTAGAGAATAGTGCACTCTGATTGGTAGATAGTTCCAGTTATCCACAAATCAGCATGCTGGCATCCATTCACTGTCTGGCTGCAGACTGGGAGGCAGCTAGAGAATACTACCTAGCTTCTCTGCTTGTCTGACCGCTAGAATTATGGGGAACCCCTAGAATTGTGGGGCCCTGGTAGCTTCTCAGTTGCCTATATGTTAAGATGGCCCTGACATCTATAACTAGTGACATTGGTTGGTGAAGAAGCTACAAAGATTCAAACTCTTATTTCACAGATCCTAATTCTTTCCCTGGTCTTGTAGAAGTGGATATAGGACCAGGAAACCTGTCATCGACTCCTCAGGATGGATGGGTGCATGCAATTCTCAGCTTGTGGCATCACTATGGGATCAGTATGATTTACCAGTGGCCGGGATGTTGGCCGTCAGTATACTGACAGCGGCATCCCAGCCGTCAGTATGCCGGCAGCGGAGCGAATGCAATGAGTCCCCTTGCTGCGGGCTCGGTGTCTTGCTGCGTTCGCCACAGGATCTATACCCCCAATATGAGTGTTGTGGACACCCACAAGTGGGAATGGCCCCTGTCCGCAGGGATTCCGGCAGTCGGCATTGTCGGCTGGCAGCATTGTCAGCTGGTGGGATTCCGGCATCGGTATCATGACTGCCTGGATCACGACAGTCGGCAAACGAACTGCATCCCATCACTATGACTATTAAATAATAAAATGTAATGATCTCACTGCTTCAGATTGTCCAACAATAGATGATGGCGTAATTCTCTCTTATTTCCAATGAAATCGTCCATATATGTGAACAAAAAAGTTGAACAATATAATAGTGTAATAATAATGTTAAAACTGAACTCCACACGTGAATATTTGATGGAAAGTGGTGGAAACAGTCCCATCCAACAGCTCAAGATTCCCAGATTCCGTTCCATACATCCGAAACATGATAGATGGCAAGCACTGGGTAGACTCTTACATGTATTCTTACTTCACAGAGTTGGTGCTAGACACATAAAGGCTTCTTCAACACTTTCTTTTCTGGAATACACCATGGATGGTGGGGTTCATGAATCCCGTCCATTTCGTATGTATAGAATACAATTAGAGATGGACCCAGTTGTAGTAAAAACGTCAAAGACAAAATGCATTTATAAAAACATAGGGTATACAGTCAGTAGCCGTATCACATAGATGAAAACATAGCAGTTACTGAAGAATATGGAACCCGGGTATTAAACTTAGACATATATAGACTGCCATACCCAATGATAAATAAGACCCTCCTTTCTATATGTTTTAATGCACTGCAAAGTCTTTTTCAATAGGAGTGTCTATATTAACAGACTAAAAATGAGGCAACGTAGTGACATGGCAGTGCAATGCTGTGGTCTGCATTGCACACTGGGAAAAATGATTGTGCATGATGGCGACGGTGTCTTCCAGGTTTCATTAGACCCATGTTATACTGTATGTATCATCATAATGTTACGATCTGAGCATCTATAGCCACTGACTCTGTTATTCCCCCCCATGGTCGGTTGGCGCTGCAAAGCTAGGCTTCTCCTATAGCAGCCGCGTTTGAATGGGCGAATTAAGTCCGCCCAGACTTCGATGCCCCAGGTCTTACAAGAAAACAAGGCACCAACCGAGACCAAGAGTGAACAAGAGGAAACCAAACTAAGACTGTGAAAGCAACAATGCTCAAAGATGTTATAAGCAACTTAATTAACTGGGAAAGCAACAATGCTCAAAGGTGTTATAAGCTAGTAAATAAACTGTGAAAGCAACAATGCTCAAAGGTGTCATAATACAGAAATGCAGCAAGCAGTGTCTGTGTGGAAACTCCACAAAAACCTGAATACAAGGCCAGCTGGTTCTGGTCAGGTACCAATCTGACAAGGTCTCTGGATCACGGATCCAACACAGGCAGACAGGATCTCATATGAGCTGACAGGTTCTCACTGAAGAAAGAACTCAGGTGATGGGTAATGAACTCAAGATTCTGCCAGGACATGGTACACAGGATTCCAACTGGACAGGATATCACGAGTAGTATAACAGCACCGATTGTACAGGTTCAAGATTCCACCATAGGACAGGGCCCGGACACAAGTACAAAGAGGAACATGTATCTATCACCGGCGTCAGGGGAAGGGCAGGCTGGTTAATAAAGGAAGCAAGCTCCAATCAGGATGGCTGGATGCCAGACACAAGGTAATGGCTTAATTATCTGACAGGTGAGACTGCACAGGCCACACATATAGGGTACAGGCTGCAATTACACAGACTCACCACATAATAGCCAAATTATCTGACAGGTGAGACTGCACAGGCCACACAAACAGGAGACAGACTGCAGTTACACAGACTCACCACATAATGGCTTAAACAGGTACATGAGAAAACCTGGAATATGAACAGAAATACATAAACAGAATGCAAACGGGAATGAGCCACAGTGGTGGCTCATGACACACAGTGCATTGTGTGGATGACATAAGATTATACCACAATGCACTGGGGGCTTACTGTATCTATAGATTTTTTTTTAAGTAACTTCATTGGTTCTGCACACACAGTTACTAGGCAACTAAAGCCCTCATTCCGAATTGATTGCACCAAGCAACTTTTTGCTGCTGGTGCGATCAACTAATCTCCGCCTATGTGGGAGTATATTTTAGCATAGCAGGGCTGCGAACGCTTGTACAGCCCTGCTATGCTAAAAAAGTTTCTCACAAATCAAGACCAGCCCTGGACATACTTACCCTGTGCGACGGATCCTTCAATGATTGGCTTGGCTTTGACATTAGACATCCACCCTCCATTCGCCGGGACACGCCTGCGTTTTTCTTACCACTCCCCGAAAACGGCCTCCAATGGTCAGTTGACGCCCTGGAACGCCTTCCTGCAGTCAATCTTCTTGCGGCCGCCGCTGGAACCACTTTCTCCGCTGACAGAGTCGTGTCGCCGGGCAACGCCGCATGCCGTGCATGCACATTCCAGACCCGATCGCACCGCTGCGAGGAAGTGCAGCGTGCGATCGGGTCGGAATGAGGGCCTAAATCTTATTTAGCCCTGCAAGGGATCATGGGGATTTTATTATTGAACAACTTTATTGTTCCAACCACAACATGGTGGCAAAGAAAGCGTGTCTCTTAAAGTGTTGAATAAACATTTAATTATGGCTTTATATCACATTGTCATATATATTTGCCTTTTGGTATATAAGCTACTACATGCATTCAGTTATAATTCCGGATACTTTAAAGGTATGTTATGGAGGCTAGGACTAAGGACACAGGAGGTGTCGACTACGGATAATCCCAGGGGGTGGCAGCTAGGGTTAAGGACACAGGGGGTGACAGCTATGGCTAACCCCCTCTGGTGCCTATCCCTAACCACCCAGACCCTAACCCCAGTACTGACCCTTGGGATGCCGTTGGTCGGGGTTCTGGTTCCTGGATTCTGAGTCGTGTCAGGATTCCGGCATCGGTCATCTGACCGCCGGCATCCAGGGCCCCGGGATGCTAACTGCATCCCGTTTTTATAAAGAAATTTTGTGTTTGACGTTTTTACTACAATTAGGTCCATCTTTAATTATATTCTATACATATGGTATGAGACGGACGGGATTCACCAACCCCACCATCGATGGGTAGAGAATAAAGTGTTAAATAAGCCTTTATATGCCTAGCTCTAACTTTGTTGAAGCAAGCCTACATGTAAGAGTCTACCCAGTGCTTACCATCTATCATGTTTCGGATGTTTGGAATGGAATCTGGGAATCTTGAGCTGTTGGACCGGACTGTTTCCACCACTTTCCATCAAACATTCACGTGTGGAGTTCAGAGTTTTAACAATATTACAGTATTGTATAGTTCTGTTTTTTTTTCTCCACACATATGGATGATTTAATTGGAAATAAGAAAGGATTACACCATCATCTATTATTGGACACTCGCAAGTGTTAAAAAAAAAATTGTATTTGCATATTCATATTTTATGTAATATCTTTGCTGGTTTGGAGTCAGAAAACACAGAATACAAAATAGAAAAAGGTAAAAATAGCACACCTCAGCAGCAGGATGATCATTCAGCTCAGGACCAATAATCGATGGCGCAGAGGTTAACAGTGGTAAGTGACATGATAACCAACACACAACTAATAGTAAATCATTTTTCGAAATACGGTTACAGGTGAAGGTAACATATGTAGTATTCAATACCTGAGAGTCCTGCAAAGAGGGAACGTACAACAAATGTAATGTACAAAAAGCATGAACAAAACCATGCAGTGAAAAATAAGGGCGCTTAAACAAATCAATGAAAAACTAGAAAGGCCCCCACCCCTCCCAGGCAAGGTAAGGCTCAGAGTACAGAGTAAAAGGTTCAGAATAACAGGGGACAGGACAAATATTACTGTAGGGCCAAGGAGGGCCTCAAAAGTCAGTAATCAAAATTGGCACACTCATACACGGGACAGGCCAGGTAACATAGCTCATGTATCCCATTGAAAGAAGATAAGGAACATATGATAGGGCCACACAAGGTTCAATTGAGAGATAGTATTTAGGCGCAGAGCTGCAAGCAGAGTATGTCAAGTGAGAAAAGTCACAGAACTCAGGAGCAATGCAAACAGCCAGATACATAGGAGTATATTTACTAAAGTGCGGGCTCACAGAAGTGGAGATGTTACCCATAGCAATCAATCAGATTGTACTTATCATTAATCTAGCGCCTTATAGAAGATAATAGTTGTAATCTCATTGGTTTCTGCAGGCAATAAATCCACTTCTGTAAACCAGCACTTTATTAAAGAATCTGGGCAGTCAAGTAATATTTTGTGATCAGGAGACAGTGTTGAAACAAAAGGGTGGTGTCTCTGAGACCTGAGAGAAGTGCAAACAGTTTGCAGAGGATCCAAACAGCGGTGAGTCTGAGGAGGAAAGAAATGCTTCCGGGAAACTTGCCAATCTGGAGCATAGACCTAGGCAATATCCAGGGCTGAGGATGATGTCTTCTGGGACACAAAGGGAGGCCGACCTGACACATTTACTGCATTACCTGTTAGACTAAATGGATTACCCCAGCTGTACTTGATATTGTGAGATTGTGGGGTGTCTCTCAGGGTTTGCAGCTAGTGTAACATTTGGAGAGTGTACCAGAAAAGATTGTGGAACACCTGGATGGTACAACTGTTAAACCGTCTGAGCTGCGAAGCCGTCAGTGGATCTCTTACTTCTAGGTGAAATAATGGAGGTGACAAATCACATTTCTCAGCTGTTCGGACCGGGAACTCCTGGGTCATGTACCAAGATTTCTGGGATGCCTCATATACACATTTTGTTTCAACTGCCTCTATTATCCATGTCATCTACTCATTCCCTCATCCTCCTAGGTGAAATAATGGAGATGACAACTCACATCTGTTGGCTGGTCAGACCGGGAACTCCTGGGTCATGTCCCAAGATTTCATTAAACAATAACTGTGAGACCCTGAGAGGGGGATCTCTTTTCGGATGCCTCATATATGCATGTTATTTCAATGGCCTCTATCATCCAGGTCATCTACTCGGTCTCTTAGAAGTTGGATCTCCAAAGCTCCCAAAGCATGATGGAAATCTTTTACTCTTTAGCCACCACTATAATGTAATCCATGATTTAGAGCCGTTTTCTTTCTCACCTTTTATCAAACAACTTAGCTGTGTTTATTTTTCCATACTAGCTTATGTGCATGCTCTAGAACTCCCTCTGCTTATTGCTCTGGAACCCATTTAGCCTCGCTGCATAAATTAGAGGTCTCAAACATGTGAGTTTGAGACCTCTGCCCTCTAATGCACTACATTTTTTCTACACATACTGTAAAAGCTGGAGCACTGATATCACTCCTTTTATAGTTGTGTTTTGTATTTTGTTTTATTCTAGGCTGCACTTGGATTAGAACCGGAAGTGGTAATATGTGGAGAATAAAATGGGGGGGGGGGGGCGAGACTTGGACTGCACATCCTATTTTTAAACATAATAATGGGTGCTACCGTACTGAAGCTTCTAGTGCCACACAGGAAAAAAATACAGGTGCACAGGGTATACAGGGTATAGTTACTAAAGTGAGTTTTCAAGTTTTCAGAAGTAGAGATGTTGTCCATAGCAACCAATTCAATTCTACTGTACTTGAGATTTATCTAGCACCTTCTATAAGATACTAGCTAGAATCTGATTGGTTTCCACGGGTAAAATCTCCACATCTGAAAACCCACACTTTAGTAAATATACCCTTAAGCACTAAAAATACTGATAGTCAAAATACTTTTGTGGAGAATACCAACTTTCCTGTAGTCCTTAAAACTTGCAGTACAGTTTCTAAGAATATCCATGATTCAGCTCAGACAAACCAAAATGACTGTGATAAGAATTATAGTAAGGCGCCTGTACTTAAGCATGAACATCTGTAAAACCAGGTCTGTTGGGGGCTTTGAGGACAAAGGCCCTCATTCCGAGTTGATCGCTAGCTGCTTTCTTTCACAGTGCAGCGATCAGGTAAAAAACCCCGGCAATTCTGCGCATGCATATTGGGCGCACTGCGCACGCGCGACGTACTTTCACAAAAGCCGATGCAGTTTCACACAAGGTCTAGCGATGCTTTTCAGTCGCACTGCTGACCGCAGAGTGATTTACAGGAAGTGGGTGTTTCTGGGTGGTAACTGACCGTTTTCGGGGAGTGTGTGTAAAAACGCAGGTGTGTCGGATAAAAACGCAGGAGTGGCTGGGAAAACATAGGCGTGGCTGGCCGAACGCAGGGCGTGTTTGTGACGTCAAAACAGGAACTAAACAGACTGAACTGATCGCTAGCTAGGAGTAAATCTCGAGCTACTCTCTGAAACTGCACAATCTTTTTGTAGCAATGCTGCGATCCTTTCGTTCGCACTTCTGCTAAGCTAAGATACACTCCCAGAGGGCGGCGGCTTAGCGTTTGCACTGCTGCTAAAAGCAGCTAGCAAGCAATCAACTCGGAATGAGGGCCCAAGTTTGGGAAAGGCCGCATTTAGCTACTAAGAAAAATTGTTGACTTCTTCTTTGAAACAAAATTAATTTTCAATGTACAGAATGATTAAATATTTACTGACCATAATAGAAGGAGTTGGGCTTGAGCTGGAAGCAAGTGCCTACGGCTCGAGGCTTCGAAACATTTGCACCATTTTTAATCAGCTCCTGTGCAATCGCCACGTTCTGTCTCATCACTGCAATATGCAAAGCGGTCTGACCTGTTGGAGGACATATAATGTGAGGCATTAAGCATGGCATTGAAACAATATATTTTACATTAATTGTATTGGCGGTTTCAGAGGTGGGGCTGCAGCTTAGTCCAAAATTCAAATAGGGGAGGCACACCAACTGCCAGTGAGTCACTTTGAAATGGAAGTTGATGGCAGTTGGTGTGGCTTCCCTATTTGAAATGTGAATTTACCTGCAGCCCCTACTCTGGAGCTGCCACTGATTTATTGTACAATTCATTTCCAAGTCACACTAGGACATGTTTTGTGGAAAGAGAATATAATTTTTGGGGCGATAAATCATATTTCCTTAAAGCTACATGGCAACTGCAGTCACATAACAAATAATGTGAGGAGCAGAGAGACTTTGGATTGTTCATAGCAGTATAAAACCCACCACTCTCCTTTCTCTGCCATCAAGTGACCCATTAGAGGGTTGGTGATTGTTTTGCTCAGAATCAGATATTACACTTTTCTTGGGCATCAGGTAGTGGGACGCGCAATTCAGGCAGATGTCAGGCCATGAGTAAGCAGTAGGTGGCTGGGCTAGGTCAAATATTAACATTTATAAAGATTCATCTATGAAGTTTTTTGATCTATAAATATTTTTTCAAAGAATACCATGGTGCAATGCATGAAAATCAAATCATACACAGATCAAAATACAAAAAATACTACAAGACTCAGATGCCAGATGTCTGGTAACTGTGAAGACCATACTTTGGAAGCCAATGAAATTTCAAGTTGACGGACAGAATGTTATCCTGGTGTTAATGGTTTTGTGAGCAGCACAAAGTCATCCACATCACATCTAACTCAGGAGATAAAGTATCCAATATTCTGGTATGTTGGGTGTTCCCAAGTAGGCCCACCATTCAGTCTAATTGACAGATATATTTGGGTGGAGTCACTTATTATTATTACATTTTATTTATAAGGCGCCAGAAGTGTTTCGTAGCGCCATACAAAGGTCAGTACAGGGAGACAAAACTTAGCATTAGAGTAAATAAGTAACAAAAATAGAGTACAGGTAAGAGCACCACAATTCTCAAAACATAATACAGCTGAGATGTAAGTAGCGAAGGAGTAATCATCGTACTACTTGGGGCTGGTGGCCATAGATGGAGATGAGCCTTTACCAGCAGGAGAAAAAGCGGATAAAAATGATTGCTGAGTAGGTGAGAGCTGCGAGTGAAATGTGTCAAGAAGAGGGCTTAGACAACAAGAGGAAAGAGGGCCCTGCTCTGAAGAGCTAACAATCTAGTGGGAAGGGGCGACAGACAGATGACATGAGGTGCAAGCAAGCAAGAGGTAGCCTGATGGCAGTATGTAAGCAAAACCAAGATGTTCAAGGCATGAGGCAGGGGGATAGAGGAGCAGACTGTTGTTAGGTAGCCCACACATCCCATGGGGAATTAAGAGGTGGGTTCAACATTTCTTCCTAGATTTTATTTCTTTGAAATATATACAGTTTCCCAATTAAGAGAAATTACAGGAGGAGCATGCAATTTATTACCGTAGAAAGCATGGAGGTGTTAAGTGTGGTGATAGTAGTCAGTGCCGTTGACACATCCACATGACCCGGGTACTGAGGGTCAATGTCCAACTCAAGGAGATGTGGACACACATTCTTCCCCCATAAAAAAGATGTAATACTGCAACCAATGTTTCAAAGCACTTTAAGTGCCTTTCATTAGGGTCACTTTAATTGCTTTGGAACATCGGTCTCTGTATTGACTATTGACATGTTTTAAGTAGAGAGGTAGAGTGGGGAATTCAATTCTAGGCAAATGGAGAGAACTGTCATTGCCACGGCATTTAAATGCTGACAACGGCACCACATCTCGCACCCTTTGCCCACCCAGTCGAATCCTAAATTAATTTACAAAGTGCTGATTCAGACAGGCAAAATAATTTGCCTGTAATTGAATTTCCCCCAGATAGACTTGGCAGTACTCAAGGACTACTAATCACAACAACAAAAAATAGTGCTCGACATTTCATTTTATTTTCCAAAACGTTTCTCAGGGATTCTGTGTCACGATCCGGGTATCTGGACGCCATTACTTACCCTTCAGATGCCTCCTAAGGCGGGCTCAGCGTTCCAGGACCGGATTCCGCTGTTCCTGAGTTTCCACATACAGAGTGGTCTTTTCATCAGCCGCGGCCTCCGCTGTGCCCGTGTGGTTAAATGTGCATCTATCAGCCTGGCGTCTCCTGTCTCCGGTGGCCGGCGCCGCCATTACTGTTTCCCAGACCACATGGATTACAAACCAAACTTCCCTCCAAGTGTCTGCATGGGCGCAGCCATCTTGGATTCTGTCATCTGATCATTTCCACCAATCTGCTGTCTGTGTTGTTGATTTGCATAATTGCCTAGCCAACCCCTTCCTTGCTGCAGGTATAAGTAAGCTGTACCTGAGCAAGGAAGACGTCAGTGCTTTGGTTGTCAAACCTAGTTCCTGTTTGTCTCTCTTCTATGATTGTCTTCCAGGTTCCAGCTCCTGTCTCAAGACTTCCACCATAGAGACCCGCACCAGCATTCCACCTGCGGTGTAGCCTGACTCTCCAATCCATTGTGGATTCATCTGTTTCCAGCTACAACACTACCTGCTTCCAGCCTCAGCTTCCAGCAGAGTACAGCTTCCCTTAAAGGGCCGGTGTCCTTTCTACACTTTACCACTCTCCACCGGAATTATTATTTCTCCGCTCTCAAGTTCTACATTTCAGTTCACATTTCATCGCTCCCAAAGTTCATTTATTATTTAACTGGTTCCAGCCAGTATCCACTCCGTGCTAACAACAGTCTGGTTCCAGCCAGTATCCACAGCAGCTGTTTTACCTTCAGCAACCCAGCTCTTCCTGGAACACCAGCTGGTATAATCCTGGGTTATCTCCATTGCTACAGCCGGGCCTGGTAAGGACTTTCCATCTAGAAGATCATAAGAACTATCTCACACTACCAGTGCCCTGTGGCTCCTGCCATGCTGTAGTACTCAGGAACTGTATTTATTCTTTGCTGACTTTTACGTTTTCTTTTATTGCTGCTGTGATGCGGAGTTGTCATAATAAACATCATTGACTTTTATCTAAGTTGTCGTGGTCACGCCTTCGGGCAGTTATTATTCATGTTACTTACATGTCCAGGGGTCTGATACAACCTCCCAGGTTCCGGTACATCTCAGCCCCTACAACTGAGGCTGCCTCCCGTCAGCTCAGGCCCTCAGTTGTGACAGTAAGCACTGACCTAATGAATCCAGCCGGAGACCAGGATCAAGCGGCCAGGCCGATGCAAGAACTGGCAGCCCGACTAGAACATCAGGAGGCTGCACAGGGCCACATCATCCGCTGTCTCCAGGATCTCTCTACTCGGCTGGATGGGATTCAGACAACTCTCCGTGGATCAGGCGCGTCTGGTGCGTCAACCACAGTGACTCCAGCTATAACCCCACCCACCTTACCCATTTCTGCTCCACGTCTTCATCTTCCAACGCCAGCAAAATTTGACGGATCTCCAAGATTCTGCAGGGGATTTCTCAACCAGTGTGAGATTCAGTTTGAGCTACAACCTGGCAATTTTCCCAGTGACCGTACAAAAATTGCCTACATTATTTCTCTTCTCAGTGGCTCAGCCCTTGATTGGGCATCACCGTTATGGGAGAGGTCCGACACCCTGCTATCTTCTTACACTGCATTTGTGTCAACATTCAGGCGCATCTTCGACGAGCCAGGCCGGGTAACTTCAGCTTCGTCTGAGATTCTCCGTTTACGCCAGGAATCACGTACTGTAGGACAATATCTTATACAGTTCCAGATCCTGGCATCCGAACTGGCATGGAACGACGAGGCCCTGTATGCTGCATTCTGGCATGGTTTATCCGAGCGTATTAAAGATGAGTTAGCTACCAGAGACTTACCCTCCAAGTTAGATGAGCTAATCTCACTTTGTACGAAAGTTGACTTGCGTTTCAGAGAGAGAGCAACTGAGCGTGGAAGATCATCTGCTCCAAAATCTTCTACTCCTCCTCCTCGCCAACTGTCACCAACTACAGATGAACCCATGCAAATTGGCCGTTCCCGTTTAACTCCTGCTGAGCGCCGAAGACGCCCCTCCGAGTTTCTCTGTCTGTATTGTGCAGCTCCGTCTCACACCATTAATGCCTGTCCCAAACGTCCGGGAAACTCCAAATCCTAGCTCGCCAAGGAGAGGGCCGGCTAGGAGTAATGATCTCCTCTCCATCTCCTCAAGATTGTAACCTCCCAGTCTCGCTTCAAGTTGCTCAACGTTATCAGAACGTCATTGCCCTCCTGGATTCCGGAGCAGCTGGGAACTTTATTACTGAAGCCTATGTTAAACGGTGGTCCCTACCCACCGAGAGACTTCCTTCGTCCTTTTCCTTAACTGCTGTGGATGGCAGTAAAATTTTTGATACAGTTATTTCTCTAAGGACTCTACCAGTTCGTCTGAGAGTGGGAGTTCTTCATTCCGAACTTATTTCATTTTTAGTGATTCCAAGAGCCACACATCCTGTGGTCCTGGGCCTTCCATGGCTCCGTCTTCACAATCCTACAATTGATTGGACGACTACGCAAATCCTGGCATGGGGTTCCTCCTGTACTAAGACATGTTTGTTTAAAGTGTTGCCTGTCTGTTCTTCCTCCCCCAGGTCGTCTGATGTTCCACCTCCTCCATATCAAGATTTCACGGATGTGTTCAGTAAAGCTTCTGCTGATATCCTTCCTCCTCATAGAGAATGGGACTGCCCGATTGATCTCGTTCCAGGGAAGGTTCCACCTCGAGGCCGAACTTATCCGTTGTCTCTCCCCGAGACACATTCTATGGAGGAATACATTAAAGAGAACCTAGCAAAGGGGTTCATTCGACCTTCTTCTTCTCCAGCCGGCGCAGGCTTCTTTTTTGTAAAGAAGAAAGATGGTGGTCTGCGGCCGTGCATCGACTACAGAGGTTTGAACGACATTACCATCAAGAACCGCTATCCTTTACCCCTGATTACTGAGCTCTTTGACAGAGTTAGCGGAGCTACCATCTTTACAAAGCTGGACCTGAGAGGTGCATACAATCTCATCCGTATCCGTGAGGGTGACGAGTGGAAGACCGCATTTAACACCCGTGACGGACATTATGAGTACCTCGTCATGCCCTTCGGATTGAGCAATGCTCCAGCTGTCTTCCAGCATTTCGTCAATGAGATCTTCAGAGACATTCTATACCGTCATGTCGTGGTCTATCTAGATGATATCCTCATTTTTGCCAACGATTTAGAGGAACATCGTTTCTGGGTAAAGGAGGTTCTGTCCCGTCTCCGTGTCAATCATCTCTACTGCAAATTAGAGAAATGCGTCTTTGAAGTCAAGTCCATTCCGTTTCTAGGGTACATTGTGTCCGGTTCCGGACTAGAGATGGATCCTGAGAAACTACAAGCAATCCAGAATTGGCCGGTACCCTTAACCCTCAAAGGGGTCCAGAGGTTCTTAGGGTTCGCCAATTATTACCGAAAGTTTATACGAGACTTTTCCACCATTGTGGCGCCTATTACTGCTTTCACCAAGAAGGGTGCTAACCCGTCCAAGTGGTCTGAAGAAGCCATGCAAGCTTTTCATCTTTTAAAACAGAGGTTCATCTCTGCACCTGTCCTGAAACAGCCTGACATCGACTCTCCTTTCATCTTAGAGGTGGATGCCTCCTCCGTTGGAGTAGGAGCGGTGTTATCTCAGAGGGCTAAAGATGGTCATTTACATCCTTGCAGTTTCTTCTCACGGAAGTTCTCCCCAGCGGAGCGCAACTATGCCATTGGCGACCAGGAGTTGCTAGCCATCAAGCTCGCTCTAGAGGAGTGGAGATATTTGTTGGAGGGAGCTTCTCATTCAATCACCATCCTTACAGACCACAAGAACCTTCTATATCTAAAAGGCGCACAATGTCTCAACCCTCGTCAGGCCAGATGGGCACTTTTCTTTTCCAGGTTCGACTTTAAACTCCAGTTCTGTCCGGGCTCTCAGAATCGCAAGGCCGATGCCCTTTCCCGCTCATGGGAGCAAGAAAATGAGTCAGAGTCTTCAGACAAGCATCCTATTATAAATCCGTTGGCATTCTCCAC
Organism: Pseudophryne corroboree; assembly: GCF_028390025.1. Taxonomy (NCBI): domain Eukaryota; kingdom Metazoa; phylum Chordata; class Amphibia; order Anura; family Myobatrachidae; genus Pseudophryne; species Pseudophryne corroboree. The sequence goes on from NC_086446.1 coordinate 773,514,963, forward strand.
GGTAGGGATGGACTCTACGCCCCCATCAGGGAAAAGTTTTGTGAAGCCGACACTAAGGAAGAAGCTCATGCATTGGGCCCATGCTTCCCGTTTTGCCGGACATACAGGTATCCAAAAAACCCTGGAGTTTATCTCTAGGTCCTATTGGTGGCCAACTCTGAAAAAGGACGTTTTGGAGTTTATTGCATCTTGCCCAAAGTGTGCTCAACATAAAGTATCCCGCCAGTCGCCTGCGGGGCAACTGGTTCCACTATCTGTTCCCCGTCGACCATGGACCCATTTGTCGATGGATTTTATTACAGATTTGCCCATGTGCAACAAGTTCAATACCATCTGGGTGGTAGTTGACCGGTTCACCAAGATGGCACACTTCATTCCTCTCACCGGTCTTCCGTCAGCTTCCAAGTTGGCTCAAGTATTCATACAAGAGATCTTCCGACTCCACGGTCTTCCAGAAGAAATTATCTCAGATCGAGGAGTTCAATTCACAGCCAAATTCTGGCGAAGTTTATGTCAAGTCCTCCAAGTCAAGTTAAAGTTTTCCACGGCTTACCATCCTCAGACCAATGGTCAAACTGAGAGGGTGAATCAGGACTTGGAGGCCTTCCTCCGCATCTATGTGTCCTCCTCTCAAGATGACTGGGTTCAATTACTTCCCTGGGCCGAGTTCTGTCATAACAACCAGTATCATTCTTCATCTTCTTCAACACCATTCTTCACCAACTTTGGATTCCACCCTAAAGTCCCTGAGTTCCAACCGCTTCCAGCAACTTCTGTTCCCGCAGTGGATATCACCTTGCATCAGTTTGCCAATATCTGGAAGAGCGTACGATCAGCTCTGTTCAAGGCATCGTTCAGGTACAAGAAGTTTGCGGATAAGAAGCGTCGAGCAGTTCCTGCTCTCAAGGTGGGTGATCGGGTATGGTTATCCACGAAGAATTTGAGGTTAAGAGTTCCCAGTATGAAGTTTGCACCTCGCTACATCGGTCCTTTCAAAATTGATCAAGTCATCAATCCTGTTGCTTACAGACTCCAGTTACCTCCCTTCTTAAAAATACCCAGGACATTCCATGTTTCCCTGTTGAAACCGCTAATCTTGAATCGGTTTCATTCCTCACTTCCACCAACTCCGAAAGTCCAAACTCAACGAGGCGTTGAGTATGAAGTGGCCAAGATCCTGGACTCACGTCACCGTTACGGTCAACTTCAGTATCTCATTGACTGGAAGGGCTATGGTCCTGAAGAACGCTCTTGGACCAATGCCTCTGACGTCCATGCTCCTGCCTTGGTCCGAAATTTCCACGCAAAGTTTCCTTTAAAGCCTAAGAAGTGTCCTGGGGCCACTCCTAAAGGGGGGGGTGCTGTCACGATCCGGGTATCTGGACGCCATTACTTACCCTTCAGATGCCTCCTAAGGCGGGCTCAGCGTTCCAGGACCGGATTCCGCTGTTCCTGAGTTTCCACATACAGAGTGGTCTTTTCATCAGCCGCGGCCTCCGCTGTGCCCGCGTGGTTAAATGTGCATCTATCAGCCTGGCGTCTCCTGTCTCCGGTGGCCGGCGCCGCCATTACTGTTTCCCAGACCACATGGATTACAAACCAAACTTCCCTCCAAGTGTCTGCATGGGCGCAGCCATCTTGGATTCTGTCATCTGATCATTTCCACCAATCTGCTGTCTGTGTTGTTGATTTGCATAATTGCCTAGCCAACCCCTTCCTTGCTGCAGGTATAAGTAAGCTGTACCTGAGCAAGGAAGACGTCAGTGCTTTGGTTGTCAAACCTAGTTCCTGTTTGTCTCTCTTCTATGATTGTCTTCCAGGTTCCAGCTCCTGTCTCAAGACTTCCACCATAGAGACCCGCACCAGCATTCCACCTGCGGTGTAGCCTGACTCTCCAATCCATTGTGGATTCATCTGTTTCCAGCTACAACACTACCTGCTTCCAGCCTCAGCTTCCAGCAGAGTACAGCTTCCCTTAAAGGGCCGGTGTCCTTTCTACACTTTACCACTCTCCACCGGAATTATTATTTCTCCGCTCTCAAGTTCTACATTTCAGTTCACATTTCATCGCTCCCAAAGTTCATTTATTATTTAACTGGTTCCAGCCAGTATCCACTCCGTGCTAACAACAGTCTGGTTCCAGCCAGTATCCACAGCAGCTGTTTTACCTTCAGCAACCCAGCTCTTCCTGGAACACCAGCTGGTATAATCCTGGGTTATCTCCATTGCTACAGCCGGGCCTGGTAAGGACTTTCCATCTAGAAGATCATAAGAACTATCTCACACTACCAGTGCCCTGTGGCTCCTGCCATGCTGTAGTACTCAGGAACTGTATTTATTCTTTGCTGACTTTTACGTTTTCTTTTATTGCTGCTGTGATGCGGAGTTGTCATAATAAACATCATTGACTTTTATCTAAGTTGTCGTGGTCACGCCTTCGGGCAGTTATTATTCATGTTACTTACATGTCCAGGGGTCTGATACAACCTCCCAGGTTCCGGTACATCTCAGCCCCTACAACTGAGGCTGCCTCCCGTCAGCTCAGGCCCTCAGTTGTGACATTCTGGTTATAGTCAGCCAAATAATATTCTTAAACTGGAATTTCTAATATATTCATGATACATAAAACCACCATAGACATATGTATTTCCCCTCCTCAGATACACTTCAGTACTGTGGAGGCACAGTAATAAGCTCTTGCTGCAGGTGCCATGGATACTTTATAAATGCATGTGGTAATTTTGATTACATGCCAGTTGGCATATAATTATCACATGCCATTAAAAATGTGATTGATGAACATTGTCCCAAGGAGAGTGCTACAATTGTTGTGTACCTGGGGAAGAAACGGCACCAGGATTCACTATGAGAAGAAGTCAAGTTAGCAGAGGCAGTGTTATGCTTTGGGCAATGTTCTGCTGGGAAACCTTGTGTCCAGGCTTTCGTGTGGATGTTACTTTGACACGTATCACCTACCTAAACATTGTTGAAGACCAAGTACCCCCCTTCATGGCATCGGTATTCCCTGATGATAGTGGCCTGTTACTAGCAGGATAATGCGCCCTGCCACACTGCAAACATTATTCAGGAATGGTGTGAGGAACATGACAAGGATATCAAGGTGTTGACTCGGCCGCAAAATTGCCCAGATCTCAGTCCAATTGAGCACTTGTGGGATGTACTGAAAAAACAAGTCCGAGTCGTGGAGGCCCCACCTCACAACTTAGATGACTTAAAGGAACTACTGCTAACATCTTGGTGCCAGATCCCACAGGACACCTTTTGAGGTCTTGTGGAGTCCATGCCTCAACGAATCAGAGCTGTTTTGGAGGCACAAAGGGGAACTACATGAAATTAGTCAGGGAATACTTTTAGAAATGTAAAATGTGGCCAAATGTTTTTGAAGAAAAACCTAAAGAGGTGAGTTATGGGGACTGCACCGCTGTCGCACTATACAGACCATGCAAAGTTGGGTATAGAGACCTACAAATCATAAAGACATAGAGCTTGCATGCCCTGAGCATATAGCAGGACCTCAATGTTGGCAACTAACACTTCAAAGTTGCAAATTCTCAGCAGGTTATTCTATAGAATTCCGCTGTCATATCTCAGCCCAGTTGTGTAAGGAGAGTGGTGTGGCCGGTGCTGCTGCACAAAGTCCGATGCATTGGGGCCCAATCCCTCAATCCTTGGAATACACCCCTTTGGAGTGGACTGAAGAGTAGGAGATTGTAGGCATTGCCACTGTAGATAGTGGCATGCCTACCAATGAAATCCTACATGCCATCTCTGGTAATCTGTTATACAAATTATTCCTTTCCAAATGATAAATATTAACAACCAAACTAATTATATAATTTTCATTACTGATATTGTGGGTAATGCTCCTGAGTTGGTTTCAGAGGAGCATGTGGCACCAACAGCCTGCAGTGACACAAATGCTAAGATCTGAAGCAATACTTCAAGAAATTAGAGCAGGAACCATACGAAATGTCACATTGTTTGGAAGAAAGTGCTAACTAGAGCCCACTTAACACCAGGAGGTGGCCAATATGCTCTAGCAGCAAGGAATAAACATGTGAGAAAAAGGCTTGTGGGAAGTATCTGCTCTTCACCAAGGATTGAGGGAGATTCTGTCCAGGGTTGGCATCACCTGGACCTCCAACAACATCACCAGTTGGAGAGGCCACCACTGCAATTCCCCAGGGTTCGCGTCGATATAGCAGGCGGTCTGGAACAGAATCAGCTCAGCCTGCTGGGAAGCAGACCAAAAAATAAATAAATAAATAAAAGGGAATTCTGTGATCTCTTACCCCAGACTGACTTTGTCAGCTGCCCCCATATCCCTGACCACAATATGCAGTTTGATCAAAACTATTAAAAAAAATAAAAAATCTGCAGATTTTTATTTATAAATGATACGCTTCTGTGTCGGACTTATGAGTATACTGGCTTTATTCTGGCATCTTACGGTGGGTACACACTGGGCGATATATCGGCCGTTCTATTGAATGGCCGATATAGTGCGGGTCCGTCGGCCAGTGTGTACAGGCGATATGTCTGTGAACTCCGTCATTCACAGACATATCGCATCGCCCCCACAGCACAACCGACGGCCAATATATCTACCGATATACTGGCGCATCCCTGTGTGTGAACGTGTACACATGCTGTGGCGGCCGGTGGTGATTGACAGCTGAACAGGGCGGGCGTGTACGCCAGTCCCCGACGGATCGGGCAGTGTGTATGTACAGCACACTGCCCAATCCGTCCATAGGTATATCTGCCGATCAATTGATCGGCAGATATATCTATCAGTGTGTACCAAGCTTTAGACACATAGGGGTATATTTACTAAAAATCGTATTTTCCCGTTTGAGGTCAAAGTTCAATCACGAATGACATCGAAAGTGTAAATATGCAACTTTTTGAATTTAGTACGACTAATTTACTAAGCTGCCGTATTCTGCATTTTCGGTTTTACCGATGTCGATGTCATTCGTTTTTTTAGGCAGTGTTTTACGTGAGTGACTTGTAAAATACTGCCGACTTTAATACAATGAATCTCGGCCGGATCTGAGAGATCCGTGCTGGGCTTCATTGTGCACCTTTATTTAAAAAAAAACAGTGTTAAAATAAAAAAAAAAATTGCGTGGGGTCCTCCCTCCTAAGCAAAACCAGCCTTGGGCTCTTTGAGACGATCCTGGTTGCAAAAATATGGGGGGAAAAATGATAGAGGTTCCCCCATATTTAAACAACCAGCACCGGGCTCTGCGCCTGGTCCTGGTTCCAAAAATACGGGGGACAAAAAGCGTAGGGGTCCCGTGTATTTCTGAAACCAGCACCGGGCTCCACTAGCCAGATACATAATGCCACAGCCGGGGGACACTTTTATATAGCTCCCGGCGGCCCTGGCATTACATAACCAACTAGTCACCCCTGGCCGGGGTACCCTGGAGGAGTGGGGACCCCTTCAATCAAGGGGTCCCCCCCCTCCAGCCACCCAAGGACCAGGGGTGAAGCCCGAGGCTGTCCCCCCCATCCAAGGGCTGCGGATGGGAGGCTGATAGCCGTTGTGTAAAAAAATGACTATTGTTTTTAGTAGCAGTACTACAAGTCCCAGCAAGCCTCCCCCGCAAGCTGGTACTTGAAGAACCACAAGTACCAGCATGCGGAGGAAAACCGGGCCCGCTGGTACCTGTAGTACTACTACTAAAAAAATACCCCAATAAAAACATAAGACACACACCTTGAAAGTATAACTTTAATGCATACATACACACCTCCATATACACATACTTACCTTATGTTCACACGAGGGTCGGTCCTCTTCTCCATGTAGAATCCATGGTGTACCTGTGGGAAAAATTATACTCACAAAATCCAGGGTAGAAGGCTCCTCTTGTAATCCATTTGTAATCCACGTATTTGTCAAAATATAAAAACGGATACCCGACCTCGCACTGAAAGGGGCCCCATGTTTTCACATGGGACCCCTTTCCCCGAATGCCAGGAACCCCCCTCTGACTTAAGTCTAAGAGGGTTCCATCAGCCAATCAGGGAGCGCCACGTTGTGGCACCCTCCTGATTGGCTGTGTGCTCCTGTACTGTATGACAGGCGGCACACGGCAGTGTTACAATGTAGCGCCTATGCGCTCCATTGTAACCAATGGTGGGAACTTTGTGGTCAGCGGTGAGGTTACTTTCGGTCAACCGCTGACCACAAAGTTCCCACCATTGGTTATAATGGAGCGCATAGGCGCTACATTGTAACACTGCCGTGTGCCACCTGTCATACAGTACAGGAGCACACAGCCAATCAGGAGGGTGCCACAACGTGGCGCTCCCTGATTGGCTGATGGAACCCTCTTAGACTTAAGTCAGAGGGGGTTCCTGGCATTCGGGGAAAGGGGTCCCATGTGAAAACATGGGGCCCCTTTCAGTGCGAGGTCGGGTATCCGTTTTTTTATTTTGACAAGTACGTGGATTACAAATGGATTACAAGAAGAAGAGCCTTCTACACTGGATTTAGTGAGTATAATTTTTTCCACAGGTACACCATGGATTCTACATGGAGAAGAGGACCGACCCTCGTGTGAACATAAGGTAAGTATGTGTATATGGAGGTGTGTATGTATGTATTAAAGTTATACTTTCAACGTGTGTGTCTTATGTTTTTATTGGGGTATTTTTTTAGTAGTAGTACTACTACAGGTACCAGCGGGCCTGGTTTTCCTCCGCATGCTGGTACTTATGGTTCTCCAAGTACCAGCTTGCGGGGGAGGCTTGCTGGGACTTGTAGTACTGCTACTAAAAACAATATTCATTTTTTTACACAATGGCTATCAGCCTCCCATCCGCAGCCCTTGGATGGGGGGGACAGCCTCGGGCTTCACCCCTGGTCCTTGGGTGGCTGGAGGGGGGGGACCCCTTGATTGAAGGGGTCCCCACTCCTCCAGGGTACCCCGGCCAGGGGTGACTAGTTGGTTATGTAATGCCAGGGCCGCCGGGAGCTATATAAAAGTGTCCCCCGGCTGTGGCATTATGTATCTGGCTAGTGGAGCCCGGTGCTGGTTTCAGAAATACGGGGGACCCCTACGCTTTTTGTCCCCTGTATTTTTGGAACCAGGACCAGGCGCAGAGCCCGGTGCTGGTTGTTTAAATATGGGGGAACCTCTATCATTTTCCCCCCATATTTTTGCAACCAGGACCGGCTCAAAGAGCCCGAGGCTGGTTTTGCTTAGGAGGGGGGACCCCACGCAATTTTTTTACAAAAAAACACACTTTCCCATCCCCTTCCCACTGATAAACATGCACAGATCTCATGGATCCCTGCATGCCTATCCAAACACGGGATAAAAAAGCAGGTCTGTTTTTTTTTAGCACTTTTTCACGAATTGTATTTCTGCACGGCAGTGTTTGGCTATTGTCGGCAGTGTTTGTGATTTGCACTTTTTAGTAAATTACCGATTTCTAGCAAATTGCAGGCGTATTTGACCGATTGTGTATTGATTCGTGATTTTTTCCTAAGACTTCCAAAATATTACGAATGCCCTCATCACTGCCGAGATTTTTGCTTAGTAAGTTACCGAAATTACACTTTGAAGAAAAAACGGCATCTCGGTCAAAATCGGGACCTTAGTAAATATACCCCATACTGTATATTTATTTACAACTATTTACATGCTCTTATTTTTTGCATTGTGGCAGCGTGAGATCCCTTTGTTTGGGTAACAATAACATTGTTATCTTTATTTAAAAATTACAAACAAACATTACAAATCTGTGTCGGGAATATGAATATTTTCTCTTTTACATTATTAAACTCAACAATGATTTTACACAACAAATATATTACATATTTGAGTTAGGGGTGTTTTTAAGTTATGATCCAGAATTGTCCTGTTTATGCTGATAATATTGCATAGTTACCTACCTTTAAAGTCTTCTCTACTTGTAGCTATAGTGTGTTTATGTATTTTTGTGTCTTTCATATTACCAGTATGTTGGGGTGAATACTTTCAAAAGAAGATATATACAGCAGGAATCAGTATGTGGACACAGGGCCATCTTAACTACCCTATCGGTGGGGGTATGGGTCGTTGGGTTGACACAACTTAGGTCGACAGTCATTAGGTCGACCACTATTGGTCGACATGCATTAGGTCGACATGTACTAGGTCGACAAGTCAAAAGGTCGACATGAGTTTTTTTTTTACTTTTTTTGGTGTCGTTTTCTTCGTAAAGTGAAGGGGAACCCCAATTAGTGCACCGTGTCCCCTCGCATGGCTCGCGCTTCGGGCAAGGTATCTCGCTCCGCTACCGCTGCGCTTGGCACAGGTTACTATTCCCAATCGTAGACAACATGGACTGTAAAGTATGAAAAAGTCCAAAAATTTCAAAAAAGTGAAAAACTCAAGTTGACCTTTTGAACTGTCTAGTACATGTCGGCCTAATGACCATGTCGACCTAGTGACCCTGTCGGCCTAATGCATGTCGACCAATAGTGGTCGACCTAATGACTGTCGACCTAAGTGGTGTCGACCTAATGACTGTATCCAGGCGAGGGGGCAGGGGCAAATGCAGGATTTGTAGGGAGGGGGTTTCCAGATATGCAATAGAGACATGGAGAGAGTGAGATATGAGCAGTAGAAGGAGACTGCTGGGAAGAAGAGCTTACACTCAGAGCTGAGAGGTACAGCTGAGAACAGTTACCCGGAAGTATCTGGGAGGAGGCCATGTTGTTTCGCCGACTAGGCACCCCAGGATGTACAGGTTCGGGTGGGCTCCTGGGCCGTCATACATCTATAGGTAGCGGTCCAGGCTATACCCTCTGCCCAGCAAATCCTACACGGCTGGGGGGGGGCCCATTGCAGTACTGTGTGAGGGTAGAAGGAGCCTGCTCGTCTGCAGGTGGTGGTGTTTTGGGCCTGGTGCTGCTGTGATTTCCCAGGTTTGGGGGGATGGGGCTGGATACTAACGGCGGTGATTTTTGTGGTGGGGGGGCGGTGTTATTGGTAGGCAGCTGTGATGTACATGGAGGAGGGGTGTTTGGTGGGCCTTTGGTGCTATCAGTGGTGGCTGTGATGTAGGAGGTGGGGGTCTTTGGAGGGGGGGGTGTACTATTGGTGGCTGCTGTCCAGGAAGGGGGAGGGATGTATTGGCCATGGGCCCTTACAATTCTGAGGGTCTTACAATCCTGGGGCCCCCTTGGGCATCTGCCCATTGAATCCAATAGAATAGATGGCCCTGTGTGGACACATGCAGACGTGAGATTTAATACCTTCCCAATGTGCATTGTTTAGCTAAATTGCATGCAGACGTAACACAGGTGGTTTGCAATCATTACACCACTGATTGCTGTTCTTACCACTGCAGATATCCTTTGGCTCATGCTCTGCATAGCTCAGCGGCTACTCTGGTAAAGTATCTCTGTTGCTAAAAAGCCATCGCGTTTTTGTTCAGTAAGCTTGCAAAATTTACTAACGCCATGCCCGTGACACAGCTCTTCACGCCCTCTATCACAAATACTGAGCGCATAAATATATTAGACTGCAGATATTCTATTTAAAATGTCTCAATAACTTCTGTAACAGTCTATTACATACAAATATAAGTTAAACTGTTGGATAATTGTTTATAGACCTTAACCCTAATAATTCATTATTATTTTCTTAGTCAATTTAAAATATTATATATATATATATATATATATATATATATATATACCAGGTATCAGAGACCAAAGAGATCTCAAAAGAGGGCACTCACCAGTCCAATTGACTAAAAGGCTTTTATTATTTCATCACAGTCATCAGTAAGGAGTCGACGTTTCGACCTATAAGGTCTTTCTCAAGACAGTCACCAAAGACATCCAGTCAGCAAGCCTTTTAGTCAATTGGACTGGTGAGTGCCCTCTTTTGAGATCTCTTTGGTCTCTGATACCTGGTATATGTGAAGCCTTCTTTGGGGTTTTTTGAGGAGCACCCCTAATACATGGACTCTTTTGATGTGAGTGCGGACTTCTATAGAAATTATATATATATATATATATATATATATTCTTTTTCTAACTCGGGCTTAATAGTTTAATACTGTACCTTAAATGTATTTATTTCTACATTAGTTTGAGATTCGCTCCTGGGGGGTAATTCAGAGTTGATCGCAGCAGCAAATTTGTTAGCAGTTGGGAAAAACCATGGGGGTCATTCTGAGTTGATCGTAGCTGTGCTAAATTTAGCACAGCTACGATCAGGCACTCAGACATGCGGGGGGACGCCCAGCAAAGGGCTAGTCCGCCCCGCATGTCAGTGCCGCTCCGCTCCCCCCGCAGAAGTGCAAAAGCATCGCACAGCGGCGATGCTTTTGCATTTCAGGAGTACCTCCCGGCCAGCGCTCCCTGCCCCACCTGCAGTGCACATGGGGGGTTATTCCGAGTTGATTGCTAGCTGCCGATTTTCGCAGCGCAGCGATCAGGTAAAAAAAAAAAAACTGCGCATGCGTACGCGCAGCAATGCGCACGCGCGTCGTACGGGTACAAAGCGGATTGTTGCTGAGTGATGGATTTAACATAGAATCCGTTCGCACGGCCGATCGCAAGGAGATTGACAGGAAGAGGGCGTTTATGGGTGTCAACCGACCGTTTTCTGGGAGTGGTTGGGAAAACTCAGGCGTGTCCCGGCGTTTGCAGTAGAGATGAGCGCCTGAAATTTTTCGGGTTTTGTGTTTTGGTTTTGGGTTCGGTTCCGCGGCCGTGTTTTGGGTTCGACCGCGTTTTGGCAAAACCTCACCGAATTTTTTTTGTCGGATTCGGGTGTGTTTTGGATTCGGGTGTTTTTTAAAAAAAAACACTAAAAAACAGCTTAAATCATAGAATTTGGGGGTCATTTTGATCCCATATTATTATTAACCTCAAAAACCATAATTTCCACTCATTTTCAGTCTATTTTGAATACCTCACACCTCACAATATTATTTTTAGTCCTAAAATTTGCACCAAGGTCGCTGGATGACTAAGCTAAGCGACACTAGTGGCCGACACAAACACCTGGCCCATCTAGGAGTGGCACTGCAGTGTCACGCAGGATGTCCCTTCCAAAAAACCCTCCCCAATCAGCACATGACGCAAAGAAAAAAAGAGGCGCAATGAGGTAGCTGACTGTGTGAGTAAGATAAGCGACCCTAGTGGCCGACACAAACACCGGGCCCATTTAGGAGTGGCACTGCAGTGTCACGCAGGATGTCCCTTCCAAAAAACCCTCCCCAATCAGCACATGACGCAAAGAAAAAAAGAGGCGCAATGAGGTAGCTGACTGTGTGAGTAAGATTAGCGACCCTAGTGGCCGACACAAACACCGGGCCCATTTAGGAGTGGCACTGCAGTGTCACGCAGGATGTCCCTTCCAAAAAACCCTCCCCAATCAGCACATGACGCAAAGAAAAAAAGAGGCGCAATGAGGTAGCTGACTGTGTGAGTAAGATTAGCGACCCTAGTGGCCGACACAAACACCGGGCCCATTTAGGAGTGGCACTGCAGTGTCACACAGGATGTCCCTTCCAAAAAACCCTCCCCAATCAGCACATGACGCAAAGAAAAAAAGAGGCGCAATGAGGTAGCTGACTGTGTGAGTAAGATTAGCGACCCTAGTGGCCGACACAAACACCGGGCCCATTTAGGAGTGGCACTGCAGTGTCACGCAGGATGTCCCTTCCAAAAAACCCTCCCCAATCAGCACATGACGCAAAGAAAAAAAGAGGCGCAATGAGGTAGCTGACTGTGTGAGTAAGATTAGCGACCCTAGTGGCCGACACAAACACCGGGCCCATTTAGGAGTGGCACTGCAGTGTCACGCAGGATGTCCCTTCCAAAAAACCCTCTCCAATCAGCACATGACGCAAAGAAAAAAAGAGGCGCAATGAGGTAGCTGACTGTGTGAGTAAGATTTGCGACCCTAGTGGCCGACACAAACACCGGGCCCATTTAGGAGTGGCACTGCAGTGTCACGCAGGATGTCCCTTCCAAAAAACCCTCCCCAATCAGCACATGACGCAAAGAAAAAAAGAGGCGCAATGAGGTAGCTGACTGTGTGAGTAAGATTAGCGACCCTAGTGGCCGACACAAACACCGGGCCCATTTAGGAGTGGCACTGCAGTGTCACGCAGGATGTCCCTTCCAAAAAACCCTCCCCAAACAGCACATGCACTGCCGAGTGCCGACACAGAGGTAGCCACAGCCGTGAACTACCGTACTGTACTGTGTCTGCTGCTAATATAGACTGGTTGATAAAGAGATGTCGTAGTATGTATGTATAAAGAAGAAAGAAAAAAAAACCACGGTTAGGTGGTATACAATTATGGACGGACTGCCGAGTGCCGACACAGAGGTAGCCACAGCCGTGAACTACCGTACTGTACTGTGTCTGCTGCTAATATAGACTGGTTGATAAAGAGATGTCGTAGTATGTATGTATGAAGAAGAAAGAAAAAAAAACCACGGTTAGGTGGTATACAATTATGGACGGACTGCCGAGTGCCGACACAGAGGTAGCCACAGCCGTGAACTACCGTACTGTACTGTGTCTGCTGCTAATATAGACTGGTTGATAAAGAGATGTCGTAGTATGTATGTATAAAGAAGAAAGAAAAAAAAACCACGGTTAGGTGGTATACAATTATGGACGGACTGCCGAGTGCCGACACAGAGGTAGCCACAGCCGTGAACTACCGTACTGTACTGTGTCTGCTGCTAATATAGACTGGTTGATAAAGAGATGTCGTAGTATGTATGTATAAAGAAGAAAGAAAAAAAAACCACGGGTAGGTGGTATACAATTATGGATGGACTGCCGAGTGCCGACACAGAGGTAGCTACAGCCGTGAACTACCGTACTGTGTCTGCTGCGACTGGATGATAAATAATGATATAAAAAATATATATATATCACTACTGCAGCCGGACAGGTATATATATTATATAATGACGGACCTGCTGGACACTGTCTGTCAGCAGAATGAGTTTTTTATAGAATAAAAAAAAAAACACCACACAAGTGAAGTCACACGACGAGTGTTTAACTTTTTCAGGCAATCACAATATAGTATACTACTAACTATACTGGTGGTCAGTGTGGTCAGGTCACTGGTCAGTCACACTGGCAGTGGCACTCCTGCAGCAAAAGTGTGCACTGTTTAATTTTAATATAATATGTACTCCTGGCTCCTGCTATAACCTATAACTGGCACTGCAGTGCTCCCCAGTCTCCCCCACAATTATAAGCTGTGTGAGCTGAGCACAGTCAGATATATAATATATATACATAGATGATGCAGCACACTGGGCTGAGCAGTGCACACAGATATGGTATGTGACTGTCTTGTACTCCTGGCTCCTGCTATAACCTATAACTGGCACTGCAGTGCTCCCCAGTCTCCCCCACAATTATAAGCTGTGTGAGCTGAGCACAGTCAGATATATAATATATACATAGATGATGCAGGCATGCAGCACACTGGGCTGAGCAGTGCACACAGATATGGTATGTGACTGAGTCACTGTGTGTACCGTTTTTTTCAGGCAGAGAACGGATATATTAAATAAAACAACTGCACTGCTGGTGGTCACTGTGGTCAGTCACTAAACTCTGCACTCTCTTCTACAGTATCAGCCTCAGGTCAATCTCTCTCTCTCTCTCCTAATCTAAATGGAGAGGACGCCAGCCACGTCCTCTCCCTATCAATCTCAATGCACGTGTGAAAATGGCGGCGACGCGCGGCTCCTTATATAGAATCCGAGTCTCGCGAGAATCCGACAGCGTCATGATGACGTTCGGGCGCGCTCGGGTTAACCGAGCAAGGCGGGAAGATCCGAGTCGCTCGGACCCGTGAAAAAAAACATGAAGTTCGTGCGGGTTCGGATTCAGAGAAACCGAACCCGCTCATCTCTAGTTTGCAGGGCAGGTGTCTGACTTCAATTCCGGGACCAAAATCACTGAAGTGATCGCAAGGGCTGAGTAAGTCCAGAGCTACTCAGAATCTGCACAAAATGTTTTTGCAGAGCTCCGCTGCAAAGGCGTTCACACACTTGCAAAGCGAAAATACACTCCCCCGTGGGCGGCGACTATGCGTTTGAACGGCTGCTAAAAGTAGCTAGCGAGCGATCAACCTGGAATGACCCCTATGGTTTTGCCCAACTGCTAACAAATTTGCTGCTACGATCAACTCTGAATTATCCTCCTGGAGCGGATCATCTTCCTCTAAAGAATGAAGATGGTGGGTTTCCTTTCCATGTGACCTTTTGTAAAGTAAGACCTTAAATTGACACTCCATCCAACAAGTAAATGATATATGCTTAAATGCATCTGTTCTCGATCAAATCAATAGAACAACTATACTGTATAGGCTGCCCCCAAAACTGTACCCCTCCAGGCACATGCTTAGTTTACATACATAGAATATGCTGACCCTGTTATTCGTTAAGCAGTCATTAATATGACAATGGTGAATGCATTTTATTACCCACCTTGGTAGAGCTCAGACGTCATTGGCAGATTAAGGAGTTCCGGAGCATCTTCCAGCAGTACTTTCACCGACTCCAGATTATCGTGCAGCACGGCCAGATGCAGCGCAGTCTCACCGACAGCTCCTGGTGATAAGTTTATCATTGTGAGACATCAGGTAGTTTGAGTTATGGAGTGATAAGAACACAATCGAGCAGGTTTTATAAATGCTGAGAACTAGACATTCCTGTCAACAGACTTTGTATAATTCTGGCCGCCTACCCAATGGTTTAAATATACAGACCAGGTTAATTCAGGTAACTGAAATGCAGGAGTGTCTCATATCTGAGGGTGTCATGTGGCTCTTTACAGTCAGGATAGAATCAGTTCTTTCTCAATCTTCTTCAGTAGGAATATCAAACAGTGGAGAACCAGTGGCGGATCATGCAGGGGTGTGGGGAGAAGGCACACAGGACTCCCCACGTCGTTTCCATCTTTCTATCTTTTTTTAAGGAGAGCACAATACTTTATAGAGACAGCGGCGGGCACTAGGACCTGCTACCAAGCCTGGCCTCAAGTATCCTTGGGATGCCGGCTAGCAAAATCCTGGAAGTGGCAACCCAGTGATTAAAATCCTGACACTACTACTAAATAAAGGGCATATTCATCATGAAAAAATTGTGCAATGAGAATTGTTAGTTTTCAATTCTCATTGTATTCTCTCACAATTTTTCAGTATGCATCATGACTCCATGAGAAAATGATTATTTCCGAAAAACTGGTCTTTTTGAGAAGACAGTTTTTCGGAAAGTGATAACTTTCCCTTCTGGTTGACCAACCCACCCACCCGGCACAGACTGCATCTTAGTACCAGAGCTACCTGGCTGCAGAGCGGATCACCATGGCGGGCGACCCAAGCTGCCGTTAATTGCTGGAGCAGCCTGGCTGCACAACAGATCCCCGTAGTCCCCCCCCCCCCATACAGTCACCACAGCGTCCCCCTCCGCCCCCCCACACACATATTGTACTGATGTATCCCTCCTTTAGGCGGCCTGCTGATCGCCGGGGCAGCCCTGCACAATACATACTTACAGCCGCGGTCCCCCCTGCATCGTACTGCCGGGGCTGTCTGGCTACAGTCACTGCAGCGGCACCCCCCTGCCCCCTGGGCTGCTCCTAATTGCTGGGACAATTAAGGGATCGCTATGTAAATGGCAGTTTGTGAAGAGATTAGGATACGGTCGTTAGGTCGACACAGCTTAGGTCGACAGTCATTAGGTCGACCACTGAAGGTCGACATGCATTAGGTCAACATGGTCAATAGGTCGACATGGTCATTAGGTCGACATGTACTAGGTCGACGGGTCAAAATGTCGACATGAGTTTTTTTTTTTTAATCTTCTTTTTTGGATTTTTTCATACTTAACGATCCACGTGGACTACGATTGGAACGGTAACCTGTGGCGAGCGAAGCGGTAGCAGAGCGAGGCACCTTGCCCGAAGCATGGCGAGCGAACACGGTGCACTAATTGGGGTTCCCCTTCACCTTACGAAGAAAACAACGCCCAAAAAAGTTTAAAAAAACATGTCGACCTTTTGACCTAGTACATGTTGACCTAATGGCCATGTTGACCTATTGTCCCTGTCGACCTAACGCATGTCGACCTTCCATTGTCGACCTAATTACTGTTGACCTAAGTTGTGTCTACCCAACGACCCATACCCGAAGAGATTTGGGGACTGTTCGCTATCCCAGGAGGGCGAACAGTTTCATAGTCAAACTCTGAAAAGAAAGCATTTTTGGAGTTTGATGAATGTCACAATTTCTACATCCTATGGGGAGTGTAAAAAGTGTGACATTTTAATAGAGCTGTGCACCTGGCTATTTTTTGGGTTTTGTTTTGTCTTTGTGTTTTGGGTTTGGATTGGTTTTGCCAAAACAGCCCTTGGGGTATATTTACTAAGATTCGTATTTGTAGGGATTTGGTGGGAGATTAAACACGATTGACATCGGTTTTGCTATTTTGCAACTTTTTTTTTTTTTCTTACATATCATTTACTAAGCTGTCGCATTCTGCATTTTAGTTTTTTTCAAAAGAGTGACCCCAATTAACTTGGCGGTTAACTGCAGACCGCGAAGTTCCCATCATTGGTTATAATGGAGCGCCGCTACGCTACATTGTAACCAATGCGCTCCTCATGATTGACAGTGCAGGAGCGCACAGCCAATCAGGAGAGTGCCATGACGTGGCGCTCCCTGATTGGCTGGCAGGACCTTCACTGACAGCAGTCACGGGGGTCCCGCCAGTCGGGGAAAGGGGCTCCATGTGTAAACATGGGACCCCTTTCAGTGAGTAGTTCGGGTTATTCGTTTTATTATTTTCAACAAGTACGTGGATTACAAAGATAAAGAATAGGACAGATCTACACAGGATTGTTTGTAAGTATACATTTTATTTACAGGTACCCCGTGGATTCTACTGGACAAGAGGACCGAGGGGGTCCGTGTCAACATAGGTAAGTATGTATGTGTGTAAGTATGCATGTATGTAAATTAAAGTTGTACTGTCACGGTGTGTGTGTATTGTTTTTTGGGGGTATTTTTTTGTAGTAGAACTACAGGTACCAGCGGGCCCGTTATTTCCCGCATGCTGGTACGTGTGGTTCTCCAAGTACCAGCTTGCTTGGAGGCTTGCTGGGACTTGCAGTTCTTCTACAAAAAACAATATTCTTTATTTTGACACTATGGCTATCAGCCTCCCATCCACCGACCACGGATGGGGGGGACAGCCTCGGGCTTCACCCCTGGCCCTTGGGTGGCTGGAGGGGGGGACCCCTTGATTTAAGGGGTTCCCACTCCTCCAGGGTACCCCAGCCAGGGGTGACTAGTTGGGGGGGGGTAATGCCACGGCCGCAGGGACCTATATAAAAGTGTCCCCCGGCTGTGGCATTATCTCTCTGGCTAGTGGAGCCCAGTGCTGGTGTTAAAAATACGGGGGACTACAACGTTTTTTGTCCCCCGTATTTTTTGCACCAGGACCAGGTGCAGAGCCCGGTGCTGGTTGATGAAATATGGGGGGACCCCAGTCATTTTTTCCCTTGTATTCTTTCAACCAGGACCGGCTCAAAGAGCCCGAGGCTGGTTATGCTTAGGAGGGGGGACCCCACGCAATTTTGGGGGGGATTTTCAACCCCCAATCTCACTGATCCGTGCATGCCTATCAGAATACGGATAAAAAAAAGCAGATCTATTTGAAAACTGCTTTTTTTTTTTACGAATTGTAACATTTACCGGCAGTGTTTGGCTATTGCCGGCAGTGATTGTGAATACAAATTGTTAGTAAATTACCGAGTTGTATAAAATAACAGGCGTGTTTGACTGATGGTGTATTCATTCGTATTTTTTTTCTCTGCCCTCAAAAAAATACGAATGCCCTCATCACTGCCGAGATTTGAGTTTAGTAAATTGCCGAGATGACACTTTGAAAAAAAAAAACACAAAATCGGGAGCTTAGTAAATAAATATACCCCCTTGTGTGTTTTGATTTTGGTTTTGGTTCTAATTTTTTTTTTAAAGTCATAAAAACAGCTAAAATCACAGAATTTGGGGGTGTTTTTGTTCCTACAGTATTATTAACCTCAATAACATTCATTTCCACTCATTTCCAGTCTATTTTGAACACATCACAGCTCACAATGGTGGTCATTTCGAGTTGTTCGCTCGGTAATTTTCTTCGCATCGCAGCGACTTTCCGCTTATTGCGCATGCGCAATGTTCGCACTGCGACTGCGCCAAGTAAATTTGCTATGAAGATTGGTATTTTACTCACGGCATTACGAGGTTTTTTCTTCGTTCTGGAGTGTGATTGACAGGAAGTGGGTGTTTCTGGGCGGAAACTGGACGCTTTATGGGAGTGTGTGAAAAAACGCTGCCGTTTCTGGGAAAAACACGGGAGTGGCTGGAGAAACGGAGGAGTGTCTGGGCGAACGCTGGGTGTGTTTGTGACGTCAAACCAGGAACGACAAGCACTGAACTGGTCGCACTGGAAGAGTAAGTCTCGAGCTACTCAGAAACTGCACAGAGAAGTCTTTTCGCAACATTGCGAATCTTTCGTTCGCAATTTTGATAAGCTAAGATTCACTCCCAGTAGGCGGCGGCTTAGCGTGTGCAATGCTGCTGAAAGCAGCTTGCGAGCGAACAACTCGGAATGAGGGCCCATGTGCACTGCAGGGGAGGCAGATATAACATGTGCAGAGAGAGTTAGATTTGGGTGGGGTGTGTTCAATCTGCAATCTAATTTGCAGTGTAAAAATAAAGCTGCCAGTATTTACCCTGCACAGAAATAAAAAAAACCCACCCAAATCTAACTCTCTCTGCACATGTTATATCTGCCCCCCTGCAGTGCACATGGTTTTGCCCAATTGCTATAAAAAATCCTGCTGCGATCAACTTGGAATTACCCCCATTGTTTTTATCCAGTTTAGGCCAAAAGGTTGCACCAAGGTAGCTGGATAAATAAGCTAAGCGACACAAGTGTGCGGCACAAACACCTGGCACATCTAGGAGTGGCACTGCAGTGGCAGACAGGATGGCAGTTTTAGAAACTATGCCCAAAAAATGCTCCAAAGAGCAAATAATGCAAAGGAATAAGGTGCAAGATGGAATTGTCCTTGGGCCCTCCCACCTACCCTCAGTGGTGCTGAGAGAGGGTACAAATTACCCAGGCACAGGTCTGATGGAGGGGCCCAGTGAGGGTCCAGTAGGGGCCCAGGCCCCCTCCCCCTTACTTGGCAACAGCAGCTGCAGCTCTTCTCCTCAGCCCAGCACGCGCTGCTGTGTACTGGGCTGCAGTGTGTCCATGGAGGTACTTAAAATACTATTTTTCCAGTATTTTTTTCTAAGGGTACATGACCACACCTCCTGTGATTAGGCCACGCCCCTTGAAAAGTACCTGGGCCCAGCCCGGCTCTCGACTGCCCTGCCTTCCCTTTTGTTGTATATATTAAACACGACATGCACAGTTTAACAAACCAATCATTTCAGCGACAGGGTCTGTCACTGGTTTGTTTGGGCCTCCACAAAACAATTTTTTAGAAGGATTTCCTCCGTTAAGTAATTACTCCGAGGATGTTGATGATAAGGTGTTAATTACATTATAATCTTGTACAATAAATGTTGTGTCTTCGCTGCAAATGACGTAACATGGAGGAGGTGCCCAGATGGCTAACGTTCCTACCTCTACTAAATTTGGCCTTACAAATGGAGCAGATGCTTTCACAAACATTGTCAAGATTGGGATAAAAATAATCCCACACCCAAGGGTAGCTTTTTTGGATTTATGCCCAGGCATCACAATAGCTTTCTGTTAGGTTCCTGGTGCTCAGAACAAAGGAGATGTTATGAAGTGAGTCCAGAGCACCAGGACGTAATGCTGGGAAAGGGGAATGGAAAGGGAATAGCCCCTGGCGCCCTATCTCCGTTGTCTCGCCCGTGCTGTCAGTACACTCTTGCGAGACTATGGTTGCTTGAGCCCATGGCAGCCGCGTTTGAAGGGCGGATTACGTCTGCCCAACTTCGATGCCCCCTCAGGTCTTAATGAGAGACAAAGAGTGAACCGAGACAGGGTGATAACAAGGGGCCCTCTAACTAAACAACAAGGCCAGGGGCTACTAACAAACCTAAAACCAAAGTATGTGCGGCTTGCCGCCAAAGGAAAAGAACAACAAAGGAAATTCTGACCACACGCCGACACAATACTTTTGTGTACCGGCGGTGACAGCATAAGCAGAACCCTCTGCAAAACACCAGTGACAGAAATAATAACGGAATACAGCGGCCTAGGCCGACGGACGCGGCAGAGCCGCTACTCACGGAACCGGTACGAATACTGGCAAACGGACAGGAACCCCCAATGCTGCCGACACAGACTCTCAGAACTGGAGGACAGGCAGAATCCCAAACGACAGACCGGTGGACACCAAGAAGCCAGAAACTCGACCAGGCATAGGCAAAACCACAGGACTTCTGGACAGGAACGCTTCACGGCAGGACACGGGATCAGACACATGAATCGACACAGGGACTGACACAGGAATCGACACAGGAAGCAGCTCGACAGACACTGCTACACAGGAGCTCAGGAACTGGCAGGAACAAGCTCAGAACTCAAGCAGACTGGAAAATAGAAATATCACAAGCGTCTGT
This sequence comes from Pseudophryne corroboree, assembly GCF_028390025.1. Classification (NCBI taxonomy): domain Eukaryota; kingdom Metazoa; phylum Chordata; class Amphibia; order Anura; family Myobatrachidae; genus Pseudophryne; species Pseudophryne corroboree. The sequence continues at coordinate 773,535,663 of NC_086446.1, forward strand.
GAATTGCACTCAGCCAGCATATAACAGAGAGGCCTATTTAATTATATCATGCAGCTGCCCTGTTGCATGACTCCAAACTGACAAGATGCAATTAGCAGCCAGGTGAGGCTGAACACATGGGAACAGACTGCAATTACACAGACTGACCACTGACAGCAAACAATAATCCTCTAAACCAGAGCAAAGGGAAATCCTGGCCTGCAAGAGAACTATAAACATAAAATAGGAATGAACCACTACCTGTGGTTCATAACAGTATCCTCTCCTTAAGGGAGAGCTCCAAGCACCCCATGACACCCACGGGGAACATAAACAGAAGTATAACATAAAATACCTAACCGACATGCAAAACAGGAATGAGCCACAGCCGTGGCTCATAACAGTACCCCCCCCCCTTGAGGAGGAGTCAAAGGACCCCAAAATACAGACTATCCAAAACAAGGGATACAAAAAAAAAAAACCTGACACACTGGTCAAACAGACAAGAAAACAGAAACAAGCTGTAACAACAGCTTGTAACAGTGCCCTCCCCTTGACGGTGGCCACTGGACACAAGACAAGGAAAAAAAATCTTTTTTCTTTTTTTTTATCAAGGCAAGAGTCAAAAATTATTTCTTTTTCTTCTTCTTCTTTTTACAAAGCTCTTTAGGTCTGACCAAGGTAATTCCCCAAACATTGTCTGAACTGATGGTACCACCCAGCAAGGCTGCGTTCAAATCAGAGATAAGTTTCTTACCCTTGGGAGCTGAACTTTCAGGCAAAGTACTCCTATTAAAAGACGAAGTCAGAAAAGCACATCCTGCAGTCAAAATAACGGGCTGAGACTCTTGTGCCGAGTTTACAGTATTTGGTGGACTCTCAGCAGACAAGACGGGTGACTTAGAGGAACCTGAACCAATTTCTTTGGAACCATATCTTTTAATAATTGCATCACTGAATGCTGGGGGATCCTGAAGAATGGGATCTTCAGCTTTCATTAGGCTGGTCGCCCACTCAAAAGGCTCTCCTCTAAAAGAATAAATCAGATAGAGCACAAGGTTCTCTGAAGTGATGCCCAGAAATGGTCTAGACAACATAATAATGTAATAGTGTTTGTAAAGCGCCAGAAATTGGGCTAAGTCCCCATCAAAGATTATGGATGTTGAGATATCAACAGAGTCAGGATCTGTTTCCTTCCCATCTGACTGACTGGTGTGCTTTGCTAGGACCTGGTCACTATTGACCTTACTCGAGGCTGAGACTCTCTGAACCCCACCCGGGGCAGTGACTTTCTGAACCCCACCCGGGGCAGTGACTTTCTGAACCCCACCCGGGGCAGTGACTTTCTGAACCCTGCCTTCCTACCTCTGTCTGTCTGTTTTTACCCAGTTTTGTTCTATTACTATATAAGAAACTGTTAATAAATAATAAATAAAATAACCCCACACGGGGCAGTGACTTTCTGAACCCCACCCGGGGCAGTGACTTTCTGAACCCCACCCGGGGCAGTGACTTTCTGAACCCCACCCGGGGCAGTGGCCTTCGGGAACCCCGCTGGGGCAGTGGCCTCCGGGAACCCCGCTGGGGCAGTGGCCTCCGGGAACCCCGCTGGGGCAGTGGCCTCCGGGAACCCCGCTGGGGTCAGCACCTCGGATTCTTTTACTGGGACCGAGCCGTCGGCCTCCCCCACCGGGACCGAGCCATCGGCCTCCCTCACTGGGACTGAGCCATCGGCTTCCCTCACTGGGACCGAGCCATTGGCCTCCCTCTCTGAGTCGATAATTATCGAAACTTCTCCTGGGACTATGACTTCCGGGACTTTTGCTGAAGCTATAACCTTCAGAACCTCCACAAATGCTATGCCTCTTAAGTTCTTTCCTGGGGAAGCAACCTCTAGACCCTTCTTTGAGGCTGCGTCTCTCGAGACCCCACTTGGGGATATTACTTCATAGATCCCTTATGGGGTTTTGCTTCTCGAGTTCCCTTCTAGAACTATGGTTTTAGATACCCTTTCTGGGGTTGCGCTCTTCAAGTCCCTACCTGGGGTAACAGCTTCTGAGACCCCTTCTGGTATGGAAACCTGAGCTATAATATTTTATGTCCCTCTATAAGCTAGAGCATCGGGTACCGCTCCAGTGCTCTGGGCATCGGGTACCGTTCCAGCACTCTGGGCATCGGGCACCGCTCCAGCACTCTGGGCATCGGGCACCGCTCCAGCACTCTGGGCATCGGGCACCGCACCAAGATCCTGAGCATCGGGCACCTCTCCAGGACCCTGGGCAACAGGCACCACTCCAGGACCCTGGGCAACGGGCACCACTCCAGGACCCTGGGAAACGGGCACCTCTCCAGGACCCTGGGCAACGGGCACCACTCCAGGACCCTGGGCAACTGGCACCACTCCAGGAACCTGGGCATCGGGCACCACTCCAGGAACCTGGGCATCGGGCACCACTCCAGGGGCTTGCAACTCTGCTTCAACAGGAACCTCAAGAGAGGAGAGAAACATTCTCTTTTGATTCCTGAATCTATAATGGGGCTCCCTTGCCCAAGGACCCCAATTATAGGACAGAGAGCTTTTTAGTGTGGGTTGTGTGACAAGTACCTCTGCCACAGTAGAGACAGGAGTAGGACTTGTATCCTGACTCAACTTGGCCAGAGGGCAAGACTCGTCACCACACTTTGGCTTGTGCAACTCACAGGTCTGCAGATAGTGGCCTAAACCCACACAATATAGGCATAAGTTTAAGTTTCTGCGACGCAGACGCTTCTCTTCTGAGAGCCTGGGCTGCAGAAAACTTTTAAACCTTTTCTCTTCAATTAAACCAGAGGATTCTCTTGTCACCATACTGTGAACAAGAGTCTCTTTAGAGATAGATGTACTCTTAACGACTTCTGGCAAGATGAGCAAGATTTTAGTCAGAAGGTTTTGCAGTTGCTTTAAGGATTGCTGCAAAACTTCTAGTCGCTCTGGTCTCAAAGCACTGAAAGCAGAGTTCAGGGCTGAGAGAGATGCCTGCAGGGCTTGCATAGTAGACATAGGAGGATTTAAAACTAGACAAGACTAGACAAGGCAAGACTAGACAAGGCAAGACTGAATTTTTAAACTAGACAAAACAAGACTGTTTTTTTTTGTTTTTTTTAAAAACACCGGACTGGATTCTAAACACCGGACTGGATTCTAAACACCGGACTGGATTCTGCACACTGAATTCTAGACAGGACTGGATTCTAAACACCGAACTGGATTCTAGACTAGACACTGGACTGGGCCAAAAAAGAGAAAAGTTTTATTTATTTTTTGTGGTATGGCTGGTGATAATGTTAGGTTCCTGGTGCTCAGAACAAGGGAGATGTTATGAAGTGAGTCCAGAGCACCAGGACGTAATGCTGGGAAAGGGGAATGGAAAGGGAATAGCCCCTGGTGCCCTATCTCCGTTGTCTCGCCCGTGCTGTCAGTACACCTTTGCGAGACTATGGTTGCTTGAGCCCATGGCAGCCGCATTTGAAGGGCGGATTACGTCTGCCCAACTTCGATGCCCCCTCAGGTCTTAATGAGAGACAAAGAGTGAACCGAGACAGGGTGATAACAAGGGGCCCTCTAACTAAACAACAAGGCCAGGGGCTACTAACAAACCTAAAACCAAAGTATGTGCGGCTTGCCGCCAAAGGAAAATAACAACAAAGGAAATGCTGACCACACGCCGACACAATAATTTTGTGTACCGGCGGTGACAGCATAAGCAGAACCCTCTGCAAAACACCAGTGACAGAAATAATAACGGAATACAGCGGCCTAGGCCGACGGACGCGGCAGAGCCGCTACTCACGGAACCGGTACGAATACTGGCAAACGGACAGGAACCCCCAATGCTGCCGACACAGACTCTCAGAACTGGAGGACAGGCAGAATCCCAAACGACAGACCGGTGGACACCAAGAAGCCAGAAACTCGACCAGGCATAGGCAAAACCACAGGACTTCTGGACAGGAACACTTCACGGCAGGACACGGGATCAGACACAGGAATCGACACAGGGACTGACACAGGAATCGACACAGGAAGCAGCTCGACAGACACTGCTACACAGGAGCTCAGGAACTGGCAGGAACAAGCTCAGAACTCAAGCAGACTGGAAACCTAGAAATATCACCAGCATCTGTGAATTGCACTCAGCCAGCATATAACAGAGAGGCCTAATTAATTATATCATGCAGCTGCCCTGTTGCATGACTCCAAACTGACAAGATGCAATTAGCAGCCAGGTGAGGCTGAACACATGGGAACAGACTGCAATTACACAGACTGACCACTGACAGCAAACAATAATCCTCTAAACCAGAGCAAAGGGAAATCCTGGCCTGCAAGAGAACTATAAAAATAAAATAGGAATGAACCACTACCTGTGGTTCATAACAGTATCCTCTCCTTAAGGGAGAGCTCCAAGCACCCCATGACACCCACGGGGAACATAAACAGAAGGATAACATAAAATACCTAACCGACATGCAAAACAGGAATGAGCCACAGCCGTGGCTCATAACACTTTCTTTTTTATTACGGTCAACAACTGCAGCCACCGGTGGCTGACTTAAGGTCAGTACTCACCGGCAGATCTAGGGAGAGATGCGTGCTGAGCGAACCGCTCAGCACACATCTCTCCCCCCGCTCAGCACAGCGCGATGTGTGCTGAGCGTGCGGGAGGAGACGGGGGGGCACTCTTTTCACCCAGCAGGCCAATCTAGCAGCAGCGATAGCGATGCGCGGGGCTGCACATCACTATCGCTGTGAGGGGTACACACGGAGTGATCGCTGCTTAAAATCTAAGAAATCTAGTCACATTGCTTAGATTTTAAGCAATGATCTCTCCGTGAGTACCCCCCTTTACACAAACAACATCATCATCAACACCCTCACTGTCAGATAGTACAAACGTATCCCCCTCATCCTGTCCCACTTCCACACATGAATCCTCAATTTGTATTATGTCCTCCTCATCAGATTCATCATCACCATCTTTACCTGTACTGCTCCCCACATGTTCAGATGATTCAGAAATGGTGGAAGGAGGTGAAAGAGGCTTCTCTATGAGGGCAGTGTGAGAAATGTCAGCTGACGTGGACACTCCTAAACGTTCCTCAAGAATGTCTGATGGTTCTGATTCTGAATGCACAGTTTGTCTTACTGACTCCGCAGCTAACTTTCCTTTTGTTTTTCTTTACCACTCTAAAATTAAATTATTTTACATATCCTGGCCTAAGCCCTCTATGCCCCTGGGCATCTGCCTTAGCAGATGACATTGACGGACTTGCATTGTCAATGTCATGACTAGTGGCAGCAGCTTCAACACTAGTAGTAGCCTCCATTATCAACACAAAGTGGAGTTGACCTTCACCGACAGCGTCGCACAAATTAGTCAGAAATGTATATAATAATTACACACTGTGGTTGACTTCAACGACAGCGTAGCACAAATGAGTCAGAAATGTATATAATAATAATAATAATTACACACTGTGGTTGACTTCACAGACAGCGTAGCACAAATGAGTCAGAAATGTATATAATAATAATAATTACACACTGCGGTTGACGTCACCGACAGCATAGCACAAATGAGTTAGAAATGTATATAATAATAATTACACACTGTGGTTGACTTCACCGACAGCGTTGCACAATACGTGTATGAGTAGGAAATACTATACTGCGGTCTGACTGGTAGTGTCACAGTACTTGAATAAAAATTGTATAGTACACTGGGGTACAGCGGGGAAAAAAATTATAATTATAATTTTAGGCTTTTTGTTTTTAGCTTTTATTTTAATTTAACACTGGGGCAGAGCCCCTGGATGGATGGATAGATCACCCCTTTCAAATACAGCAGACAGGGCACCCCTGGACTTATACAGCAGACAGAATACCCATGGACTGATATGGCAGACAGGGCACCCCAGGACTTATACAGCAGGCAGGGCACCCCTGGACTTATACAGCAGACAGGGTACCCCTGAACTGATATGGCAGACAGGTCATCCCTGGACTAATATGTCAGACAGGACACCCCTGGACTTATATGTCAGACAGGGCACCCCTGGACTAATATGGCAGACAGGGCACCCCTGGACTTTTATGTCAGACAGGGCACCCCAGAACTTATACATCGGACAGAGCACCCCTGGACTTATACAGCAGACAGGGTACCCCTGGACTTATACAGCAGACAGGGCACCCCTGGACTTATATGTCAGACAGGGCACCCCTGGACTAATATGGCAGACAGGGCACCCCTGGACTGAAATGGCATACAGGGCACCCCAGAACTTATACATCGGACAGAGCACCCCTGGACTTATACAGCAGACAGGGTACCTCTGGACTTATACAGCAGACAGGGCACCCCTGGACTAATATGGCATACAGGGCACCCCAGAACTCATACATCAGACAGAGCAGCCCTGGACTTATACAGCAGACAGGGTACCCCTGGACGTATACAGCAGACAGGGCACCCCATGACTGATATGGCAGACAGGGCACCCCAGGACTTATACAGCAGACAGGGTACTCCTGGACTTATACAGCAGACAGGGCACCCCTGGACTGATATGTCAGACAGGTCACCCCTGGACTAATATGGCAGACAGGGCACTCCTGGACTTATATGTCAGACAGGGCACCCCTGGACTGATATGGCACACAGGGCACCCCAGAACTTGTACATCAGACCGGGCACCCCTGGACGTATATAGCAGACAGGGCACCCCTGGACTAATATGGAAGACAGGGCACCCCTGGACTGATATGGCACACAGGGCACCCCAGAACTTATACATCAGACCGGGCACCCCTGGACATATACAGCAGACAGGGTACCCCATGACTGATATGGCAGACAGGGCACCCCAGGACTTATACACCAGACAGGGTACTCCTGGACTTATACAGCAGACAGGGCACCCCTGGACTTATATGTCAGACAGGGCACCCCTGGACTAATATGGCAGACAGGGCACCCCAGAACTTATACATCAGACCGGGCACCCCTGGACGTATATAGCAGACAAGACACCTCTGCACTGATATGGCAGACAGGGCACCCCCGGACTGATATGGCAGACAGGGCACCCCTGGACTTATACAGCAGACAGGGCACCCCTGGACTGATATAACAGACAGGGCACCCCCGGACTGATATGGCAGACCGGGCACCCCTGGACGTATACAGCAGACAGGGTACCACTGGACTGATATGGCAGACAAGACACCCCTGGACTTATACAGCAGACAGGGCACCCCTTCTAATAAAGCAGAGAGAGAGCACCCCTTTTAGATACAGCAGACAGAACACCCGCCCCACGCCAGGCAGACACAGTACTGAGACGGACATGTCCGTCCAGTACACTCTCCAATGCCGAAGAGAAGATGGCACCGATCACCGGTGACTTATATAGAATACAAAACCCACGAGAATCTGACAGTGGGATGATGACGTTCAGATCCCGGCTCGGATCGCAAAGATCCGTGGGGTTCGGTTCTCTGGGAACTGAACCCGCTCAGCTCTACATTTTAAGGTTGAATATGCCCCTAATTAAGCTAACCCTGATCCCTAACCCCCCTAATCCTTACTCACTTTTCCCGCAGCCTGACCCTAACCCCCCTCCCCCATTGGTGCCTAACCCTAACCCCCCTTCTTGCTGCCTAACCCTAACACTCCCTCCCCTGCAGCCTAACCCTTACCCTCCCGGGGGATGCCTAACCCGAACCCCCCACCCCTGCAGCCCAGCCCTAAACCTTCCCCCGCGGCTCTCCTCTCTAGAGTCCCGAAAGTCCTTCGTTCGGGTTACCGGCACCGAAACTTCGATTCATGTCGGGATTCCGGCGTCGGGATTCCGAACCCCTGACTGCATCCCGTGGAGAGAGTAGCTGCATTGGCACTCGGGCGGGGGGTAAGAGTGACAGAGACATGGGAAAAGGGAGTAGCAGGCAGTCGGGCGGATCAAGCATGGCCAGTGGTGGTTGTTAGGAGTATTGACACAGGGGGTCATTCCGAGTTGATCGCTCGCTAGCAGTTTTTAGCAGCAGTGCAAACACTATGCCGCCGCCCACTGGGAGTGTATCTTAGCTTAGCAGAAGTGCGAACGAAAGGATCGCGGAGCGGCTACAAAAAAAAATTGTGCAGTTTTAGAGTAGCTCCAGACCTACTCAGCGCTTGCGATCACTTCAGACCTTTCAGTTCCGGATTTGACATCACAAACACGCCCTGCGCTCGGCCAGCCACGCCTGCGTTTTTCCTGCCACGCCTGCGTTTTTTTGGAACACTCCCTGAAAACGGTCAGTTGACACCCAGAAACGCCCCTTTCCTGTCAATCACTCTGCGGCTGCCATTGCGACTGATAAGCGTCACTAGACCTTGTGTAAAAATACATCGCCTGTTGTAACATAGTAACATAGTATCTGAGGTTGAAAAAAGACAATTGTCCATCGAGTTCAACCTATTTGTGGTCTCCTATGCATGATGATTTGACTAAAGTTTCTGACTGATGCTGCTGTCAGCCGTTACATTTTATCCCTATTTATAGTAACTATAATGCATGACTATGCACCATACCCCTGGATATCCTTATCCATTAGGAATTTGTCTAACCCATTCTTAAAGGTGTTGACAGATTCCGCCATTACAACTCCCTCGGGCAGGGAATTCCAAACATGTATTGTCCTTACCGTGAAAAAGCCTTTACGCCGTATTGTGCGGAATCTCCTCTCCTCTAACCTGAGCGAGTGTCCACGAGTCCTCTGTGTTGATCTAACCAAAAACAGGTCCCGCGCAAGCTCTGTGTATTGTTCCCTTATATATTTGTAGATGTTGATCATATCCCCTCTTAGTCTCCGCTTTTCCAATGTAAACATGCCTAGTCTTTCAAGCCTTTCCTTGTATTCCATCGTCTCCATGCCCTTAATTAGTTTGGTCGCCCTCCTCTGTACCTTTTCAAGCTCCAGGATATCCTTTTTGTAGTACGGTGCCCAGAATTGTACACAGTATTCAAGGTGTGGCCTCACTAGTGATTTATATAACGGGAGTATAATACTCTCGTCCCTAGCATCAATACCCCGTTTTATGCATGCTAATATCTTATTAGCCTTCTTTGCTGCAGTCCTACTTTGGGTACTATTGCTTAGCTTGCTATCTATGAGGACACCTAAGTCCTTTTCCAGTACAGAATCCCCTAATTTTACCCCATTTAGTAGGTAGGTGTAATTTATGTTCTTGTTACCACAGTGCATTACCTTACACTTGTCTGTGTTGAAGCGCGTTCTCCATTTGGCTGCCCATGCTTTTAATTTAACTAAGTCGTTCTGTAGAGACTCGGCATCCTCCTCTGTATTTATAGCCTTACACAATTTGGTATCATCTGCAAAAATTGACACCATGCTCTCTAGACCTTCTGTTAGGTCGTTAATGAAAATATTGAACAATAGCGGTCCTAATACTGAGCCTTGCGGCACACCACTTAGCACTTCAGTCCAAGTTGAAAAAGATCCATTAACCACAACGCGCTGCTTCCTATTATCTAACCAGTTTTTGACCCAAGTGCATATTGTGCTTCCTAGCCCTGATTCTTGTAGCTTGTAGATAAGTCTCATGTGTGGTACAGTATCGAACGCTTTGGCAAAGTCTAAAAAGATTACATCCACGTCTTTACCCTGATCTAGGTTTGCGCTTACTGTTTCATAAAAGCCAAGTAAGTTGGTTTGACAGGATCTGTCCTTCATAAACCCATGTTGATTCCTTTTAATGACCTTATTGGTTTCAAGGAACTTCTGAATACTATCTCTTAGAATACCTTCCAATACTTTCCCCACTATAGATGTAAGACTAACTGGTCTATAATTACCTGGTTCAGCTTTACTTCCCTTTTTGAATATAGGCACTACTTCCGCTATACGCCAGTCTTTGGGAACCATACCTGATATAACTGAATCCTTAAAGATCAAAGATAGCGGTTTTGCCAGTTCAGAGTGAAGCTCCATTAGAACCCTTGGATGAATACCATCGGGCCCTGGTGATTTATTAATCTTTTAATGTTTTAATCGGTCACAGACTACTTCCTCGCTTAAATAAGTACCTATCAGTGTGATATTCTCATTATTGAGATTGTGCGTTAGTCCCTGAATTGGGTCCTCACGAGTGAATACTGTTGAAAAAAACTCATTTAGTGTGTCCGCTATGTCATTATCATTTTTGCTTAAGACTCCCAACTTGTCTTTTAAAGGGCCTATACTCTCCTTCTTGTGAAAGTACGTTGTGCGTGCGCACTGCGCCGCATACGCATGCGCAGAAGTGCCGCTTTTTCACTTAATCGCTGCGCTGCGAACATTTTTCACTAGCGATCAACTCGGAATGACCCCCACAGTGTGGTTGGCTTCATGGTATCCTGTGCGGCACTGGGGAGACACTGAAATGAGTGGAGGGCTGAGGTCAGGGGCAGATTTAGGAATCAGGGCGCCCTCAGGCACAACAGTAATTGCTGCTCCCCTCTGCCCAATTTTACTATTTTCGTTGTTTGGTTATATAAGCCCTTAATAATAACAATATCAGTGGCGTAACTACTGCCCCCGCAGTCCTCGCGGTGGCTTGGGGGCGAGGGGCTGCGGGGGCGCCACTGACTTAGAACAGATTGACATGCGGACGAGCGTCCGCATGTCAATCTGCGGTCTCCTTCCCTCCGCTGCTGTGTTGGAGGGACACGGAGGGCACCGCGCGCGCCTCTCCAGTGTCCCTCCTGGCTCTCCGGCCGGTCTAATAAAGGAAGTGCCGTTCGTGAGCTCTGATTGGCTCACGAACCGGCACTTCCTTTATTAGACCCGCAGGAGAGCCAGGAAGGACACGGGAGAGGCGCGCGCTGTGTCCTCCGTGTCCCTCTAACACAAAGAAGCGGCGGGTGGGGGGAATAGGGGAGCAGGCACTGTGGGGGAATATCTGGCACTGAGGGGATGTACCTGGCGGCACTGTGGGGGAAAATCTGGCACTGGGGGCATATACCTGGCACTGTGGGGCAATATCTGGCACTGGGGGGAGCAGGCACTGAGGGGGCATATGTGGCACTGTGGGGGAATATCTGGCACTGGGGGCAAATACCTGGCACTGTGGGGGAATATCTGGCACTGGGGGGAGCAGGCACTAAGGGGGCATATGTGGCACTGTGGGGGAATATCTGGCACTGGGGGGAGCAGGCACTGAGGGGGCATATGTGGCACTGTGGGGGAATATCTGGCACTGGGGGCATATACCTGGCACTGTGGGGGAATATCTGGCACTGGGGGCATATGTGGCACTGGGGGGTATATATTTGGCACTGGGGGCATGTACCTGGCACTGTGGGGGAATATCTGGCACTGGGGGCATATGTGCACTGGGAGCACGGCCCTACCAACAAGCACTACCCCCTAGCAACGAGCATGACACCCAGTGCATGAAACCCCTGGCAACGAGCATGACACCCTGAGCATGAAAATCCCTGGCACCGTGCATGGAACCAAGAGCATGAAACCCCTGGCAACGAGCAGGTAATTTAAAAGTAATTAGAAGCCTTACTGTAGAACTTAATGTGTAATGGGCATTACGGTGTGTGGCATAATGTATCACGGACACTGCGGTGTGTGTCATAATGTGGCGCCACCATACACCAATTACAAATGAAATAGCTTACTTAAATATCAACCAATTGGTAAGGCTCTAACCATCTGGATCTCGCACAGGTGACCAAACGCAGCTGGCTCTGTTAGTGAAGTGGTGTTCCAGTATCCCATTTGGGTGATATGCTTTTAATTTATATGTTCAATGTAAGTGTGTTTTTGTCAAAATAAACCGTTTTGTATGGTGAAGCAGTATTGCACTATATTATTTTCCCTCTGAGTTCCCAGCCGATCAGGACATCTGTGGGGATTGAGGATCCACGCCATCTGATGGATGTTATGCATGATTGACTCATATTTATGTGAGTTGAACCAATAAAATCTCTCTTTCACTTCACCTTAAAAAACTGGTTGCACTATGTTCTTTTATTTTAGTCTTACAGATATGTCACCTCTTTGAGAAGGGTGGATTTTTGCATTCCACTGACAACTCCCACTACAAAAGAGGTTATCAATTCCAATTGGTTGATATTTAAGTAAGCTATTTCATTTGTAATTGGTGTATGGTGGCGCCAGGTGTGGTCACTTTTTTGTATCTATTGTCCTATATTGGGGTCTTGGTGAAGGCTCTTTGTACCATACAGGCTGCCGCTATACTTATAAGCGCAGATCAAAATCACCGATCCTATCACTTTTGTGTCATAATGTATCAGGCATTACGGTGTGTTGTATACTATATCACGAGCATTGTGGTATGTGGTATAATGTCTCAGGGTCATTGCGGTGTGTGTCATAATGTGTCACAGACATTGTATGTGCTATAATGTATCAGGGGCATTGCAGTGTGTAGCATAATGTATAACGGGCATTGCGATTCCTGTCATAATGTGTCACAGGCATTACGGTGTGTAGCATAATGTGTCACAGGCATTACAGTGTGTCGCATAATGTGTCGGGGGCATTACAGTGTGTGCATATTGTGTCATGTGCATTATTGTGTGTGGAATAATGTCTAAGGGCCATTGCAGTATGTGGCATAATGTATACTGGGCATTACTATAAGGAGGAAAAATGACAAATAATGTAAGGGGCATGAATCAGGATTATTTTTCTTTCCTGTGGTGGCTAACGTCTGGGCGTGCAGGTTGCAAAACTGGGGTATAAGGTAGTCTTTTCCTGCAATGCCATGCCCCTTTATGCGAAGCCACGCCCATTTCAATGAAGCCACGCCCCTTTTTGGCGGCGCGCACCTTCGATGCGCGCATATTTGTTCCTTTACTACTGCCAATTATGGGGGGGGGGGGGGGGCGCCAAAGATTTTTTTGGCTTGGGGGAGAAAAATTTCTAGTTACGCCACTGACAATAATTATAATAAAGCTATGAACTGCAACATTTCATTTTATGTCAATTAAGTATACATATTTACTAACCACTGTAGGACAGCTTACAGGGGCAGTCTATCCATGTTCTGCCCATTTATACGACTTCTCAAGGTGGAGCATGGTACAGTAAAATAGAGAGAAGTATTTTGTTGTTACTGGTAAATTTCAGACTGACAGCATCAAATGCTGCCCCCATGTACAAGCCTCACGTGCATACTGGGAAATTCCCCATTGGCTGAGGTCCAGAGAAATGAAGGGGAAGGGACATGGAGCTAAGAGGCGGCAACATCTATCATGATTACCTGATAAGGAATAATTGCAGCATGTGGCTGCTGTGGAACTACAAGTCTCAGCATGCACTGTAAACCCCAGCACCTGGGAAGGTTAGGAAGATTATCTGCAAACCACAGGGCACATTACGTCTAAGTTTCTGAAACTATGAGGAGATAAAACGTGTCAGCAGCATCTGTGCAGGGCATGCTGTGACTTGTAGTCCCACTGCAGGCTCTGGAAGCCCTAACACCCTGTGATCCACGGGTAGCTTAAGCCTGACCTCAATGTGGTCCACCCTGTAAAGAGCAATTGCATACCAAACTCTCACCCTGTCACCCACCACACCTGTCCCCACAAACTCTCTCACCCTGTCACCCACCACACCTGTCCCCACAAAGTCTCTTGTCCTATCACCCACTACACCTGTCCCGCACAAACTCTCTCACCCTGTTACCCACCACACCTGTCCCCACAAACTGTCAAGCCCTGTCACCCACCACACTTGTCCCTACAAACTCTCTCCCCTTGTCACCCACCACACCTGTCCTCACAAACTCTGTCGCCTGTCACCCACCATGTCTGCCCCATAGACTCGCTCACCCTGTTGTCCCCCACCACACCTGTCCCTGCACAAACTTTCTCACTATGTCACTGACCACGCCTGTCTCCGTGAAAACTCTCCCACTGTCACCCACCACACCTCTCCCCGCAGATTTTCACCCTTTCAACCACCACTCCTGCCCCCTGCAGACTCTCTCACCGTGCCAAACACCAGACCTGTCCCCAAAGATACAGGATGTAGCCATTGCCGCCTGCAAGGAAGGGACTGTGAACTCATCTCTCTCTCTCTTCTGTTCTGTTACTGACAGGTAAATTCAATTTCCAGCAGGCATTGGGACAATTGATAGGTTTTATTTTATTCCTGCTGGGGCTAATGCTTGTTGGTTTTATCCTTAGGGGTCCAATTTGTGTTTTTTTCCTGTTGAGCCGATGTGTTTTTTCCCTGTGAGGGCTGATGAGTGTGTTATTATTATTTTTTGTGGTTGCTCAATGTGTGGAGGTTTTTTTTTCACCTGTTGGGGCCAATGTGTTTGTTTTTTTATGTGTTTTTTTTCTGTGGAGGCCAAGGTGTTTTCTTTTTTTTTTTATAATGTGTTGGCCAGTGTGTTTTTATTCTTTCCTACTGGAGCCAATGGCTGTGTTTTCAAATGAGGGGGCCAATGTGTGTGTGTGTTAAGAATAAAAATAATAATAATATAACATTCCCTTTGATGCCATGCCTCTTGAGTGACAGGAGCCTAGCCAAACATGAGCGGATTCGGTTTTACTCGGTTTTACTCGGTTCTCAAAACCGAATCTTATTGGCTCACTGATGTCACGTGTTTTGGATAGCCAATAAGATTCGGTTTTGAGAACCGAGTAAAACCGAGTAAAACCGAATCCGCTCATCACTACGTACCAACTGGAGAGTTATAAAGTGGAGAGAGATAAACTACCAACCAATCAGCTCCTAACGGTCATATTCCACTGTAACTCTCTCTAAGACTTAGTACATCTCTTCCATTGTGTGAATAGTGTGCCCCTTGTCATTCAGTCAGGGCCAGCGAAATACGCCAGGTATGCAACTGTGTATGGCACCAAGCTGCAAGGGCACCTCTCCCTCTGCTGTTGTGACAATGGGTCTAATTACGCAGGCTGATGCCCTGCGAAGTGTGTACACACACCCAGAAGCCGCACTGCACATACACACACTGTGAGATGCGACGGCACCTCACATCTGAGAATGCGCAGAGGTTTTTGCAGGGCGGGAGGGGGCGTCGCGGCGGCATTTACGGGGCATCATGGTGGCATTGGGGGAGAGCACGGTCCAGACAATGAAGGAATGTCTGCACCGTTTGCGGGGCGGGACGCTGTGGCTGTCACGCGCAATTGCTGCGAACCGAAACATGGCAGGTAGCCATCTGCCTTAGCAGGTAGGCTGCGTAGGCAGAGGGCTACCCTAAACATGCAAAAGCATTGTATCCATGCAATGCTTTTGCCCTGTGCTTGGCATCGCCCCACACATAGCCAGATTAAGAGGGGGAGCAGGGCATACTGTACTTCGTGCCCCCCTTTGTCAGGGGGCCCCCCAGCCGGAGCACACTGAAATCATTAGCTTTCTGTCTTATGCAGCAGCAGAACCAGGCAGCCAGCATACAAGCAAGACAGTATGCAGTGCAGGCAGAGACACAGGAGTATCAGGTTTCATGGGCTACTGGTGGAGCTTTATGACCAGAGGAGAGATAGGTGGGTGGAGAGAGCTGTAAGAGACACAGGAGTCTCAGCTTCTCCTTCCCACTTGGGTTTCTGGGTCCTGTGTAACTTGTTATCTAATGAGGGTCTAGAGAGAGAGACCTCCTGAGTCCTGTCCCAGTGTGTAAGTAGGCTGCTGCTATTCTTGTATGTGACAAGATCAATTATAGATTGTATTTTTATATTTGTATTTTAAGGTTGTTTAAGTTGTCTTTGTTCCACTACAAGAAAAGTTTATAATATAGTTGTTTTTCAATTAGGTGGAGCTATAAACAGCACCCAGGCATTATTGACCACTAAACTGACAATTTTTCCCTTCAAAACTATTCATGGCATTGTTTTTTAAACATATTTTTTATTTAAAGTATTTTAAAAAGTATTTTTTTTAAAATATTTAAATATTATATTGTGCACATCTGCAGAATGGCTCTCCTCGTCAAAAACTGCGGTACAGTCGAATGTGATCTGACCATGCCAGTTAAATGGTTAAACTCTCAGTTTAAATCTAATATATACCCTTTGATTAAAATTAATATACACAAGCCACACCTCCCATCATGACCCATTCAAGGAGGGACGAAATGCTGTCTATCTGGGCTTCCCTCTTAAGTTATGATTGCAATCACCTGTGTTGAAAAACCTATCTCATCAATAAAATACTCCAACAGAATCATATATTAAGAGAGAAATCCAGGCAGAGAGCATTTTGTCCCTCCTGGAATGGGTTATATAGGGAGGTATGCTCAATCTAATATACCCCCCCCCCCCCCCGCCTTCCACCAGGGTCCCCCTGTCTAAAGTGCCCTGGGCATCCCCAAGACTTAATTCGGCCCTGTCCCAACATGTTACTGTAATGGATTGTATTGCACATCTACGGTCCATGCTGAATTGGGCCCACTGACCGCTGGCATTGCCTGCCCATCAGTACCTCCCATCCAGGTATCCGGCCGGTTCCCAATCCCCGTTGACTGATCTAGTGTTCCTCCCCTCCTTGCCTGGGCATCCATCACCTCAGTGCAGCTCCCCCCACCCCCACCCCTGTCTGCGCTTTGTGGCCCCGGCGCCCACACATGGTTTACTAAAGGTATTTAGAAAGTTTGGTGCGTACTTTTCTTGTCAGCAAATATATGGATCCAGTGGCACATTAACTACAGGGATCCGTTCAATTTGCCGGCTGTGGGATCTTCTGGCGTATGGGATACCACTATCGGGATAAGGACAGTCGGCACACTGCCCACCGGTAAATCATACTGATTCCGTAAATACAGTGTAGCTATAGGCTGAAACTGTATTGATTTGTTCATGAGGAGTATACAGTAATGGGCAGGTATTTTTGCCTTTTGTTCCAAATAAATTGACTAACATTTAACAAAGTGTTACAGGCTGCAGCGGTGATTTGTCTTTTCAGCGGGTCTCGGTTGTCGCTAGGCAATCGGGACACCGCGTCTTCTGGCCGCAAATTTATTGGGATAGTAAGTTGAACAAGATGTGAGATTTTTACCTGGAAACTTTTTAAAGCACTGCATTACCCAGCACACGCCTGCGTGCGCCTGTAATCCTCTACTGCCTACACGGATTGTTTGCTGCTCATACATGTAGTTCTTATAGCTGCTTTCTCACTATATTTTGCACCTCTTCATCTTGCTGCTGTTTGCTTTTCATACTGATCCCCACTTGCTACTTACAGCTGTAGCCACGCTCAACTTACCTCCATATGGTGTGTAGTGGGAAAAAACAATAGCTTTACATATGCCTGCACCTGGCTGCAGGGCGGCATTTATAGTTGCAGGGTGCCATATTCAGTCATATCCGGCGAGTGCAATACATGTGTTAGTCCACCAGGTGTCACTTTTGAAACCCACCATTGCGCATCCGTTTCCAATATAACGTCAAGTGATGCTTGCAATTTAAGAACTATTTTTTTCAGATGATTATGGTGGTCATTCCGAGTTGATCGCTCGCTGCCGATTTTCGCAGTTCAACGATTAAGTGAAAAAATGGCAAAAATGCGCATGCGCATGGTACACAGCGCGCATGCGCTAAGTAATTTCACACAAAACTTTGTAGATTTACACAAGCTCGAGCAACGTTTTTTCATCGCTCGAGTGATCGTAGTGTGATTGACAGGAAGTGGGTGTTTCTGGGTGGTAACTTGCCGTTTTCCGGGAGTGTGCTAAAAAAGCAGGCGTGCCAGGTAAAAATGCAGGAGTGGCTGGAGAAACGGGGGAGTGGCTGGCTGAACGCAGGGCGTGTTTGTGACGTCAAACCAAGAACTAAACGGACCGAGGTGATCGCAATCTAGGAGTAGGTCTGGAGCTACTCAGAAACTGCAGGGAATTATTTAGTAGCAATTCTGTTAATCTTTCCTTCGCTATTTTGCTAAGGGCGGCGGCCTAGCGTTTGCAATGCTGCTAAAAGCAGCTAGCGAGCGAACAACTCGGAATGAGGGCCAATGTGCCATGCTCATGGACTTTGCAATTTCGGCAATGATGTGCAGCAGAGACGCAGTGATACTGCAGCATGCCTTACAAATAAACGGTGGGCTCCTAGGGTCCATCCATGATACTGTCATCATTTTACCATGACATATAAAGGACTGGCTCTATCAAGAACGGATTGTGCGTCTATTGCCACAAGCAAACAAGCAATTACAGTACTACTGATTATACAGTATGAGGCTGGTGCGCTCGCGCGCACTTATAGTGACCAGGGCAGTCGAGAGCCAGGCTGGGCCCAGGTACTTTTCAAGAGGCGTGGCCTAATTACAGGAGGTGTGGTCATGTACCCTTAGAAAAAAATGACTGAAAAAAAAATAGTATTTTAAGCACCTGCACGGCCAGACTGCAGCCCAGTACACAGCAGAGTGTGTTGGGCTGAGGAGAAGAGCTGCAGCTGCTGCTGCCAGGTAATGGGGAGGGGGCCTGGGCCCCTACTGGACCCTCACTAGGCCCCTCCATCAGACCTGTGCCCAGTTAATTTGGACCCTCTCCCCCCCTCTCTCAGCACCGCTGACTAGCGGTAAAAAAAAATCACTATGTCACTGCTGGTGTGCAAAAGGCTACTTCGTGGCTTTTTTGGTCTAGCAGTGGTGTGACCGCCTACCATACCCATACACTCAGGTTTGATTCCCGGAAATGACAAATGGTTGCACTTTTTAAAATAATTTATATGTTAATCAATATTATGCTGGATATAAAGAACTGTATGTTTTACATTAGAAATCACATGTTACTGTATATACACACACAGGGCCGGCGGAACCCGCTCAGCAAAGGGATGCAAAGCAGGGAGGCGCGAGGCGGAAGAGGCGCCCTCCCTGCTCTGCATCCCTGTGCTGTAGAGATGGCTACTGACTCACTGTCTCAACACAGTGACTGGAATCATCAGGAAGTATGAATGATTCGAGTCACTCACTGTTTAATGAGTGGAGACAGCTGCAGCAGCAGCCTCTCTCAGCCAGAGGGAGGAAACTCAGTGTGTCCTTCAGTCAGTGTGTTCTGCTAAGTGTCTTTAGCTGTGATTGGCCAGAGGCTATCAAACAGGGGATACAGAGCTGATTCACTTCCTGTGTCAACGACTCTTCACCGAAAGTCATCATGGACGAAGCGTCCGGGCTACCCGAACGGCGTGCGGGTCAAACACCGGATGTAGAACTTTTACACATGTACGGACTCTTTGTTAGGAGTTTTCTATAACTGGAAATGTATATATTGGTGTTCTGAATAATGACATAAGATCCTCTATGTAATATATGGTCCAGATTGGTGCTGCGTGAGATATGCGCTTTTTGATGACGTTTTACTTTTGTTGTCATATAACGTCTGTTTTTAAATGGTTAATTTACTGTATCACCAGTGATTTTTTAGAATTGTTTTATTCTTTTGTGGATCCATATAACTATTTTTATGTAGAATAGGGATTTCCTTTATCTGTTTAATTTACATCATGTGACCAGAATCAAGGAGGTATAAATATGGCCTCCAGATGATCCTTCAGCACACTTTGAAAAAGGACAAGGATCCGAAACGCGTTAGTGTGCTGTGGCCTCCAGACTAGAGACATCTCCATTGGCTGTCGGGTATAGTATGATGCTTATGCTACATAAGTTTCTCCTTATATTCCGGATTTAGGAGTATCACCATCAATCATTTCTAGCCTGTTCCGCCGGTGGCGGTGTTTCTGGTCAAGGTTGATATGCTTGTTTTTATGGTCTTTTGTACCAATACATTTTTTTCACATCCATTTTTTGGCTAATATTTGAGGATCGTGATTACAAGGTTTTATTGAAGATATTACTACTGCATGAACTGTTGATCCCAGCATAAAAAGAAACCTTTACGTGAACATAGGGAATTATCAAAAGGTCAGTTCATTGTGTGTGATCATATACTGGCTATATATTCGGAGATAAAGGAGACATTTTGGAAACGGTGGACAAAGATACCTTTCAATGCATATAGGGCATTCATTGAAGGTCAGTGCTTGACAGGTTATCTCTGCCCTTGATCCTCCACTTCGTACGAAGCAATAGGAGAGGAGGAGGAGTGTGTGACAAACCTATAAAGAAACCTTTTGGTGCATATAGGGCACTATTTTAAGGTCAGTGCCTAAAAAAGGTGCCTGCATCTCACCATATATTGGTGGGAAGGATTGTCCCCCACTAACCTCATATTTTTCCTCTCTTTGGGCATAACTTCTCTATTGGTGGAGTGAAGACACCCTAGGGTTGTGTGATCCTGAACTGACTTTGGATAGTCGCTACAAACAAGAGGAATAACAATTTATACTGACGGCGCTGTGGTTTTGTTTCTTTGTTGTTTTTATCTGATTGTATGTGGGCTAGGTGAGCTCGGAAACAAAATCTAGCTGCAGTCTTTGGCTGGCGCAGGTGGAGAACTATTTTTTCTGTATATCTGAGTGCCACCCGATCATGGACTGCATGTGTGTGGGAGCCATCGCCCACTAGGAAGGCACCAGAGCTTGTAATATATATTTCTCATACGTCCTAGAGGATGCTGGGGTCCACTTCAGTACCATGGGGTATAGACGATTCCGCAGGAGCCATGGGCACTTTAAGACTTTTTCAGAGTGTGAACTGGCTCCTCCCTCTGTGCCCCTCCTCCAAACCTCAGTTTAGAAAATGTGCCCAGGCAGTCTGGTCGCACTCTAGTGGAGCTCTACTGAGTTTCACTAAAAGACTTTATGTTAGGTTTTTTATTTTCAGGGAGACTGCTGGCAACAGTCTCCCTGCTTCGTGGGACTTAGGGGGAAGAAGTAGGAACCAACTACCTAAAGAGTTTCATGGCTCTGCTTCTGCTGACAGGACACCATTAGCTCCTGAAGGGTACTGAACACTAGCTGCGGCTATGCGCTCACTCCCACAGCATGCCGTCACCCCCCTAACAGAGCCAGAAGTCAGAAGACTGGTGAGTAGTATTACCGGAGATCTGCAGAGAGGGACCTCCGGTCATCGTGACGGCTTAAGGTACCGCGCGGCGAGCGGAAATGCTGCACGAACATGCAATCCATAACACAGTGCACAGCAGGGTGCAGGGCGTGGGGGGGGGGGGGGCACCCTGGGCAGCATGAAACCTACTCTCACTGGCAAAAGGTGGCATATGATGCTGTGGCACAGTCCTACACCCCCACCAGTATAAATATCTAGTTCAATAGCTGAGGAAAAACGCGCCATTGCAGGGGGCGTGGCTTCTTCCTCAGGCATCCAGCACACTGCTCAGCGCCATTTTCTTCCAACAAACAGCAGGGGAAGAAGCGCTGATCTTCCTCTCCACTTCTGAATCAAGTATCAGGGTGCAAAAATGGGGGGAAAGTGTATATTGTGGTACTATAACCTATTATTAGCAATATACATACCGTGGAAAGTCTCTGTGTACAAAGTACACGACACAGGGATTTTTTCTTTAGGCGCTGAGTGGTGGACTGGCAATTCCTTTCTGTGTCCCTCTGACAGATTTTGCTGTGGGTCTGTCCCCTGAAGCCCCAGAATGTCTGTGGTGTGATTGTGCACGTGTGTGACATGTCTGAGGCAGGGAGCTCTTCCCCTGAGTTAGTCATTTTAGGGACACAGAGTTGTAATGTGGTGGCGCTGCCGGCACACCACGAGCCTGAATGGGTGAAAGAATTACGTGATAGTGTGAATAATATCAGTAAGAGATTGGATAAGTCTGAGTCTCATGCATAAAACTGGAGAAAATCTGTCGAAGATGTGATTTTTAATAGTTCTGCCTTTTCATCCACAGGGGACCCCTCTGGGTCACATAAAAGGTCATTTGCACAAGTAGTACAAACTGATACCGACACGGACGCTGATTCCTGTGTCGACGACACTAGTGATTCCAGGGGAATAGATCCAAAGTTAGCAAAAAACATTCAATAC
The DNA here is from genome assembly GCF_028390025.1 of Pseudophryne corroboree. NCBI lineage: Eukaryota > Metazoa > Chordata > Amphibia > Anura > Myobatrachidae > Pseudophryne > Pseudophryne corroboree. The sequence continues at coordinate 773,557,624 of NC_086446.1, forward strand.
ATGATTGTTGCTATAAAGGAGGTGTTAGAAGTTACGGAGGCCCCCCCTTTACCACAGGAGAAGGCTTACTTTTGTAAAGAAAAGAAAATTAATGTAACTTTTCCTCCATCTCATGAGCTGAACAGTCTCTTTGAGGGAGTCTGGACAAATCCTGAAAAGAAATTTCAGGTTCCCAAAAGAATTCAGGTAGCTTACCCTTTCCCTGCAAAGGACAGGAAAAGGTGGGAGTCACCCCCCGTTTTAGACAGTGCCCTGTCGCGGTTAACAAAAAAGGTGATTCTCACTGCGCCTGGGGCGGCTTCACTTAAGGAGCAGACAGACTACAAGTTAGAGAATACGTTGAAATCTATTTATGTGGCCAATGGGACACTACTCAGGCCTACCATTGCCTGTGCGTGGGTGAGTAGTGCTATTGAAAAGTGGTCAGAAAACTTGTCATTAGACATTGACATAATAGATAGAGACGAGATACTCTTAACGTTAGGTCATATCAAAGACGCTGCTGCGTACATGCTAGAAGCCATGAAAGATATTGGTCTCTTGGGATCAAGAGCCGCTACCATGGCAATCTCAGCACGGAGGGCGTTGTGGATCGCCAATGGAATGCTGACACAGATTCCAAAAGGAATATGGAGGCTCTCCCGTATAAAGGCGAGGCCTTGTTTGGAGATGGGCTAGATGCCTTAGTGTCAGCGGCTACCTCAAGTAAGTCAACATTCTTGCCTAATGCTCCTGCGCCGGCGAAAAAGACCCATCACTCTCAGATGCAGTCCTTTCGGCCCAATAAATACAAAAAGGGTAAAGGTTCCCCTTTCTTTGCGGGTAAAGGAAGGGGAAAAGGAAAAAAATTCACAGCGTCTCCAGGATCACAGGACCAGAAATCAACCTCTGCTTCTGCCAAATCTTCAGCATGATGCTGGGGCTCCCATGCGGGAGTCCGCTCAGGTGGTGGCACGTCTGACACTCTTCAGTCAGTTCTGGGTTCAATATGGTGTGGACCCTTCAGTCTTACAAATAGTGTCCCACGGGTACAAACTGGAGTTTCAAGACATTCCCCATGCCGATTTTTCAAATCGACCTTACCAGCTTCTATCCCAGACACGGAAGTGGTAGCGGCAGCATTACAAAAATTGTGTCAGGGTCAAGTCATTGTCCTGGTTCCCTTGGTACAACAAGGAGAAGGGTTTTATTCAAGCCTATTCGTAGTTCCAAAGCCGGACGGCTTGGTCAGACCATTTCTAAACCTGAAAACTCTGAATCTCTACCTGCAAAGGTTCAAGTTCAAGATGGAATCTCTGAGGGCAGTGATTTCCAGTCTGGAGGAAGGGGACTTCATGGTGTCAGTGGACATAAAAGATGCCTACTTACATGTTCCTATTTATCCTCCACATCAAGCTTATCTGAGATTCGCAATACAGGATTGCCATTACCAATTTCCGACGTTGCCGTTTGGACTCTCCACAGCACCGAGGGTGTTCACCAAGGTGATGGCGGGGATGATGGTCCTCCTTCGACAGCAAGGAGTCAATATAATTCCCTACCTGGATGATCTCCTGATAAAAGTGAGGTCCAGGGAAAGGTTGGTGCAGAACATTGCACTTTCCCTGACAGTACTTCAACAACACGGTTGGATCATAAATTTTCCAAAGTCACAGTTGGAACCGACGACAAGATTGTCCTTTCTGAGGATGATACTGGACACAGAAGTACAGAGGGTATTTCTTCCAGTAGAAAAGGCTCTGAAAATCCAGAGAATGGTCAAACAAATTCTGAAACCAACAATAGTGTCGATTCATCAATGCATTAGGTTGTTGGGAAAGATGGTAGCGGCCTACGAGACCATACAGTTTGGCCGATTCCATGCCAGAGTATTCCAGTGGGACCTGTTGGACAAGTGGTCCGGATCCCATCTACACATGAATCAGAGGATAATCCTGTCATCCAAAGCCAGAATTTCGCTCCTGTGGTGGCTACACAGTTCTCACCTACTAGAGGGACGCAGGTTCGGGATTCAGGACTGGCTCCTAGTAACCACGGATGCAGTCTCCGAGGCTGGGGAGCAGTCACACAGGGGAAAGTTTCCAAGGAAGATGGTCAAGTCAAGAAACTTGTCTTCACATAAACGTTCTGGAGTAGAGAGATATTTACAACGGCCTTCTACAAGCGGTGCATCTTCTTCAAGATCAACCGGTACAGATCCAGTCGGACAATGTAACAGCAGTCGCGTACATAAACCGTCAGGGTGGAACGAAAAGCAGAACGGCGATGAAAGAGGTGACAAAGATCCTCCTCTGGGCAGAAAGACATGCAAGAGCTCTGTCAGCAATTTTCATTCCGGGAGTGGACAACTGGGAAGCAGACTTCCTCAGCAGACACGATCTCCATCCAGGAGAATGGGGCCTCCACTAAGAAGTCTTTGCAGAGGTGACAGGTCTTTGGGGAGCTCCTCAAGTAGACATGATGGCATCTCGTCTCAACAAGAATCTTCAGAGATATTGTTCCAGGTCGAGAGACCCTCAAGCAATAGCAGTGGATGTACTAGTGACCCAGTGGGTGTTTCAGTTGGTGTATGTCTTCCCTCCACTTCCACTCATACCGAAAATTCTTAAGATCATAAGAAGAATAGGGGTTCGATCCTCATTGTCCCAGACTGGCCAAGGAGGGCTTGGTATCCAGATCTTCAGGAGTTGCTCATAGAAGATCCTCGGCCTCTTCCTCTTCGTGAGGACATGCTGCAGCAGGGGCCGTGCGTGTATCAAGACTTACCACAGCTACGTTTGACGGCATGGCTGTTGAGAGCCGGATCCTAGCCCGAAAGGGTATTCCCAAAGAAGTCATTCCCACTCTTATTCAGGCCAGGAAAGGAGTAACGTCTAGACCAGGGGTGGGGAACCTCAGGCCCGAGGGCCGTATAAGGCCCTCAAAGCCACTTGATCCGGCCCAGCCAGGCTCACATAAACAAGAGGAGATGCAGAGCGCCCACTGAGATTTTACCACCAGCGGGCGCCCGGCTCCTCAGCAGCAGTCGGAGGCAGGAGCTCACTCCTGAGCTCCAGCTTCTGGCTCAGGCAGTGTACATGTGTGGCTGTGCGGCACTATGGGAGAGACGCCATGACATCTCCCATAGTTTCGAGGAGAGGGAGGGCAGCGGTCCGGAAGCAGGAGCAGGGCTGGTGAGCATTGTGTTTTTTTTTTTACTTTCTTTTAATGTGTGTGTGTGTGTAAGCGGCACTACTAGGGGGCATATTTAATGGGGCATAACAACTGACGGGACATATCTAACGGGGCATAACAAGTGACTGGGGGCAAATCTAATCGGGCTAACAAGTGACTGGGGGCAATACAAGTGACTGGGGGCAATACAATGGACTGGGGGCAGGCTAATTTTTAAGTTGATAATTTTTGTATGGCCCCCGAAGGATTTTATAAATATCCAAATGGCCCTTGGTAGAAAAAAGGTTCCCCACCCCTGGTCTAGACATTACAACCGTATTTTGAGAAAATATGTGTCTCGGTGTGAAACCAAGATGGCTCCAATGGAAGAGTTTCAGTTAGGACATTTTCTCCATTTTCTTCAGGCGGGTGTGGATGCGGGCCTACGATTGGGTTCAATCAAGGTCCAGATTTCGGCCATGTTCGTTTTCTTTCAGAAACAATTATCCTCCCTTCCAGAAGTTCAGACGTTCGTGAAAGGGGTTCTGCACATCCAACCTCCATTTGTGCCTCCGGTGGCACCATGGGATCTTAACGTGGTGTTGCAGTTCCTTCAATCAGATTGGCTTGAACCTCTCCAGGAGATAGAGTTGAAGTTTCTCACTTGGAAAGTGGTCATGCTGTTGGCCTTGGCATCCGCAAGGAGGGTGTCTGAGTTAGGGGCCTTGTCTCACAAGAGCCCTTACTTGATCTTCCATGTAGATAAAGCTGAGTTAAGAACGCGTCAGCAATTTCTTCCAAAGGTGGTTTCTTCTTTCCATATAAACCAACCTATTGTGGTGCCAGTGGCTACCGACACCTTTGCTGGTTCGAAGTCTCTGGATGTGGTCAGAGCTTTGAGAATGTATATCGCGAGAACAGCTCGTATACCGAAAACAGAGGCTCTGTTTGTCCTGTATGCACCCAACAAGATTGGATGTCCTGCTTCTCTGCAGACGATTGCGCACTGGATCAGAGGTACAATTCAGCACGCTCATTCCACGGCAGGATTGCTGATACCGAATTCGGTGAATGCCCATTCTACTAGAAAGGTGGGTTAATCCTGGGCGGCTGCCCGGGGGTTCTCGGCATTACAACTTTGCCGAGCAGCTACTTGGTCAGGGACAAACACGTTTGCTAAGTTTTTCAAGTTTGACACCTTGGCCGATGAGGACTTAAAGTTTGGTCAATCGGTGCTGCAGGGACATTCGCACTCTCCCGCCCGTACTGGAGCTTTGGTATAACCCCATGGTACTGAAGTGGAACCCAGCATCCTCTAGGACATATGAGAAAACAAGATTTTAATACCTACCGGTAAATCCTTTTCTCCTAGTCCGTAGAGGATGCTGGGCACCCAGCCCAGTGCGTACTTTACCTGCAGTTGTTAATTTGTTAAAATTGTTTCAGCACGTTTGCTGTATTGTTCATGCTCGTTGGCATGTGTTTTGTTGAATGCCATGTTGTGCGGCATGGTTGAAGTGTGAGCTGGTATGATTCTCACCATTAACTTAAAAGTAAATCCTTTTCTCGAGGAGGGGCATAGAGGGAGGAGCCAGTTCACACTCTGCAGTGGACCCCAGCATCCTCTACGGACTAGGAGAAAAGGATTTACCGGTAGGTATTTTATATATATATATATATATATATATATATATAATTATTTTTTGTATGTCCGGCACTCCAATCTGTGTACAAAAGTAGTTGCACGGTGCCCTCCAATGTAAATATTGAGTAGGTTGCAATGGCGGCGGCACTCACGGCATTTAGAAATGTGCTATAAATTGCTTCTACATTTCGGTTTTATTAAAAAATCATTGTCAGGAATTGTGACTTTTTTAAATAAAACCGAAACGTATAAGCAATTTATAACACGTTTCTTGCATGACCGTGAGGGCCGCTGCCATTGCAACCTACTATATTGGTACTATTGTGTGGCCACACTCCACCAGTTTTTTCACTTTTTTCACTTTGTTATGTATGGGAGGGAGGGCGCAAATTTATAGTTTGCAGGGGGGCGCTGAGCACCCTTGCACCGGGCTTGTATACACACTGTCACTTGAACCATGCTCATGGACTTTAGCATGCCTTACAAATAAATGCTGGGCTCCAGGCCTCCAGGGGTGAACTGCAAGGCTGGCCTCAATTGACCTTGTTATTAATTAAATAATTAAGCGATTCCCACCATAGAAATGAATGCTGTATTCACACCCATTCATCTCTATTGGAGCCGCACACAGCCAATGAGCAGCTGCAACAGAGCTCCTCTGGAGCTCAGTGCTCATTGGCTGACCAGTCTCCTAGTGACAGCAGTCACCCATCATTTGTGCAAAGTAGCAGCTACTCCTCCTCAGTCTGCTGGATTTGTTTTTTTTCTTTTTTTAAACCCCTTAGATGCCTGTACATGGGTGGTCATTCCGAGTTGATCGCTCGGTAGCAGTTTTTTGCAGCCGTGCAAACGCTATGCCGCCTCCCACTGGGAGTGTATTTTAGCTTAGTAGAAGTGCGAACGAAAGGATCTCAGAGCGGCGGCAAACTTTTTTTGTGCAATTTTAGAGCAGCTGAAAACCTACTCGGCGCTTGCGATGACTTCAGACTGTTCAGTTCCTGTTTTGACGTCACAAACACGCCCTGCGTTCGCCCAGCCACGCCTGCGTTTTTCCTGGCACGCCTGCGTTTTTTCGAACACTCCCTGAAAACGGTCAGTTGACACCCAGAAACGCCCCCTTCATGTCAATCACTCTGCGGCCAGCAGTGTGACTGAAAAGCTTCGCTAGACCTTGTGTGAAACTACATCGTTCGTTGTAATAGTACGTCGCGCGTGCGCATTGCGCTGCATACGCATGCGCAGAAGTGCCGTTTTTTTGCCTCATCGCTGCACAGCGACCGAATGCAGCTAGCGATCAACTTGGAATGACCACCATGGACCGATCTACACTGGAATAAGGTGTTTTACTAGTGGAGAAGAGGAAGTAGAGGGCAATGGGGGGATGTAGGTAAGTAGGTGTGAGTATGTATATGAGTGTGAATGCATGCAGGGACGGTTCCAGCGCTCTCTGCGCCGTGGGCAGAAATGGGGGCGTGGCTTAATACAGGGGGCGTGGTCAGTTACGCCCCCTGTACAGTAGTAGCTCCGCTTAAATGCTGAGCGGTACGCGATGACATCATCGCGCACCGCACAGCAAAAGGTCCTCTCCACGAAGGGAAACTAGACGCGTAGCGCCTAGTTCCCTTCACAGGGGACACAGCCGCACAGCCGGGGGACACAGCGGGCAGCGGAGGGCACACCAGTGGCGGATCTTGCCATGGTGCGGCGCCCTTCGGATGGCGCCAGCGCCCTCCGAAAGGCGGCGCTCCGGACAAAAGTCCTGCTTGCCCGTGACAAGATCCGCTACTGAATGCATGCTTTATTAAAGTTGTACTTAGTATGTTGTGTGTGTGTACTGTGTTTATTGTAATATTTGCGTTTTTCCAACCACTCCCAGTTGACACCCATAAACGCCTCTTCCTGTCAATCTCCTTGCGATCGGTTGTGCTAATGGATTCGTCGCTAGAAGCATTGCACAGCAATGATGCTGTTTGTACCCGTACGACGTGCGTGTGCATTGCGGTGCATACGCATTGGGCAGTAGTAACCTGATCGCTGCGCTGCGAAAAACGTCAGCGGGCGATCAACTCGGAATGAGAGCCATTGCCTCTCTGTTGGCGCATACAGTATCACTGCTGAAATTGCAGGGATCATGTGTGACCTGTATTACTGTACATAAAGAACTGTACTGTAAAGCTTTACAGTACTACAGTTTGGTTACTGCTCCGCTTGTCAGGGCTTGCTATTATATCCAGTAGTATTCTTTAGTGCCGTGCCATCTGTTGCTATTGTTTTCCACACTATAGTTTTCATTAGTGGAGCAATCGCCACCCAGTGGTGAGGCTGTGTATTGCATGCTGTGGATCCTCTTGCACCTTAGTACACGTGCGATATATTTATGCCATGCTTAAGACACAAGTATGACTAAGGGGCAGATTTATTAAGCCTGGTGAAGTGATAAAGTGGAAGGTGATAAAGCACCAGCCAATCAGCTCCTAACTGTCATTTCTCTAACGTCCTAAGTGGATGCTGGGGACTCCGTAAGGACCATGGGGATTAGCGGCTCCGCAGGAGACTGGGCACAACTATAAAGAAAGCTTTTAGACTACTGGTGTGCACTGGCTCCTCCCACTAAGACCCTCCTCCAGACTTCAGTTAGATTCTTGTGCCCGGCTGAGCTGGATGCACACTAGGGGCTCTCCTGAGCACCTAGAAAGAAAGTATATTTAGGTTTTTTATTTTACAGTGAGACCTGCTGGCAACAGACTCACTGCAGCGAGGGACTAAGGGGAGAAGAAGCGAACCTACCTAACAGGTGGTAGTTTGGGCTTCTTAGGCTACTGGACACCATTAGCTCCAGAGGGATCGACCGCAGGACCCGACCTTGGTGTTCGTTCCCGGAGCCGCGCCGCCGTCCCCCTTACAGAGCCAGAAGCAACGAAGAGGTCCGGAAAATCGGCGGCAGAAGACTTCGGTCTTCACCAAGGTAGCGCACAGCACTGCAGCTGTGCGCCATTGCTCCTCATGTACACCTCACACTCCGGTCACTGATGGGTGCAGGGCGCTGGGGGGGGGCGCCCTGAGGGCAATATATGACACCTTGGCTGGCAAATATACATCATATATAGTCCTAGAGGCTATATAGATGTAAAATTACCCCTGCCAGTATTCCAGAAAAAGCGGGAGAAAGTCTGCCGAAAAGGGGGCGGGGCTTCTCCCTCAGCACACTGGCGCCATTTTTCCCTCACAGTTCCGCTGGAAGGAAGCTCCCTGGCTCTCCCCTGCAGTCTGAACACTACAGAAGGGTAAAAAAGAGAGGGGGGGCACTAAATTTAGGCGCAGTATAGATAATATATATATAGATATATATATAAAAAAGCAGCTATAAGGGAAAACACTCATTGATAGTGGGATCCCTGTGTTATATAGCGCTCTGGTGTGTGCTGGCATACTCTCTCTCTGTCTCCCCAAAGGGCTTTGTGGGGTCCTGTCCTCTGTCAGAGCATTCCCTGTGTGTTTGCGGTGTGTCGGTACGGCTGTGTCGACATGTTTGATGAGGAGGCTTATGTGGAGGCGGAGCAAATGCCTGTAAACGTGATGTCACCCCCTGCGGGGTCGACACCTGAGTGGATGGTGCTGTGGAAGGACTTACGCGACAGTGTCGACTCCTTGCATAAAAGGTTTGACGACATACCTATTGTGGGACAGCCGGCTTCTCAGCCTGTGCCTGCCCAGGCGTCTCAAAAGCCATCAGGGGCTCTAAAACGCCCGCTACCTCAGATGGCTGACACAGATGTCGACACGGATACTGACTCCAGTGTCGACGACGATGAGACTAATGTAACTTCCAGTAGGGCCACCCGTTACATGATTGAGGCAATGAAAAATGTGTTGCACATTTCTGATGTTACCCCCGGTAACACAAAAAAGGGTATAATGTTTGGAGAGAAAAAACTACCAGTAGCTTTTCCTCCATCTGAAGAGTTAAATGAAGTGTGTGAAGAAGCGTGGGCTTCCCCTGATAAAAAGCTGGTAATTTCTAAGAGGTTACTAATGGCGTACCCTTTCCCACCAGAGGATAGGTCACGCTGGGAAACATCCCCTAGGGTGGATAAAGCGCTCACACGCTTGTCAAAGAAGGTGGCACTAACGTCTCCGGATACGGCCGCCCTGAAGGAATCTGCTGATAGAAAGCAGGAGGCTATCCTGAAATCTATATATACACACACAGGTGTTATACTGAGACCGGCTATTGCTTCAGCCTGGATGTGCAGTGCTGCTGCTGCGTGGTCAGATTCCCTGTCAGAAAATATAGATACCCTAGACAGGGACACTATATTGCTAAACGTAGAGCATATAAAAGACGCACTTTTATACATGAGGGATGCACAGAGGGATATTTGCCGGCTGGCATCCAAAATTAGTGCGATGTCCATTTCTGCCAGGAGAGGGTTATGGACTCGGCAGTGGACAGGAGATGCAGATTCCAAACGACACATGGAAGTTCTGCCTTATAAGGGTGAGGAGTTGTTCGGGGATGGTCTCTCGGACCTCGTTTCCACAGCAACAGCTGGGAAGTCTACATTTTTACCCCATGTTCCCTCACAACCAAAGAAAGCACCGTATTATCAGGTACAGTCCTTTCGGCCCAATAGGGGCAAGCGGGTTAAAGGCGCGTCCTTTCTGCCCAGAGCCAGAGGTAGGGGAAAGAAGCTGCAGCATACAGCCAGTTCCCAGGAGTAAAAGTCCTCCCCCGCTTCCTCTAAGTCCACAGCATGATGCTGGGGCTTCACAGGCGGAGCGAGGTACGGTGGGGGCCCGTCTCAAAAACTTCAGCAATCAGTGGGCTCGCTCACGGGTGGATCCCTGGATCCTTCAAGTAGTATCTCAGGGGTACAAGCTGGAATTCGAGACGTCTCCCCCCCGCCGTTTCCTCAAATCTGCCTTGCCAACCACTCCCTCAGGCAGGGAGGCAGTGTTACAGGCAATTCACAAGCTGTATCCACAACAAGTGATAGTGAAGGTGCCCCTACTTCAACAAGGAAGGGGTTACTATTCCACAATGTTTGTGGTACCGAAACCGGACGGTTCGGTGAGACCCATTTTAAATTTGAAATCCTTGAACACATATATAAAAAAATTCAAGTTCAAGATGGAATCGCTCAGGGCGGTTATTGCAAGCCTGGACGAGGGGGATTACATGGTATCACTGGACATCAAGGATGCTTACCTACATGTCCCCATTTACCATCCTCACCAGGAGTACCTCAGATTTGTGGTACAAGATTGTCATTACCAATTCCAGACGTTGCCGTTCGGTCTATCCACGGCTCCGAGGGTCTTTACCAAGGTAATGGCCGAAATGATGATACTCCTTCGAAAGAAGGGAGTTTTAATTATCCCATACTTGGACGATCTCCTGATAAAGGCGAGGTCCAAAGAGCAGTTGTTGGTAGGGGTAGCACTATCTCGGGAAGTGCTACAACAGCACGGCTGGATTCTAAACATTCCAAAGTAACAGCTGGTCCCTACGACACGTCTGCTGTTCCTAGGGATGGTTCTGGACACAGAACAGAGAAAAGTGTTTCTCCCGGAGGAGAAGGCCAAGGAGCTGTCATCTCTAGTCAGAGGCCTCCTAAAGCCAAAACAGGTGTCGGTGCATCACTGCACGCGGATCCTGGGAAAAATGGTAGCTTCCTACGAAGCGATTCCATTCGGCAGGTTTCATGCAAGAACCTTTCAGTGGGACCTGTTGGACAAGTGGTCTGGATCGCATCTTCAGATGCATCGTCTGATAACCCTGTCTCCAAGGACAAGGGTGTCTCTGCTGTGGCGGCTGCAGAGTGCTCATCTTCAAGAGGGCCGCAGATTCGGCATACAGGACTGGGTCCTGGTGACCACGGATGCCAGCCTTCGAGGCTGGGGAGCAGTCACACAGGGAAGAAACTTCCAAGGACTATGGTCAAGTCAGGAGACTTCCCTGCACATAAATATTCTGGAACTGAGGGCCGTTTACAATGCCCTAAGTCAGGCAAAACCCCTACTTCAAAACCAGCCGGTACTGATCCAGTCAGACAACATCACGGCGGTCGCCCATGTAAATCGACAGGGCGGCACGAGAAGCAGGACGGCAATGGCAGAAGCCACAAGGATTCTCCGATGGGCGGAAAATCACGTGTTAGCACTGTCAGCAGTGTTCATTCCGGGAGTGGACAACTGGGAAGCAGACTTCCTCAGCAGGCACGACCTCCACCCGGGAGAGTGGGGACTTCATCCAGAAGTCTTTCAAATGATTGTAAACCGGTGGAAAAAGCCACAGGTGGACATGATGGCGTCCCGCCTAAACAAAAAGCTAGAAAAATATTGCGCCAGGTCGAGAGACCCGCAGGCGATAGCTGTGGACGCTCTAGTAACACCGTGGGTGTACCGATCGGTTTATGTGTTCCCTCCTCTTCCTCTCATACCACAGGTACTGAGGATAATAAGGAGAAGAGGAGTAAGAACTATACTCATTGTTCCGGATTGGCCAAGAAGAGCTTGGTACCCGGAACTTCAAGAAATGATGTCAGAGGACCCATGGCCTCTACCGCTCAGACAAGACCTGCTGCAGCAGGGGCCCTGTCTGTTCCAAGACTTACCGCGGCTGCGTTGACGGCATGGCGGTTGAACACCGGATCCTGAAGGAAAAGGGCATTCCGGAGGAAGTCATTCCTACGCTGATTAAAGCTAGGAAAGAAGTAACCGCAAACCATTATCACCGCATATGGCGAAAATATGTTGCGTGGTGTGAGGCCAGGAAGGCCCCAACGGAGGAATTTCAGCTGGGCCGTTTCCTGCACTTCCTACAGTCAGGGGTGACTATGGGCCTTAAATTGGGTTCCATTAAGGTCCAGATTTCGGCTCTATCGATTTTCTTCCAGAGAGAACTGGCTTCACTACCTGAAGTTCAGACTTTTGTTAAGGGAGTGCTGCATATTCAGCCCCCTTTTGTGCCTCCAGTGGCACCTTGGGATCTCAACGTGGTGTTGGATTTCCTAAAGTCACATTGGTTTGAGCCACTGAAAACCGTGGATTTGAAATATCTCACGTGGAAAGTGGTCATGTTGTTGGCCTTGGCTTCGGCCAGGCGTGTATCAGAATTGGCGGCTTTGTCATGTAAAAGCCCTTATCTGATTTTCCATATGGATAGGGCAGAATTGAGGACTCGTCCCCAGTTTCTCCCCAAAGTGGTATCAGCTTTTCATCTGAACCAACCTATCATGGTGCCTGCGGCTACAAATGACTTGGAGGCTTCCAAGTTGTTGGATGTAGTCAGGGCCCTAAAAATCTATGTTTCCAGGACAGCTGGAGTCAGAAAGACTGACTCGCTCTTTATCCTGTATGCGCCCAACAAGTTGGGTGCACCTGCTTCAAAGCAGACGATTGCTCGTTGGATCTGTAGTACGATTGAGCTTGCACATTCTGCGGCTGGACTGCCGCATCCTAAATCAGTAAAAGCCCATTCCACGAGGAAGGTGGGCTCTTCTTGGGCGGCTGCCCGAGGGGTCTCGGCTCTTCAACTTTGCCGAGCAGCTACTTGGTCGGGGTCAAACTAGAGATGAGCGCCGGAAATTTTTCGGGTTTTGTGTTTTGGTTTTGGGTTCGGTTCCGCGGCCGTGTTTTGGGTTCGACCGCGTTTTGGCAAAACCTCACCGAATTTTTTTTGTCGGATTCGGGTGTGTTTTGGATTCGGGTGTTTTTTTCAAAAAACCCTAAAAAACAGCTTAAATCATAGAATTTGGGGGTCATTTTGATCCCAAAGTATTATTAACCTCAAAAACCATAATTTACACTCATTTTCAGTCTATTCTGAATACCTCACACCTCACAATATTATTTTTAGTCCTAAAATTTGCACCGAGGTCGCTGTGTGAGTAAGATAAGCGACCCTAGTGGCCGACACAAACACCGGGCCCATCTAGGAGTGGCACTGCAGTGTCACGCAGGATGTCCCTTCCTAAAAACCCTCCCCAAACAGCACATGACGCAAAGAAAAAAAGAGGCGCAATGAGGTAGCTGTGTGAGTAAGATAAGCGACCCTAGTGGCCGACACAAACACCGGGCCCATCTAGGAGTGGCACTGCAGTGTCACGCAGGATGTCCCTTCCAAAAAACCCTCCCCAAACAGCACATGACGCAAAGAAAAAAAGAGGCGCAATGAGGTAGCTGACTGTGTGAGTAAGATAAGCGACCCTAGTGGCCGACACAAACACCGGGCCCATCTAGGAGTGGCACTGCAGTGTCACGCAGGATGGCCCTTCCAAAAAACCCTCCCCAAACAGCACATGACGCAAAGAAAAAAAGAGGCGCAATGAGGTAGCTGACTGTGTGAGTAAGATAAGCGACCCTAGTGGCCGACACAAACACCGGGCCCATCTAGGAGTGGCACTGCAGTGTCACACAGGATGGCCCTTCCAAAAAACCCTCCCCAAACAGCACATGACGCAAAGAAAAAAAGAGGCGCAATGAGGTAGCTGACTGTGTGAGTAAGATAAGCGACCCTAGTGGCCGACACAAACACCGGGCCCATCTAGGAGTGGCACTGCAGTGTCACGCAGGATGGCCCTTCCAAAAAACCCTCCCCAAACAGCACATGACGCAAAGAAAAAAAGAGGCGCAATGAGGTAGCTGACTGTGTGAGTAAGATAAGCGACCCTAGTGGCCGACACAAACACCGGGCCCATCTAGGAGTGGCACTGCAGTGTCACGCAGGATGGCCCTTCCAAAAAACCCTCCCCAAACAGCACATGACGCAAAGAAAAATAAAAGAAAAAAGAGGTGCAAGATGAAATTGTCCTTGGGCCCTCCCACCCACATGTTGTATAAACAGGACATGCACACTTTAACCAACCCATCATTTCAGTGACAGGGTCTGCCACACGACTATGACTGATATGACGGGTTGGTTTGGACCCCCCCCAAAAAAGAAGCAATTAATCTCTCCTTGCACAAACTGGCTCTACAGACGCAAGATGTCCACCTCATCATCATCCTCCGATATATCACCGTGTACATCCCCCTCCTCACAGATTATCAATTCGTCCCCACTGGAATCCACCATCTCAGCTCCCTGTGTACTTTGTGGAGGCAATTGCTGCTGGTCAATGTCTCCGCGGAGGAATTGATTATAATTCATTTTAATGAACATCATCTTCTCCACATTTTCTGGATGTAACCTCGTACGCCGATTGCTGACAAGGTGAGCGGCGGCACTAAACACTCTTTCGGAGTACACACTTGTGGGAGGGCAATTTAGGTAGAATAAAGCCAGTTTGTGCAAGGGCCTCCAAATTGCCTCTTTTTCCTGCCAGTATAAGTACGGACTGTGTGACGTGCCTACTTGGATGCGGTCACTCATATAATCCTCCACCATTCTTTCAATGTTGAGAGAATCATATCCAGTGACAGTAGACGACATGTCCGTAATCGTTGTCAGGTCCTTCAGTCCGGACCAGATGTCAGCATCAGCAGTCGCTCCAGACTGCCCTGCATCACCGCCAGCGGGTGGGCTCGGAATTCTGAGCCTTTTCCTCGCACCCCCAGTTGCGGGAGAATGTGAAGGAGGAGATGTTGACAGGTCGCGTTCCGCTTGACTTGACAATTTTCTCACCAGCAGGTCTTTCAACCCCAGCAGACTTGTGTCTGCCGGAAAGAGAGATCCAAGGTAGGTTTTAAATCTAGGATCGAGCACGGTGGCCAAAATGTAGTGCTCTGATTTCAACAGATTGACCACCCGTGAATCCTTGTTAAGCGAATTAAGGGCTCCATCCACAAGTCCCACATGCCTAGCGGAATCGCTCCGTGTTAGCTCCTCCTTCAATGTCTCCAGCTTCTTCTGCAAAAGCCTGATGAGGGGAATGACCTGACTCAGGCTGGCAGTGTCTGAACTGACTTCACGTGTGGCAAGTTCAAAGGGCATCAGAACCTTGCACAACGTTGAAATCATTCTCCACTGCACTTGAGACAGGTGCATTCCACCTCCTATATCGTGCTCAATTGTATAGGCTTGAATGGCCTTTTGCTGCTCCTCCAACCTCTGAAGCATATAGAGGGTTGAATTCCACCTCGTTACCACTTCTTGCTTCAGATGATGGCAGGGCAGGTTCAGTAGTTTTTGGTGGTGCTCCAGTCTTCTGTACGTGGTGCCTGTACGCCGAAAGTGTCCCGCAATTCTTCTGGCCACCAACAGCATCTCTTGCACGCCCCTGTCGTTTTTTTAAAAATTCTGCACCACCAAATTCAAGGTATGTGCAAAACATGGGACGTGCTGGAATTTGCCCATCTTTAATGCACACACAATATTGCTGGCGTTGTCCGATGCCACAAATCCACAGGAGAGTCCAATTGGGGTAAGCCATTCTGCGATGATCTTCCTCAGTTGCCGTAAGAGGTTTTTAGCTGTGTGCGTATTCTGGAAAGCGGTGATACAAAGCGTAGCCTGCCTAGGAAAGAGTTGGCGTTTGCGAGATGCTGCTACTGGTGCCGCCGCTGCTGTTCTTGCGGCGGGAGTCCATACATCTACCCAGTGGGCTGTCACAGTCATATAGTCCTGACCCTGCCCTGCTCCACTTGTCCACATGTCCGTGGTTAAGTGGACATTGGGTACAACTGCATTTTTTAGGACACTGGTGAGTCTTTTTCTGACGTCCGTGTACATTCTCGGTATCGCCTGCCTACAGAAGTGGAACCTAGATGGTATTTGGTAACGGGGGCACACTGCCTCAATAAATTGTCTAGTTCCCTGTGAACTAACGGCGGATACCGGACGCACGTCTAACACCAACATAGTTGTCAAGGCCTCAGTTATCCGCTTTGCAGCAGGATGACTGCTGTGATATTTCATCTTCCTCGCAAAGGACTGTTGGACAGTCAATTGCTTACTGGAAGTAGTACAAGTGGGCTTACGACTTCCCCTCTGGGATGACCATCGACTCCCAGCAGCAACAACAGCAGCGCCAGCAGCAGTAGGCGTTACACGCAAGGATGCATCGGAGGAATCCCAGGCAGGAGAGGACTCGTCAGAATTGCCAGTGACATGGCCTGCAGGACTATTGGCATTCCTGGGGAAGGAGGAAATTGACACTGAGGGAGTTGGTGGGGTGGTTTGCGTGAGCTTGGTTACAAGAGGAAGGGATTTACTGGTCAGTGGACTGCTTCCGCTGTCGCCCAAAGTTTTTGAACTTGTCACTGACTTATTATGAATGCGCTGCAGGTGACGTATAAGGGAGGATGTTCCGAGGTGGTTAACGTCCTTACCCCTACTTATTACAGCTTGACAAAGGGAACACACGGCTTGACAAATGTTGTCCGCATTTCTGGTGAAATACTTCCACACCGAAGAGCTGATTTTTTTGGTATTTTCACCAGGCATGTCAACGGCCATATTCCTCCCACGGACAACAGGTGTCTCCCCGGGTGCCTGACTTAAACAAACCACCTCACCATCAGAATCCTCCTGGTCAATTTCCTCCCCAGCGCCAGCAACACCCATATCCTCCTCATCCTGGTGTACTTCAACACTGACATCTTCAATCTGACTATCAGGAACTGGACTGCGGGTGCTCCTTCCAGCACTTGCAGGGGGCGTGCAAATGGTGGAAGGCGCATGCTCTTCACGTCCAGTGTTGGGAAGGTCAGGCATCGCAACCGACACAATTGGACTCTCCTTGTGGATTTGGGATTTCGAAGAACGCACAGTTCTTTGCGGTGCTTTTGCCAGCTTGAGTCTTTTCAGTTTTCTAGCGAGAGGCTGAGTGCTTCCATCCTCATGTGAAGCTGAACCACTAGCCATGAACATAGGCCAGGGCCTCAGCCGTTCCTTGCCACTCCGTGTGGTAAATGGCATATTGGCAAGTTTACGCTTCTCCTCTGACAATTTTATTTTAGGTTTTGGAGTCCTTTTTTTACTGATATTTGGTGTTTTGGATTTGACATGCTCTGTACTATGACATTGGGCATCGGCCTTGGCAGACGACGTTGCTGGCATTTCATCGTCTCGGCCATGACTAGTGGCAGCAGCTTCAGCACGAGGTGGAAGTGGATCTTGATCTTTCCCTAATTTTGGAACCTCAACATTTTTGTTCTCCATATTTTAATAGGCACAACTAAAAGGCACCTCAGGTAAACAATGGAGATGGATGGATACTAGTATACAATTATGGATGGACTGCCGAGTGCCGACACAGAGGTAGCTACAGCCGTGGACTATTGTACTGTACTGTGTCTGCTGCTAATATAGACTGGATGATAATGAGATGTAGTATGTATGTATAAAGAAGAAAGAAAAAAAAACCACGGGTAGGTGGTATACAATTATGGATGGACTGCCGAGTGCCGACACAGAGGTAGCTACAGCCGTGGACTACCGTACTGTGTCTGCTGCTAATATAGACTGGTTGATAATGAGATGTAGTATGTATAAAGAAGAAAGAAAAAAAAACCACGGGTAGGTGGTATACAATTATGGACGGACTGCCGAGTGCCGACACAGAGGTAGCTACAGCCGTGGACTACCGTACTGTGTCTGCTGCTAATATAGACTGGTTGATAATGAGATGTAGTATGTATAAAGAAGAAAGAAAAAAAAATCCACGGGTAGGTGGTATACAATTATGGATGGACTGCCGAGTGCCGACACAGAGGTAGCTACAGCCGTGGACTACTGTACTGTGTCTGCTGCTAATATAGACTGGTTGATAAAGAGATGTAGTATGTATGTATAAAGAAGAAAGAAAAAAAAACCACGGGTAGGTGGTATACAATTATGGACGGACTGCCGAGTGCCGACACAGAGGTAGCTACAGCCGTGGACTACCGTACTGTACTGTGTCTGCTGCTAATATAGACTGGTTGATAAAGAGATGTAGTATGTATGTATATAGAAGAAAGAAAAAAAAACCACGGGTAGGTGGTATACAATTATGGATGGACTGCCGAGTGCCGACACAGAGGTAGCTACAGCCGTGGACTACTGTACTGTGTCTGCTGCTAATATAGACTGGTTGATAAAGAGATGTAGTATGTATGTATAAAGAAGAAAGAAAAAAAAACCACGGGTAGGTGGTATACAATTATGGACGGACTGCCGAGTGCCGACACAGAGGTAGCTACAGCCGTGGACTACCGTACTGTACTGTGTCTGCTGCTAATATAGACTGGTTGATAAAGAGATGTAGTATGTATGTATAAAGAAGAAAGAAAAAAAAACCACGGGTAGGTGGTATACAATTATGGATGGACTGCCGAGTGCCGACACAGAGGTAGCTACAGCCGTGGACTACTGTACCGTGTCTGCTGCTAATATAGACTGGTTGATAAAGAGATGTAGTATGTATGTATAAAGAAGAAAGAAAAAAAAAACACGGGTAGGTGGTATACAATTATGGACGGACTGCCGAGTGCCGACACAGAGGTAGCTACAGCCGTGGACTACCGTACTGTACTGTGTCTGCTGCTAATATAGACTGGTTGATAAAGAGATGTAGTATGTATGTATAAAGAAGAAAGAAAAAAAAACCACGGGTAGGTGGTATACAATTATGGATGGACTGCCGAGTGCCGACACAGAGGTAGCTACAGCCGTGGACTACTGTACTGTGTCTGCTGCTAATATAGACTGGTTGATAAAGAGATGTAGTATGTATGTATAAAGAAGAAAGAAAAAAAAACCACGGGTAGGTGGTATACAATTATGGATGGACTGCCGAGTGCCGACACAGAGGTAGCTACAGCCGTGAACTACCGTACTGTGTCTGCTGCGACTGGATGATAAATAATGATATAAAAAATATATATATATCACTACTGCAGCCGGACAGGTATATATTATATAATGACGGACCTGCTGGACACTGTTTGTCAGCAGAATGAGTTTTTTATAGAATAAAAAAAAAAACACCACACAAGTCACACGACGAGTGTTTAACTTTTTCAGGCAATCACAATATAGTATACTACTAACTATACTGGTGGTCAGTGTGGTCAGGTCACTGGTCAGTCACACTGGCAGTGGCACTCCTGCAGCAAAAGTGTGCACTGTTTAATTTTAATAATATGTACTCCTGGCTCCTGCTATAACCTATAACTGGCACTGCTCCCCAGTCTCCCCCACAATTATAAGCTGTGTGAGCACAGTCAGATATATACATAGATGATGCAGCACACTGGGCTGAGCAGTGCACACAGATATGGTATGTGACTGAGTCACTGTGTATCGTTTTTTGCAGGCAGAGAACGGATTATATTAAATAAAACTGCACTGTCTGGTGGTCACTGTGGTCAGTCACTACTAAACTCTGCACTCTCTACAGTACTCCTAAGCTCCAGTAAATCAAGTGTCTCTGTCTCAAATCAATCTCACTCTCTCTCTTCTAATCTAAATGGAGAGGACGCCAGCCACGTCCTCTCCCTATCAATCTCAATGCACGTGTGAAAATGGCGGCGACGCGCGGCTCCTTATATAGAATCCGAGTCTCGCGAGAATCCGACAGCGTCATGATGACGTTCGGGCGCGCTCGGGTTAACCGAGCAAGGCGGGAAGATCCGAGTCGCTCGGACCCGTGAAAAAAAACATGAAGTTCGGGCGGGTTCGGATTCCGAGGAACCGAACCCGCTCATCTCTACTGTAGGTCAAACACGTTTGCTAAATTCTACAAGTTTGACACCCTGGCTGAGGAGGACCTTGAGTTTGCTCATTCGGTGCTGCAGAGTCATCCGCACTCTCCCGCCCGTTTGGGAGCTTTGGTATAATCCCCACGGTCCTTACGGAGTCCCCAGCATCCACTTAGGACGTTAGAGAAAATAAGAATTTACTCACCGGTAATTCTATTTCTCATAGTCCGTAGTGGATGCTGGGCGCCCATCCCAAGTGCGGATTGTCTGCAATACTTGTATATAGTTATTGCTTAACTAAAGGGTTATTGTTGAGCCATCTGTTGAGAGGCTCAGTTGTTATCATACTGTTAACTGGGTATTGTATCACGAGTTATACGGTGTGATTGGTGTGGCTGGTATGAGTCTTACCCGGGATTCAAAATCCTTCCTTATTATGTCAGCTCGTCCGGGCACAGTATCCTAACTGAGGTCTGGAGGAGGGTCATAGTGGGAGGAGCCAGTGCACACCAGTAGTCTAAAAGCTTTCTTTATAGTTGTGCCCAGTCTCCTGCGGAGCCGCTAATCCCCATGGTCCTTACGGAGTCCCCAGCATCCACTACGGACTATGAGAAATAGAATTACCGGTGAGTAAATTCTTATTTTTTCAAACCCAGTCTGTGACATGGCAGTTAGGAGCCGATTGGCTGGTACTTTATCACCTTCCACTTTATCACATCACCAGGCTTAATAAATTTGCCCCTAAATGACAGAAACGATGAGCGTGGCTACATCTGTACCTCTTTCTATACTCATTTTCATCATTTACCAATATTTATCAATAATCTTTACAATTTTTCATTCGTCCTATTTACCAATTACTCCCTTTGACACTGCTGCTTTACTATTGTACTGTATGCTTTACAGTTACTGTACCTCTAGTCTAATGCCTGTATTGCTATTGTATTGCCTCGCTTTCCTCCTATTTGCTGATCCAGTTACTGTTGTACAGCTGCTTTCCTCTCCCTTAACCCCTCCCCTCCATCAGCTTTCTTTTTGCTATATTCTTTATTGCTCACATCTATCCTTTCACTGCCATCACAGTCATGCTCCTTTCTCCCAACCCCTAGCTTATGTTTCTCTGACGTCCTAGTGGATGCTGGGAACTCCGTAAGGACCATGGGGAATAGACGGGCTCCGCAGGAGACTGGGCACTCTTAAAAGAAAGATTAGGTACTATATCTGGTGTGCACTGGCTCCTCCCTCTATGCCCCTCCTCCAGACCTCAGTTAGAATCTGTGCCCGGCCAGAGCTGGATGCACCTAGTGGGCTCTCCTGAGCTCACTAGAAAAGAAAGTATTTGTTAGGTTTTTTATTTTCAGTGAGATCTGCTGGCAACAGACTCACTGCTACGAGGGACTGAGGGGAGAGAAGCAAACCTACCTGCTTGCAGCTAGCTTGTGCTTCTAAGGCTACTGGACACCATTAGCTCCAGAGGGATCGAACACAGGGCCCGACCTCGATCGTCCGTTCCCGGAGCCGTGCCGCCGTCCCCCTTGCAGAGCCAGAAGACGGAAGATAAAGATGAAAAACGGCGGCTGAAGACTCCTGTCTTCATTAAGGTAGCGCACAGCACTGCAGCTGTGCGCCATTGCTCCCATAGCACACCACACACTCCGGTCACTGTTGGGTGCAGGGCGCTGGTGGGGGGCGCCCTGGGCAGCAATTAGTTTACCTTTTTGGCACAAATATAACATAATACATAGAGATGAGCGCCTGAAATTTTTCGGGTTTTGTGTTTTGGTTTTGGGTTCGGTTCCGCGGCCGTGTTTTGGGTTCGAACGCGTTTTGGCAAAACCTCACCGAATTATTTTTGTCGGATTCGGGTGTGTTTTGGATTCGGGTGTTTTTTTCCAAAAACACTAAAAAACAGCTTAAATCATAGAATTTGGGGGTCATTTTGATCCCAAAGTATTATTAACCTCAAAAACCATAATTTACACTCATTTTCAGTCTATTCTGAATACCTCACACCTCACAATATTATTTTTAGTCCTAAAATTTGCACCGAGGTCGCTGTGTGAGTAAGATAAGCGACCCTAGTGGCCGACACAAACACCGGGCCCATCTAGGAGTGGCACTGCAGTGTCACGCAGGATGTCCCTTCCAAAAAACCCTCCCCAAACAGCACATGACGCAAAGAAAAAAAGAGGCGCAATGAGGTAGCTGTGTGAGTAAGATTAGCGACCCTAGTGGCCGACACAAACACCGGGCCCATCTAGGAGTGGCACTGCAGTGTCACGCAGGATGGCCCTTCCAAAAAACCCTCCCCAAACACTGTGTCTGTGTACTGTGTCTGCTGCTAATATATAGACTGGTTGATAAAGAGATAGTATACTCGTAACTAGTATGTATGTATAAAGAAAGAAAAAAAAACCACGGTTAGGTCACTGGTATATACAATTATGGACGGGCTGCCGAGTGCCGACACAGAGGTAGCCACAGCCGTGAACTACCGCACTGTACTGTGTCTGCTGCTAATATATAGACTGGTTGATAAAGAGATAGTATACTCGTAACTAGTATGTATGTATAAAGAAAGAAAAAAAAACCACGGTTAGGTCACTGGTATATACAATTATGGACGGGCTGCCGAGTGCCGACACAGAGGTAGCCACAGCCGTGAACTACCGCACTGTACTGTGTCTGCTGCTAATATATAGACTGGTTGATAAAGAGATAGTATACTCGTAACTAGTATGTATGTATAAAGAAAGAAAAAAAAACCACGGTTAGGTCACTGGTATATACAATTATGGACGGGCTGCCGAGTGCCGACACAGAGGTAGCCACAGCCGTGAACTACCGCACTGTACTGTGTCTGCTGCTAATATATAGACTGGTTGATAAAGAGATAGTATACTCGTAACTAGTATGTATGTATAAAGAAAGAAAAAAAAACCACGGTTAGGTCACTGGTATATACAATTATGGACGGGCTGCCGAGTGCCGACACAGAGGTAGCCACAGCCGTGAACTACCGCACTGTACTGTGTCTGCTGCTAATATATAGACTGGTTGATAAAGAGATAGTATACTCGTAACTAGTATGTATGTATAAAGAAAGAAAAAAAAACCACGGTTAGGTCACTGGTATATACAATTATGGACGGGCTGCCGAGTGCCGACACAGAGGTAGCCACAGCCGTGAACTACCGCACTGTACACTGGTTGATAAAGAGATAGTAGTATACTCGTAACAACTAGTATGACGACGGTATAAAGAATGAAAAAAAAACCACGGTTAGGTGGTATATAATACAATTATGGTTGGACGGACTGCCTGCCGAGTGCCGACACAGAGGTAGCCACAGCCGTGAACTACCGCACTGTACACTGGTTGATAAAGAGATAGTAGTATACTCGTAACAACTAGTATGACGACGGTATAAAGAATGAAAAAAAAACCACGGTTAGGTGGTATATAATACAATTATGGTTGGACGGACTGCCTGCCGAGTGCCGACACAGAGGTAGCCACAGCCGTGAACTACCGCACTGTACACTGGTTGATAAAGAGATAGTAGTATACTCGTAACAACTAGTATGACGACGGTATAAAGAACGAAAAAAAAACCACGGTTAGGTGGTATATATTATAATACAATTATGGATGGACGGACTGCCTGCCGAGTTCCGACACAGAGGTAGCCACAGCCGTGAACTACCGCACTGTACACTGGTTGATAAAGAGATAGTAGTATACTCGTAACAACTAGTATGACGACGGTATAAAGAACGAAAAAAAAACCACGGTTAGGTGGTATATATTATAATACAATTATGGATGGACGGACTGCCTGCCGAGTTCCGACACAGAGGTAGCCACAGCCGTGAACTACCGCACTGTACACTGGTTGATAAAGAGATAGTAGTATACTCGTAACAACTAGTATGACTATGACGACGGTATAAAGAAAGAAAAAAAAAACCACGGTTAGGTGGTATATAATACAATTATGGATGGACGGACTGCCTGCCGAGTGCCGACACAGAGGTAGCCACAGCCGTGAACTACCGCACTGTACTGTGTCTGCTGCTAATATAGACTGGTTGATAAAGAGATAGTATACAATACTACTAATATACTGGTGGTCAGGCACTGGTCACCACTAGTCACACTAGCAGTGGCACTCCTGCAGCAAAAGTGTGCACTGTTTAATTTTAATATAATATTATTTATCATGTACTCCTGGCTCCTGCTATAACAACCTGCAGTGCTCCCCAGTCTCCCCCACAATTATAAGCTTTATATACAATACATTGATGTGCAGCACACTGGGCTGAGCAGTGCACACAGACTGAGTCACTGTGTGACTGTGTATCGTTTTTTTCAGGCAGAGAACGGATATATTAAATAAAACAAACAACTGCACTGTCTCTGGTGGTCACTGGTCACTGTGGTCGTCAGTCACTAAACTCTGTCTGCACTCTGCACTCTCTTCTAATCTACAGTATCACAGCAATCTCTCTCTCTCTCTCTCTCTCTCTTCTAAATCTAATCTAAATGGAGAGGACGCCAGCCACGTCCTCTCCCTATCAATCTCAATGCACGTGTGAAAATGGCGGCGACGCGCGGCTCCTTATATAGAATCCGAGTCTCGCGAGAATCCGACAGCGTCATGATGACGTTCGGGCGCGCTCGGGTTAACCGAGCAAGGCGGGAAGATCCGAGTCGCTTGGACCCGTGAAAAAAAAAGTGAAGTTCGTGCGGGTTCGGATTCAAAGAAACCGAACCCGCTCATCTCTAATAATACAGTGTATAACACTATATATGTGCAAAAACCCCCGCCATTAACATGATAAAAAGCGGGAGAAGCCCGCCGCTGAGGGGGCGGGGCTATCTTCCTCAGCACAGCCAGCGCCATTTTCTCTTCACAGCTCTGCTGGAAGGACGCTCCCCAGGCTCTCCCCTGCAGTATCCAGTACAACAAGGGTAAAAAAGAGAGGGGGGGCACATAAATTTAGGCGCAATTGTGTTAATAAGCAGCTATTGGGAAAAATCACTCAGTATAGTGAAAATCCCTGTGTTATATAGCGCTGTGGTGTGTGCTGGCATACTCTCTCTCTGTCTCCCCAAAGGACTTTGTGGGGTCCTGTCTTCAGTCAGAGCATTCCCTGTGTGTGTGCGGTGTGTCGGTACGGCTGTGTCGACATATTTGATGAGGAGGGCTACGTGGAGGCGGAGCAGGAGCCGATAAGTGTGATGTCGCCCCCTACGGGGCTGACACCGGAGTGGATGGATATGTGGAAGGTATTAACCGACAGTGTCAACTCTTTACATAAAAGGTTTGATGACGTAACAGCCTTGGGACAGCCGGCATCTCAGCCCGCGCCTGCCCAGGCGTCTCAGAGGCCATCAGGGGCTCAAAAACGCCCGCTAGCTCACATGGCAGACACAGATGTCGACACGGAGTCTGACTCCAGTGTAGACGAGGATGAGACAAATGTACAGTCCACAAGGGCCATCCGATGCATGATTACGGCAATGAAAAATGTGTTGCACATTTCTGACATTAACTCGGTTACCACTAAAAGGGTATTATGTTTGGGGAGAAAAAGCAGCCAGTGACTTTTCCCCCATCTGATAAATTAAATGAATTGTGTGAAGAAGCGTGGTGTTCCCCGGATAAGAAACTAGTGATTTCTAAGAGGTTACTGATGGCGTACCCTTTCCCGCCAACGGATAGGTTACGCTGGGAGACATCCCCTAGGGTGGACAAGGCGCTCACACGATTATCTAAAAGGGTGGCACTGCCGTCTCAGGATACGGCCGCCCTAAAGGAGCCTGCAGATAGAAAGCAGGAGGCTATCCTGAAGTCAGTATATACACACTCAGGTACTGAGACCTGCTATTGCTTCAGCATGGATGTGTAGTGCTGCAGCAGCATGGTCTGATACCCTGTCAGACAACATTGATACCCTCGACAGGGATGCTATTTTGTTAACCATAGAGCATATAAAGGACGTTGTCTTGTATATGAGGGATGCACAGAGGGACATTTGCCGGCTGGCATCTAGAATTAATGCAATGTCCATTTCTGCCAGGAGAGTATTATGGACTCGGCAGTGGGCAGGTGATGCTGATTCTAAAAGGCACATGGAGGTTTTGCCTTATAAGGGTGAGGAATTGTTTGGGGACGGTCTCTCGGACCTCGTATCCACAGCAACAGCTGGGAAGTCGACTTTTTTACCTCAGGTTTCTTTCCTCACAGCCTAAGAAAGCACCGTATTATCAAGTACAGTCCTTTCGGCCTCAGAAAGGCAAGCGGGTCAGAGGCGCATCCTTTCTGCCCAGAGGCAGGGGTAGAGGGAAAAAGCTGCACCAGACAGCCAGTTCCCAGGAACAAAAATCCTCCCCTGCTTCCACAAAGTCCACCGCATGACGCTGGGGCTCCACAGGTGGAGCCAGGTGCGGTGGGGGCCCGTCTCTGGAACTTCAGCGACCAGTGGGTTCGCTCACAGGTGGATCTCTGGGTTCTACAAGTGGTATCTCAGGGATACATGCTGGAGTTCGAGGCAACTCCCCCTCGCCGTTACCTCAAATCAGCCTTGCCAGCTGCTCCCAGGGCAAGGGAGGTAGTGCTGGTGGCTACTCACAAGCTGTACCTTCAGCAGGTGATAATCAAGGTTCCCCTCCTTCAACAGGGACGGGGTTACTATTCCACAATGTTTGTGGTACCGAAACCAGAGGGTTCGGTGAGACCCATTCTAAATTTAAAATCCTTGAACACTTATGTAAGGAAGTTCAAGTTCAAAATGGAATCGCTCAGGGCGGTTATTGCAAGCCTGGAAGAGGGGGATTTTATGGTGTCGCTGGACATCAAGGACGCTTATCTGCATGTCCCCATTTACCCACCTCACCAGGAGTACCTCAGGTTTGTGGTACAGGACTGTCATTACCAATTCCAGACGTTGCCGTTTGGTCTGTCCACGGCACCGAGGGTATTTACCAAGGTAATGGCCGAAATGATGATACTCCTTCGGAAGAAGGGAGTTATAATTATCCCGTACTTGGACTATCTCCTTATAAAGGAGAGGTCCAAGGAGCAGTTGTTAGTCAACGTAGCACTATCTCGGGAAGTGCTGCAACAGCACGGCTGGATTCTGAATATCCCAAAGTCGCAGCTGATTCCTGCGACGCGTCTGCTGTTCTTGGGCATGATTCTGGACACAGAACTGAAGAAGGTGTTTCTCCCGGTGGAGAAGGCCCAGGAATTGTCATCTCTGGTCAGGGACCTCCTGAAACCAAAACAGGTGTCGGTGCATCACTGCACGCGAGTCCTGGGAAAGAGGGTAGCTTCTTACGAAGCAATTCCCTTCGGCAGGTTCCATGCAAGGATCTTTCAGTGGGATCTGTTAGACAAGTGGTCCGGATCGCATCTTCAGATGCATCGGCTGATCACCCTGTCCCCGAGGGCCAGGGTGTCTCTGCTGTGGTGGCTGCAGAGTGCTCATCTTCTCGAGGGCCGCAGTTTCGGCATACAGGACTGGGTCCTGGTGACCACGGATGCAAGCCTCCGAGGTTGGGGGGCAGTCACTCAGGGAAGGAACTTCCAAGGACAGTGGTCAAGTCAGGAGACTTCCCTTCACATTAAATATTCTGGAACTAAGGGCCATTTACAACACCCTGAGTCAAGCAGAACCCCTGCTTCAAAACAAACCGGTGCTGATTCAGTCAGACAACATCACGGCGGTCGCCCATGTAAACCGACAGGGCGGCACAAGAAGCAGGATGGCGATGGCAGAAGCCACAAGGATTCTTCGATGGGCGGAGAATCACGTGCTAGCACTGTCAGCAGTGTTCATTCCGGGAGTGGACAACTGGGAAGCAGACTTCCTCAGCAGGCACGACCTCCACCCGGGAGAGTGGGGACTTCATACAGAAGTCTTCACGCTGATTGTAAATCGGTGGGAACGGCCACAGGTAGACATGATGGCGTCCCGTCTCAACAAAAAGCTAAAAAAATATTGCGCCAGGTCAAGAGACCCTCAGGCGATAGCTGTGGACGCACTAGTGACACCGTGGGTGTACCAGTCGGTTTATGTGTTCCCTCCTCTTCCTTTCATACCCAAGGTACTGAGGATTGTAAGAAAGAGAGGAGTGAGAACTATACTCATCGTTCCGGAATGGCCAAGAAGAACTTGGTACCCAGAACTACAAGAAATGATCTCAGAGGACCCATGGCCTCTGCCTCTCAGACAGGACCTGTTACAACAGTGGCCCTGTCTGTTCCAAGACTTACCGCGGCTGCGTTTGATGGCATGGCGGTTGAACGCCGGATCCTAACGGAAAAGGGCATTCCGGATGAAGTGATTCCTACGCTGATAAAGGCTAGGAAAGACGTGACAGCACAACATTATCACCGTATATGGCGAAAATATGTTGCTTGGTGTGAGGCCAGGAAGGCCCCTACAGAAGAATTCAAAAAGAACTGGCTTCACTGCCTGAAGTTCAGACGTTTGTTAAGGGAGTGCTGCATATTCAGCCCCCTTTTGTGCCTCCAGTGGCACCTTGGGATCTTAACGTTGTGTTGGATTTCCTGAAATCCCACTGGTTTGAGCCACTTAAGACCGTGGAGCTAAAATATCTCACGTGGAAAGTGGTCATGCTATTGGCCTTAGCTTCGGCTAGGCGTGTGTCAGAACTCAGAATTGGCGGCTTTGTCGTGTAAAAGCCCTTATCTGATCTTCCATATGGACAGGGCAGAATTGCGGACTCGTCCCCAATTTCTCCCTAAGGTGGTATCAGCGTTTCATTTGAACCAACCTATTGTGGTGCCTGCGGTTACTAGGGACTTGGAGGACTCCAAGTTACTAGATGTAGTCAGGGCTTTGAAAATATATGTAGCCAGGACGGCTGGAGTCAGGAAAACTGACTCGCTGTTTATCCTGCATGCGCCCAACAAGCTGGGTGCTCCTGCTTCAAAGCAAACTATTGCGCGCTGGATCTGTAGCACGATTCAGCAAGCTCATTCTGCGGCAGGATTGCCGCATCCTAAATCAGTAAAAGCCCATTCCACAAGGAAGGTGGGCTCTTCTTGGGCGGCTGCCCGAGGGGTCTCGGCTTTACAGCTTTGCCGAGCTGCTACTTGGTCGGGTTCAAACACATTTGCTAAGTTCTACAAGTTTGATACCCTGGCTGAGGAGGACCTTGCCTTTGCTCATTCGGTGCTGCAGAGTCATCCGCACTCTCCCGCCCGTTTGGGAGCTTTGGTATAATCCCCATGGTCCTTACGGAATTCCCAGCATCCACTAGGACGTCAGAGAAAATAAGAATTTACTCACCGGTAATTCTATTTCTCGTAGTCCGTAGTGGATGCTGGGCGCCCGTCCCAAGTGCGGACTCTCTGCAATACATGTATATAGTTATTGCTTAACTAAAGGGTTATTGTTATGAGCCATCTGTTACTGAGGCTCAGTTGTTGTTCATACTGTTAACTGGGTATGGTTATCACGAGTTGTACAGTGTGATTGGTGTGGCTGGTATGAGTCTTACCCTGGATTCCAAATCCTTTCCTAGTAATGTCAGCTCTTCCGGGCACAGTTTCCCTAACTGAGGTCTGGAGGAGGGGCATAGAGGGAGGAGCCAGTGCACACCAGATATAGTACCTAATCTTTCTTTTAAGAGTGCCCAGTCTCCTGCGGAGCCCGTCTATTCCCCATGGTCCTTACGGAGTTCCCAGCATCCACTACGGACTACGAGAAATAGAATTACCGGTGAGTAAATTCTTATTTTTTCCTTTCGTCATGCTCTGCTCCTCTCTTTTCCCCATTCCCCCTCTATCCTCAGATAAAACGTTCTGTCCTCTTAGTTCCTGTCCCGCAATATCTCCTCTCTTCTACCCCTGCTTTGCCTCAAAGCCCCACACACTTTCCCATTGCTCCTCCAACCTCTATTTTGTCTCCACCCTCTGTTGTCCCCTTTATTCCAGTTTTCTCTCTGCCAGCCTCTGCTTCTGTGTTCCCTCCTCCTTCACCCTTGAAACCTCCACCCATCACTGCTTGCTCCTAAGCAAGCACCATCTCTGCTTCTCTTCCACCTGTTCCTCTTCTCCTGCCCTGTCACCCTCTTTGATCAAACCACTGTCCATCCCTAAAAAAACTAGCATACTCAAAAACCTCATCCAGATCTTTCCTTTATTCATCCTCCCTCTTTCCTATGCTCTCTGGAATTCTAGATCAGTGTGTAACAATGGCTTCTGTCCATGAGCTCTTCATCTTTAATTCACTCAACCTCATCACAGCACCATTGCAAAAATCTGGCTATCCTTTGCTGACATAGGGGGTCATTCCGAGTTGTTCGCTCGCAAGCTGCTTTTAGCAGCTTTGCACACGCTAAGCCGCCGCCTACTGGGAGTGAATCTTAGCTTATCAAAATTGCGAACGAAAGATTAGCAGAATTGCGAATAGACACTTCTTAGCAGTTTCTGAGTAGTTCCAGACTTACTCGGCATCTGCGATCAGTTCAGTCAGTTTCGTTCCTGGTTTGACGTCACAAACACACCCAGCGTTCGCCCAGACACTCCTCCGTTTCTCCAGCCACTCCCACGTTTTTCCCAGAAACGGTAGCGTTTTTTCGCACACACCCATAAAACGGGTAGTTTCCGCCTAGAAACACCCACTTCCTGTCAATCACATTACGATCACCAGAACGAAGAAAAAACCTTGTAATGCCGTGAGTAAAATACCTAACTGCATAGCAAATTAACTTGGCGCAGTCGCACTGCGGACATTACGCATGCGCATTAGTGACTAATCGCTCCGTTGCGGAAAAAAAATAACGAGCGAACAACTCGGAATGACCCCCATAACCTCTTCCACTGCTCTCTTTTCAGGACCAATCTTTCTCCCATACTTCCAAACCTGGGGCAAACAAGGTGGTGTGGGAATTCTTCTTTCCACCACTGCACCTTTCATCTTATCTCCCGCTGAACCTTTTCACACCACTCTAAGCAGCTTACAAAAGAATAAATCTTGGTGGTTTGGTTAAACCAAGCTATCAGTGGGCTCAAGGTAACTAACAGTGTTCATTGGGGGTCATTCCGAGTTGTTCGCTCGCAAACTGCTTTTAGCAGCTTTGCACACGCTAAGCCGCCGCCTACTGGGAGTGAATCTTAGCTTATCAAAATTGCGAACGAAAGATTGGCAGAATTGCGAATAGACACTTCTTAGCAGTTTCTGAGTAGTTCCAGACTTACTCGGCATCTGCGATCAGTTCAGTCAGTTTCGTTCCTGGTTTGACGTCACAAACACACCCAGCGTTCGCCCAGACACTCCTCCGTTTCTCCAGCCACTCCCGCGTTTTTCCAAGAAACGGTAGCGTTTTTTCGCACACACCCATAAAACGTCCAGTTTCCGCCCAGAAACACCCACTTCCTGTCAATCACATTACGATCACCAGAACGAAGAAAAAACCTCGTAATGCCGTGAGTAAAATACCTAACTGCATAGCAAATTTACATGGCGCAGTCGCACTGCGGACATTGCGCATGCGCATTAGCGACTAATCGCTCTGTTGCGAGAAAAAAATAACGAGCGAACAACTCGGAATGACCCCCATTATCCTCACATTGGAAGAGATCATCATCGTACTCATCACCCTCATCACTGTTGTTAATATCATCATCTAACAATGGTGGTCATTCCGAGTTGTTCGCTCGCAAGCTGCTTTTAGCAGCTTTGCACACGCTAAGCCGCCGCCTACTGGGAGTGAATCTTAGCTTATCAAAATTGCGAACGAAAGATTAGCAGAATTGCGAATAGACACTTCTTAGCAGTTTCTGAGTAGCTCCAGACTTACTCGGCATCTGCGATCAGTTCAGTCAGTGTCGTTCCTGGTTTGACGTCACAAACACACCCAGCGTTCGCCCAGACACTCCTCCGTTTCTCCAGCTACTCCCGCGTTTTTCCCAGAAACGGAAGCGTTTTTTCACACACACCCATAAAACGGCCAGTTTCCGCCCAGAAACACCCACTTCCTGTCAATCACATTACGATCACCAGAACGAAGAAAAAACCTTGTAATGCCGTGAGTAAAATACCTAACTGCATAGCAAATTTACTTGGCGCAGTCGCACTGCGGACATTGCGCATGCGCATTAGCGACTAATCGCTCCGTTGCGGAAAAAAAAATAACGAGCAAACAACTCGGAATGACCCCCTATATTCGCTCATCCCAAATGGAAGAAGTCTTTTGTAATTGGCGACACAAATCTCCTCATAGAATGATGAACATACTGTAAGTTTTTGTAAATTTTTTTTTAGAAGTAGCCTCCTACGCCGATTGCTCACAAGACTCCAGCATGTTCTAAACACTCTTTCCAAGTACACACTAGCCCAGGTAAACCAAAGCTAGGTTGTACAAGGGGCTCTCCACATTGCCTCACAGTGCTGGGCAGCAAGGGAATTTTACCAGACTGACTGCCTGAGAAATAAAGTGTGGGGAGAACACGGCCCACGTTATGCCCCTGTAAACACCTGGGGTTTGCACAGGTATAAGGGACACATACACACAGGATGACAGGGCCCAATACACCCATAATAGTTAACACCAGGGCAGGTGTAAGGTTACTTAGCACCTTAGGCACATCTTCAACTTAACACCCGTCCTTTCCCCCAAGACCAACTTCACTATTTTCATTACTCGCCTACCAGCTTGTCCCTGACGTTCCACTCTGCACACCAGTTCCCCAATCCCCCACAGCGTTCTACTCAATGTACATGGCATGCCCTATTGCCCCAACCAAGGAAACAAGAAGCGCTCTATCTAGATAAAGCACTATGGACTACTAATATTAATTAACATCTTCATACTTTATTGATTATTCCTTAAAACTAGGGATGAGCAGGTTCAGATCTCTGAGATGGCTTTTTCTGATCATGGAGGTGGCAGTGACCAGTTGCTAGAGTCTTTGAACGGCCCATGATAGGACCGAGGTCGACGGACTGATGTTTAATGACCATAAGTATACTTTCTCTAACGTCCTAGTGGATGCTGGGGACTCCGTAAGGACCATGGGGAATAGCGGGCTCCGCAGGAGACTGGGCACTCTAAAGAAAGATTTAGTACTATCTGGTGTGCACTGGCTCCTCCCACTATGCCCCTCCTCCAGACCTCAGTTAGAATCTGTGCCCGGCCGAGCTGGGTGCTCCTAGTGGGCTCTCCTGAGCTTGCTAGAAAAGAAAGTATTTTGTTAGGTTTTTTGTTTTCAGAGAGCTTCTGCTGGCAACAGACTCTGCTACGAGGGACTGAGGGGAGAGAAGCAAACCTACTCACGGCAGCTAGGTAGCGCTTCTTAGGCTACTGGACACCATTAGCTCCAGAGGGATCAAACACAGGTACCTAACCTTGATCGTCCGTTCCCGGAGCCGCGCCGCCGTCCCCCTCCCAGAGCCAGAAGCAGCAGAAGCATGAAGACATCGAAATCGGCGGCTGAAGACTCCTGTCTTCACTTAAGGTAGCGCACAGCACTGCAGCTGTGCGCCATTGCTCCCACAGCACACCGCACACTCCGGTCACTGTAGGGTGCAGGGCGCAGGGGGGGGGGGGGGGGGGGCGCCCTGGGCAGCAATTAAGTACCTTTTTGGCAAAAAGAGACATATATACAGTCTGGGACTGTATATATGCCCGAGCCCCCGCCATTTTTTACACATTAAAGCGGGACAGAAGCCCGCCGCTGAGGGGGCGGGGCCTTCTTCCTCAGCACACCAGCGCCATTTTCTCTTCACAGCTCCGCTGGAAGGACGCTCCCCAGGCTCTCCCCTGCAGTATACAGGTGCATTAAAGGGTAAAAAAGAGAGGGGGGGCACATAAATTTAGGCGCAATATATATATATATTAACAGCAGCTACAGGGTAAACACTAAGGTACAGTGTAATCCCTGGGTTATATAGCGCTGGGGTGTGTGCTGGCATACTCTCTCTCTGTCTCCCCAAAAGCCTTTGTGGGGTCCTGTCCTCAGTCAGAGCATTCCCTGTGTGTGTGCTGTGTGTCGGTACGCCTGTGTCGACATGTTTGATGAGGAAGGATACGTGGAGGCAGAACAAGTGCAGCTGAGTGTGGTGTCGCCGCCGACGGTGCCGACACCTGATTGGATGGATATGTGGAAGGTGTTAAATGATAATGTAAACTCCTTGCATAACAGATTGGATAAAACTGTAACCGGGGGACAGTCAGGGTCTCAACCCATGCCTGATCCTACAGCGCAGAGGCCGTCGGGGTCTCAAAAGCGCACACTATCCCAGATAGTTAACACAGATGTCGACACGGAATCTGACTCCAGTGTCGATGATGATGAGGCAAAGTTGCAGCCTAAAATGACTAAAGCCACCCGCTACATGATTGTAGCTATGAAGGATGTATTACACATTTCTGAGGAAAATCCTGTCCCTGATAAGAGGATTTATATGTATGGGGAGAAAAAGCATGAAGTGACTTTTCCCCCTTCACATGAATTAAATGAATTATGTGAAAAAGCGTGGAATTCCCCTGACAGGAAGGTGATAGTTTCCAAGAGATTACTTATGGCGTATCCTTTCCCGCCAACGGACAGGTTACGCTGGGAATCCTCCCCTAGGGTAGACAAGGCGTTGACACGCTTGTCTAAGAAGGTGGCTCTGCCGTCTCCGGATACGGCCACCCTAAAGGATCCTGCGGATAGAAAGCAGGAAGCTATCCTGAAGTCTGTTTATACACATTCTGGCACACTGCTGAGGCCAGCAATTGCTTCGGCCTGGATGTGTAGTGCGGTAGCTGCATGGACGGATTCTCTGTCTGAGGAGTTAGATACCCTGGACAGGGACACTGTTCTACTGACCCTGGCACATATCAAGGACGCGGTCCTATATATGCGGGATGCCCAGAGGGACATTTGCCTGCTGGGCTCTAGAGTTAACGCAATGTCCATTTCTGCCAGAAGGGTCTTATGGACTCGGCAATGGACAGGGGATACCGACTCTAAAAAACACATGGAGGTTTTACCTTATAAGGGTGAGGAATTGTTTGGGGACGGTCTCTCGGACCTAGTTTCCACAGCTACAGCTGGGAAGTCAAATTTCTTACCTTATGTCCCTCCACAACCTAAGAAAGCACCGTATTACCAAATGCAGTCCTTTCGTTCTCAGAGGAGCAAGAAGGTCAGAGGTGCGTCCTTTCTTGCTAGAGGCAGGGGTAGAGGAAAAAAGCTGCACCATGCAGCTAGTTCCCAGGAACAAAAGTCTTCCCCGGCTTCCACTAAATCCACCGCATGACGCTGGGGCTCCACAGGCGGAGCCAGGAGCTGTGGGGGCGTCTCCGACATTTCAGCCACCAGTGGGTTCGCTCACAGGTGGATCCTTGGGCTATACAAATTGTGTCTCAGGGTTACAAGCTGGAATTCGAGGTGATGCCCCCTCACCGTTACCTAAAATCGGCCTTACCAACTTCCCCCATGGAAAGGGAGATAGTGTTGGAGGCAATTCACAAACTTTTTCTCCAGAAAGTGGTGGTAGAGGTCCCCCCCCTTCAACGGGGAAGGGGCTACTATTCCACTATGTTTGTGGTACCGAAACCGGACGGTTCGGTCAGACCCATTTTAAATTCAAAATCCCTGAACATTTATCTGAAGAAATTCAAGTTCAAAATGGAATCGCTCAGAGCGGTCATTGCAAGCCTGGAGGAAGGGGATTTTATGGTGTCTCTGGACATCAAGGATGCTTACTTGCATGTCCCCATTTATCCGCCTCATCAGGAGTACCTCAGGTTTGTGGTACGGGACTGTCATTACCAATTCCAGACGTTGCCGTTTGGCCTGTCCACGGCACCAAGAGTTTTTACCAAGGTGATGGCGGAAATGATGGTGCTCCTTCGGAAGCAAGGGGTTACAATTATCCCATACTTGGACGATCTCCTCATAAAGGCGAGGTCCAGGGAGCTGTTGCTGATCAGCGTAGCACGCTCTCAGGAAGTGTTGCGTCAGCACGGCTGGATTCTGAACATTCCAAAGTCGCAGCTGATTCCTGCGACGCGTCTGCCCTTCCTGGGCATGATTCTGGACACAGACCAGAAGAAGGTGTTTCTCCCGGAGGAGAAGGCTCGGGTGCTCGTGACTCTGGTCAGAGACCTCCTAAAACCAAAACAGGTGTCGGTGCATCGCTGCACGCGAGTCCTGGGAAAGATGGTGGCGTCATACGAAGCCATTCCCTTCGGCAGGTTCCATGCGAGGATCTTTCAGTGGGATCTGCTGGACAAGTGGTCCGGATCGCATCTTCAGATGCATCGGATGATCACCCTGTCCCCCAGGGCCAGGGTGTCTCTTCTGTGGTGGCTACAAGGTGCTCACCTCCTCGAGGGCCGCAGATTTGGCATACAGGACTGGGTCCTGGTGACCACGGATATAAGCCTCCGAGGGTGGGGGGCAGTCACTCAAGGAAGAAACTTCCAAGGGTTGTGGTCAAGTCAGGAGACTTGTCTGCACATCAATGTCCTGGAACTAAGGGCCATATACAACGCCCTGAGTCAAGCGGAGCCTCTGCTTCGAAACCAACCAGGGCTGATTCAGTCAGACAACATCACGGCAGTGGCCCATGTAAACCGCCAGGGCGGCACAAGAAGCAGGGTGGCAATGACAGAAGCCACCAGGATTCTTCGGTGGGCGGAGAATCACGTACTAGCACTGTCAGCAGTGTTCATTCCGGGAGTGGACAACTGGGAAGCAGACTTCCTCAGCAGGCACGACCTCCACCCGGGAGAGTGGGGACTTCATCAAGAAGTCTTCACGCAGATTGCAAATCGATGGGAACTGCCACAGGTGGACATGATGGCGTCCCGTCTCAACAAAAAGCTAAAAAGATATTGCGCCAGGTCAAGGGACCCTCAGGCGATAGCTGTGGGCGCACTAGTAACACCGTGGGTGTTCCAGTCGGTCTATGTGTTTCCTCCTCTTCCTCTCATACCAAAGGTGCTGAGATTTGTAAGAAAAAGAGGAGTGAGAACAATACTCATTGTTCCGGATTGGCCAAGAAGGACTTGGTACCCGGAATTGCAAGAAATGCTCACAGAGGACCCGTGGCCTCTGCCTCTCAGACAGGACCTGTTACAACAAGGGCCCTGTCTGTTCCAAGACTTACCGCGGCTGCGTTTGACGGCATGGCGGTTGAACACCGGATCCTAGCAGAAAAGGGCATTCCGGAAGCAGTTATTCCTATGCTGATAAAGGCTAGGAAGGACGTGACAGCAAAACATTATCACCGTATATGGCGAAAATATGTTGCTTGGTGTGAGGCCAGGAAGGCCCCTACAGAGGAATTCCAACTGGGTCGATTCCTGCACTTCCTACAGTCAGGTGTGACTATGGGCCTAAAATTAGGGTCCATAAAGGTCCAGATTTCGGCCCTATCCATTTTCTTTCAAAAGGAACTGGCTTCACTGTCTGAGGTTCAGACGTTTGTTAAGGGAGTGCTGCATATTCAGCCTCCTTTTGTGCCACCAGTGGCACCTTGGGATCTTAACGTGGTATTGGCTTTCCTGAAATCCCACTGGTTTGAGCCACTTAAGACGGTGGAGCTAAAGTACCTCACGTGGAAAGTGGTCATGCTGTTGGCCCTAGCCTCAGCTAGGCGTGTGTCAGAATTGGCGGCTTTGTCATGTAAAAGCCCCTATCTGGTTTTCCATATGGACAGGGCAGAATTGCGAACTCGTCCGCAGTTTCTGCCAAAGGTGGTGTCATCTTTTCATCTGAACCAACCCATTGTGGTGCCTGCAGCTACTCGGGACTTGGAGGACTCCAAGTTGCTGGACGTAGTCAGGGCTTTGAAGATCTATGTTGCCAGGACGGCTGGAGTCAGGAAGACTGACTCGCTGTTTATCCTGTATGCATCCAACAAGCTGGGTGCTCCTGCTTCAAAGCAAACCATTGCTCGCTGGATTTGTAACACGATTCAGCAGGCTCATTCTGCGGCTGGATTGCCGCATCCAAAATCAGTAAAGGCCCATTCCACAAGGATGGTGTGCTCTTCTTGGGCGGCTGCCCGAGGGGTCTCGGCATTACAGCTTTGCCGAGCTGCTACTTGGTCGGGTTCAAACACATTTGCAAAGTTCTACAAGTTTGATACCCTGGCTGAGGAGGACCTGGTGTTTGCTCATTCGGTGCTGCAGAGTCATCCGCACTCTCCCGCCCGTTTGGGAGCTTTGGTATAATCCCCATGGTCCTTACGGAGTCCCCAGCATCCACTAGGACGTTAGAGAAAATAAGAATTTACTCACCGGTAAATCTATTTCTCGTAGTCCGTAGTGGATGCTGGGCGCCCGTCCCAAGTGCGGACTTTCTGCAATACGCGTATAAAGTTATTGCTTAATAAAGAGTTATGTTATGTTGGCATCCATTGGTTGATGCTCTGTTGTTGTTCATACTGTTAACTGGGTAAGTTTATCACGAGTTATACGGTGTGATTGGTGTGGCAGGTATGAGTCTTACCCTGGATTCCAAAATCCTTTCCTAGTAATGTCAGCTCTTCCGGGCACAGTTTCCTTAACTGAGGTCTGGAGGAGGGGCATAGAGGGAGGAGCCAGTGCACACCAGGTAGTACTAAATCTTTCTTTAGAGTGCCCAGTCTCCTGCGGAGCCCGCTATTCCCCATGGTCCTTACGAAGTCCCCAGCATCAGCGGGTTCGGTTTCTCTGAATCCGAACCCGCCAGAACTTCATGTTTTTTTTCACGAGTCCGAGCGACTCGGATCTTCCCGCCTTGCTCGGTTAACCCGAGCGCGCCCGAACGTCATCATGACGCTGTCGGATTCTCGCGAGGCTCGGATTCTATCGCGAGACTCGGATTCTATATAAGGAGCCGCGCGTCGCCGCCATTTTCACACGTGCATTGAGATTGATAGGGAGAGGACGTGGCTGGCGTCCTCTCCGTTTAGACACTTGATTTACTAATTTTGGGGAGCATTAGGAGTACTCAGTACTAGTGTACAGTGCAGAGTTTTGCTGATAGTGACCAGTGACCACCACTTTTATTTATAATCCGTTCTCTGCCTGAAAAAAGCGATACACAGCACACAGTGACTCAGTCACATACATACCATATCTGTGTGCACTGCTCAGGCTCAGGCCAGTGTGCTGCATCATCTATATATATTATATATCTGTCTGACTGCTCAGCTCACACAGCTTATAATTGTGGGGGAGACTGGGGAGCACTACTGCAGTGCCAGTTATAGGTTATAGCAGGAGCCAGGAGTACATAATATTATATTAAAATTAAACAGTGCACACTTTTGCTGCAGGAGTGCCACTGCCAGTGTGACTAGTGACCAGTGACCTGACCACCAGTATATAATATTAGTAGTATACTATCTCTTTATCAACCAGTCTATATTAGCAGCAGACACAGTACAGTGCGGTAGTTCACGGCTGTGGCTACCTCTGTGTCGGCACTCGGCAGCCCGTCCATAATTGTATATACCAGTGACCTAACCGTGGTTTTTTTTTCTTTCTTTATACATACATACTAGTTACGAGTATACTATCTCTTTATCAACCAGTCTATATATTAGCAGCAGACACAGTACAGTGCGGTAGTTCACGGCTGTGGCTACCTCTGTGTCGGCACTCGGCAGCCCGTCCATAATTGTATATACCAGTGACCTAACCGTGGTTTTTTTTTCTTTCTTTATACATACATACTAGTTACGAGTATACTATCTCTTTA
This sequence comes from Pseudophryne corroboree, assembly GCF_028390025.1. NCBI lineage: Eukaryota > Metazoa > Chordata > Amphibia > Anura > Myobatrachidae > Pseudophryne > Pseudophryne corroboree. The sequence continues at coordinate 773,596,780 of NC_086446.1, forward strand.
TCAACCAGTCTATATATTAGCAGCAGACACAGTACAGTGCGGTAGTTCACGGCTGTGGCTACCTCTGTGTCGGCACTCGGCAGCCCGTCCATAATTGTATATACCACCTAACCGTGGTTTTTTTTTCTTTCTTTATACATACATACTAGTTACGAGTATACTATCTCTTTATCAACCAGTCTATATATTAGCAGCAGACACAGTACAGTGCGGTAGTTCACGGCTGTGGCTACCTCTGTGTCGGCACTCCGCAGCCCGTCCATAATTGTATATACCAGTGACCTAACCGTGGTTTTTTTTTCTTTCTTTATACATACATACTAGTTACGAGTATACTATCTCTTTATCAACCAGTCTATATATTAGCAGCAGACACAGTACAGTGCGGTAGTTCACGGCTGTGGCTACCTCTGTGTCGGCACTCGGCAGCCCGTCCATAATTGTATATACCACCTAACCGTGGTTTTTTTTTCTTTCTTTATACATACATACTAGTTACGAGTATACTATCTCTTTATCAACCAGTCTATATATTAGCAGCAGACACAGTACAGTGCGGTAGTTCACGGCTGTGGCTACCTCTGTGTCGGCACTCGGCAGCCCGTCCATAATTGTATATACCAGTGACCTAACCGTGGTTTTTTTTTCTTTCTTTATACATACATACTAGTTACGAGTATACTATCTCTTTATCAACCAGTCTATATATTAGCAGCAGACACAGTACAGTGCGGTAGTTCACGGCTGTGGCTACCTCTGTGTCGGCACTCGGCAGCCCGTCCATAATTGTATATACCAGTGACCTAACCGTGGTTTTTTTTTCTTTCTTTATACATACATACTAGTTACGAGTATACTATCTCTTTATCAACCAGTCTATATATTAGCAGCAGACACAGTACAGTGCGGTAGTTCACGGCTGTGGCTACCTCTGTGTCGGCACTCGGCAGCCCGTCCATAATTGTATATACCAGTGACCTAACCGTGGTTTTTTTTTTCTTTCTTTATACATACATACTAGTTACGAGTATACTATCTCTTTATCAAACAGTCTATATATTAGCAGCAGACACAGTACAGTGCGGTAGTTCACGGCTGTGGCTACCTCTGTGTCGGCACTCGGCAGCCCGTCCATAATTGTATACTAGTATCCAATCCATCCATCTCCATTGTTTACCTGAGGTGCCTTTTAGTTGTGCCTATTAAAATATGGAGAACAAAAATGTTGAGGTTCCAAAATTAGGGAAAGATCAAGATCCACTTCCACCTCGTGCTGAAGCTGCTGCCACTAGTCCTGGCCGAGACGATGAAATGCCAGCAACGTCGTCTGCCAAGGCCGATGCCCAATGTCATAGTACAGAGCATGTCAAATCCAAAACACCAAATATCAGTAAAAAAAGGACTCCAAAACCTAAAATAAAATTGTCGGAGGAGAAGCGTAAACTTGCCAATATGCCATTTACCACACGGAGTGGCAAGGAACGGCTGAGGCCCTGGCCTATGTTCATGGCTAGTGGTTCAGCTTCACATGAGGATGGAAGCACTCAGCCTCTCGCTAGAAAAATGAAAAGACTCAAGCTGGCAAAAGCAGCACAGCAAAGAACTGTGCATTCTTCGAAATCCCAAATCCACAAGGAGAGTCCAATTGTGTCGGTTGCGATGCCTGACCTTCCCAACACTGGACGTGAAGAGCATGCGCCTTCCACCATTTGCACGCCCCCTGCAAGTGCTGGAAGGAGCACCCGCAGTCCAGTTCCTGATAGTCAGATTGAAGATGTCAGTGTTGAAGTACACCAGGATGAGGAGGATATGGGTGTTGCTGGCGCTGGGGAGGAAATTGACCAGGAGGATTCTGATGGTGAGGTGGTTTGTTTAAGTCAGGCACCCGGGGAGACACCTGTTGTCCGTGGGAGGAATATGGCCGTTGACATGCCAGGTGAAAATACCAAAAAAATCAGCTCTTCGGTCAGTTCGGTGTGGAGGTATTTCACCAGAAATGCAGACAACAGGTGTCAAGCCGTGTGTTCCCTTTGTCAAGCTGTAATAAGTAGGGGTAAGGACGTTAACCACCTCGGAACATCCTCCCTTATACGTCACCTGCAGCGCATTCATAATAAGTCAGTGACAAGTTCAAAAACTTTGGGTGACAGCGGAAGCAGTCCACTGACCAGTAAATCCCTTCCTCTTGTAACCAAGCTCACGCAAACCACCCCACCAACTCCCTCAGTGTCAATTTCCTCCTTCCCCAGGAATGCCAATAGTCCTGCAGGCCATGTCACTGGCAATTCTGACGAGTCCTCTCCTGCCTGGGATTCCTCCGATGCATCCTTGCGTGTAACGCCTACTGCTGCTGGCGCTGCTGTTGTTGCCGCTGGGAGTCGATGGTCACCCCAGAGGGGAAGTCGTAAGCCCACTTGTACTACTTCCAGTAAGCAATTGACTGTTCAACAGTCCTTTGCGAGGAAGATGAAATATCACAGCAGTCATCCTACTGCAAAGCGGATAACTGAGGCCTTGGCATCCTGGGTGGTGAGAAACGTGGTTCCGGTATCCATCATTACTGCAGAGCCAACTAGAGACTTGTTGGAGGTACTGTGTCCCCGGTACCAAATACCATCTAGGTTCCATTTCTCTAGGCAGGCGATACCGAAAATGTACACAGACCTCAGAAAAAGAGTCACCAGTGTCCTAAAAAATGCAGCTGTACCCAATGTCCACTTAACCACGGACATGTGGACAAGTGGAGCAGGGCAGGGTCAGGACTATATGACTGTGACAGCCCACTGGGTAGATGTATGGACTCCCGCCGCAAGAACAGCAGCGGCGGCACCAGTAGCAGCATCTCGCAAACGCCAACTCTTTCCTAGGCAGGCTACGCTTTGTATCACCGCTTTCCAGAATACGCACACAGCTGAAAACCTCTTACGGCAACTGAGGAAGATCATCGCGGAATGGCTTACCCCAATTGGACTCTCCTGTGGATTTGTGGCATCGGACAACGCCAGCAATATTGTGTGTGCATTAAATCTGGGCCAATTCCAGCACGTCCCATGTTTTGCACATACCTTGAATTTGGTGGTGCAGAATTTTTTAAAAAACGACAGGGGCGTGCAAGAGATGCTGTCGGTGGCCAGAAGAATTGCGGGACACTTTCGGCGTACAGGCACCACGTACAGAAAACTGGAGCACCACCAAAAACTACTGAACCTGCCCTGCCATCATCTGAAGCAAGAAGTGGTAACGAGGTGGAATTCAACCCTCTATATGCTTCAGAGGTTGGAGGAGCAGCAAAAGGCCATTCAAGCCTATACAATTGAGCACGATATAGTAGGTGGAATGCACCTGTCTCAAGTGCAGTGGAGAATGATTTCAACGTTGTGCAAGGTTCTGATGCCCTTTGAACTTGCCACACGTGAAGTCAGTTCAGACACTGCCAGCCTGAGTCAGGTCATTCCCCTCATCAGGCTTTTGCAGAAGAAGCTGGAGGCATTGAAGGAGGAGCTAACACGGAGCGATTCCGCTAGGCATGTGGGACTTGTGGATGCAGCCCTTAATTCGCTTAACAAGGATTCACGGGTGGTCAATCTGTTGAAATCAGAGCACTACATTTTGGCCACCGTGCTCGATCTTAGATTTAAAACCTACCTTGGATCTCTCTTTCCGGCAGACACAGGTCTGCTGGGGTTGAAAGACCTGCTGGTGACAAAATTGTCAAGTCAAGCGGAACGCGACCTGTCAACATCTCCTCCTTCACATTCTCCCGCAACTGGGGGTGCGAGGAAAAGGCTCAGAATTCCGAGCCCACCCGCTGGCGGTGATGCAGGGCAGTCTGGAGCGACTGCTGATGCTGACATCTGGTCCGGACTGAAGGACCTGACAACGATTACGGACATGTCGTCTACTGTCACTGCATATGATTCTCTCAACATTGATAGAATGGTGGAGGATTATATGAGTGACCGCATCCAAGTAGGCACGTCACACAGTCCGTACTTATACTGGCAGGAAAAAGAGGCAATTTGGAGGCCCTTGCACAAACTGGCTTTATTCTACCTAAGTTGCCCTCCCACAAGTGTGTACTCCGAAAGAGTGTTTAGTGCCGCCGCTCACCTTGTCAGCAATCGGCGTACGAGGTTACATCCAGAAAATGTGGAGAAGATGATGTTCATTAAAATGAATTATAATCAATTCCTCCGCGGAGACATTGACCAGCAGCAATTGCCTCCACAAAGTACACAGGGAGCTGAGATGGTGGATTCCAGTGGGGACGAATTGATAATCTGTGAGGAGGGGGATGTACACGGTGATATATCGGAGGGTGAAGATGAGGTGGACATCTTGCCTCTGTAGAGCCAGTTTGTGCAAGGAGAGATTAATTGCTTCTTTTTTGGGGGGGGGTCCAAACCAACCCGTCATATCAGTCACAGTCGTGTGGCAGACCCTGTCACTGAAATGATGGGTTGGTTAAAGTGTGCATGTCCTGTTTTGTTTATACAACATAAGGGTGGGTGGGAGGGCCCAAGGATAATTCCATCTTGCACCTCTTTTTTCTTTTCTTTTTCTTTGCATCATGTGCTGATTGGGGAGGGTTTTTTGGAAGGGACATCCTGCGTGACACTGCAGTGCCACTCCTAGATGGGCCCGGTGTTTGTGTCGGCCACTAGGGTCGCTAATCTTACTCACACAGCTACCTCATTGCGCCTCTTTTTTTCTTTGCGTCATGTGCTGTTTGGGGAGGGTTTTTTGGAAGGGACATCCTGCGTGACACTGCAGTGCCACTCCTAGATGTGCCCGGTGTTTGTGTCGGCCACTAGGGTCGCTAATCTTACTCACACAGCTACCTCATTGCGCCTCTTTTTTTCTTTGCGTCATGTGCTGTTTGGGGAGGGTTTTTTGGAAGGGACATCCTGCGTGACACTGCAGTGCCACTCCTAGATGGGCCCGGTGTTTGTGTCGGCCACTAGGGTCGCTAATCTTACTCACACAGTCAGCTACCTCATTGCGCCTCTTTTTTTCTTTGCGTCATGTGCTGTTTGGGGAGGGTTTTTTGGAAGGGCCATCCTGCGTGACACTGCAGTGCCACTCCTAGATGGGCCCGGTGTTTGTGTCGGCCACTAGGGTCGCTAATCTTACTCACACAGCTACCTCATTGCGCCTCTTTTTTTCTTTGCGTCATGTGCTGTTTGGGGAGGGTTTTTTGGAAGGGCCATCCTGCGTGACACTGCAGTGCCACTCCTAGATGGGCCCGGTGTTTGTGTCGGCCACTAGGGTCGCTAATCTTACTCACACAGCTACCTCATTGCGCCTCTTTTTTTCTTTGCGTCATGTGCTGTTTGGGGAGGGTTTTTTGGAAGGGACATCCTGCGTGACATTGCAGTGCCACTCCTAGATGGGCCCGGTGTTTGTGTCGGCCACTAGGGTCGCTTATCTTACTCACACAGCGACCTCGGTGCAAATTTTAGGACTAAAAATAATATTGTGAGGTGTGAGGTATTCAGAATAGACTGAAAATGAGTGTAAATTATGGTTTTTGAGGTTAATAATACTTTGGGATCAAAATGACCCCCAAATTCTATGATTTAAGCTGTTTTTTAGTGTTTTTGGAAAAAAACACCCGAATCCAAAACACACCCGAATCCGACAAAAATAATTCGGTGAGGTTTTGCCAAAACGCGTTCGAACCCAAAACACGGCCGCGGAACCGAACCCAAAACCAAAACACAAAACCCGAAAAATTTCAGGCGCTCATCTCTAGCATCCACTACGGACTACGAGAAATAGAATTACCGGTGAGTAAATTCTTATTTTTTCCTGATGATATTCAATGATATAAAAGGCAACTTATATGCCTATGATCAATGACTTTGTGGATATTAAGCATTATTGGATGTAAGCCATTTACCTCCAGGACCTTAAAGTAACCATTTGGTTTATAATGTAATGTTTATAATGAATTAAAAAAATGTCCAGCATTAATGGAGTTTTCTTAATTCTTCTTTTTTTCAACATTTTCAGGAACTATATCTAGAAAAATCCCCTTCTGTCTACTGGGTTTTCCCCTTACATGCCCCTCTGCACACCCATTCTTTCCTGAATTGTCACCCTGTGGACACCATTGTGTTCCACATTGCCCATTATGTGTACTTGATGTACTGCTTCAGCAGGAATCCATCCATGACGGTGGGTGCAACACAATCGCACACCACCCCTGTTGCTCTGACATCTTAGTAGGAACACAACATGCTCCACTGAATTTCAGGGGCCATCCACCAGCCTGACTAAGGATGGGTGATTGGGAAAAGAGGAAACAGCACACAGCTCGCTCTTCGTGTGGTTGGAAGTTGAGAAGAGTGCTGGGTTCCGGATGGGCGCCAGCACTGTGCTGAAGGCATCACAGCACACGTCAGTCATGTCACCAGCAGTGCTGCTGCTGTTGCCTGCACTGGACAGGCCCACGGTGCAGTCACCAGCAGATCGGTGTGGAGGGATTCAGTGGCGATAGTGGCTGCCACCACTGGTATAATTTATTTTGTTTTACTGAAAGGCTCAGCCATGCCCTCCAGGTGCCTGCGCCCTTAGGCAGCTATCTAAAGTGGTGCCAACCCTGGTTACCATGCAGGTTGGCGGCTGTTGGCTCCCATCTCTGCATCCTCTCAGTCTGGGTGGTCTCAGGAGTCACGCTAGGATTTAGGGTCAGTCTGCAAACTGCTTGCCAGACAGAGCTCACAAAAAGCTGAAGAGAGGTGCCAGAGCTCAATTACTGCTGCTCTCCATTAAAAAAATGATAGGGAGAGGGGTGGGGGCATGGTCCAATGTTCCCCCTGAATCCACCACTGTGTGGGGAATTCTTTTAAGCCTGACCAAATGTGATAATGATCATTCTGGTGCACATCCTCATCAACAATGGGTCTGGCAGCAGCATTTACAGGAGAACTTAAGCAGGAGCTCTATGCATCTCTTAAGATTTGTGTCAGTTGGAAAGAAAGACTTTACATAGGACTTAAGCCTAAGAACAAGCATGGTTGCCAAAATGCACTGATCAAATTGCAAGGTGCTGAAAACCTTATGGTCCTGGTGATTCAAAATAGTAATTGATCTACAAGTTCAAGTCCAAATCTACAAGTTCGATATACTTAGCAGAATTGCTTTGTTTCATCTCCTTCAGTTTCTCTAGCTGCTTATCCAGTAGTTTAATTAAGTGTACTGTATGACCTGATTCAGGCTGGCAGTGTCTGAACAGTGTTGCCATTTCAAATGGTTTCGGTAGCTTGCATACTTTAAAAACAGGAGTATTCGCTATCTACTGTGCTGGTCTAAGGTAACATTTTCCCTATCTCATACTCTGATATGAACTCTTAGATGGCTTATTGCAATTCCTCCAGTTGCTGAAGCATAAAGAGGGTGGAATTCCATGTTGACATGGCAAGTGGATCATTTCTTGCAGCTGCTGCAATTTTCTACATGTGGTTGCTGAATGCCGAAAGCGCTCAGAAACTCAATGGGCCACAGCAAACATCTACTGAATGCACAAGTAATTTTTTTAAGCTCCTGAATTTTGTGTGTAAAACTTGAAATTGACCAATTCATAATGCTAGTACAATGTTACTTGCATTATCAGAAATAACAAATCCTGAGGAAAGTCTTAGTGGGTAAGCCATTTTGATATCACATCCATCAGTTTTTCCAACAGTTTGATACAGAGAGTAGCCTGCTTGTGAATAAGTTGGCGTTGTGTGTTAGATACTGCTGCCGCTGCTGCTGAAGGTAATACACCCACCCAGTGAGCTGTCACAGTCATGTAATCTTTAGTTTGATCAGTATCTGTAGGCAATTGGGAAGTGGGTACAATGGCATTTTGTAAAATCATAATGGAATTTTGTGACGGGGACACATGACCTCAACTACATGTCGAAAACCAAATGTATTGATGGTGGATATTGGACAGAGATCTAATGCGAACAAACAGTAGCTGTCATGGCTTTGGTGACCCACTGTGCTACAGATTGGCCACTGTCATAGTTGGTTGCTCTTGCAAGTGATTGTTTTACATTCAATTGTTGTGAAACTAGTACTAATTTTCTTCTTGTTCTTCTTCTGTCAAGTAGCGTCACCCCCAGCAGCAGCAGCAGGCCTAGCACACAAGGATTCTGGTGGTGAGTTAGTATACCGTTGCTAATTAGATGGAGGACTACCTTCAATCATTTATGAGGAAGTTGATGATGAAGGTATTGATGGTGAAATGCATCTGCTGGTATTCACCCATGCTGCTGGTAGCTGATGCTGGATTGCTTGTTGTTATATATAATTTTCCAGATTTTGATAAATAATTTTATTGAACTTGCTGCAAATGACATAACAGGGAAGAGGTGCCTAGATAGTGAACGTCCCTACCTCTACTTACTGTTTTTCTACAAAGCGAACAGATACCTTGAAAAATGTTATCTGAATTTGGGTAAAAAAAAGATTCCAAATGTAAGAGGTGGTTATTTTGGTCTTATGTCCAGGCATGACAATGCACTTCTTATCACTGACAAGAACATCACCCCCCTGAATTTTATCAACTTATTCATGTCAAACAAATTCATCATCAACATCCTCATTAGCATCAGATACATAATTATCCCCCTCATCATGTTGCACTTCCACAGTGGCATACTCAATTTATGTGTCTAAACCATCACCATCCTTACTTTTACTACTACTCATCCTTGCATTGGCAGAGGGTTCAAAAATGGTGGAGGTTTGCTTCTCTAGGATTACAGTGTCAGATTTGATCTGGTGGTGTGAGAAAAAAGATAGTGATTTCTATAGAAATCACGCATCTAATTTTTTGTTCTGCAATTGAATAGCAAAACCCAGCAGTTGCGGGAAACCAATTCCTCCCCCCACCCTCCATGCACACTGTGGGGGGGGGGGGGTTTCATTTCCCACCGGCAATCGAATGACCCCTAGACTCAAGAAGGTGGTGCATGTGAGGTTACAGACGATACCCGACTGTGTTTGGTCCTGGCTTTCGCAGTAGCCCTTTTATGGTGTATGGCATGTTGGAAATGTAACTTTTTTCACCAGTAACCTTTCCATTCATAGTTAGAGGTCATGTTTTCTTCAAGATTGTGAAATACTGTTTAGATATGAGATGCCTTTTACACCTGCTTACTACCCTTTGACCTCCTTTAGAAGATGTTAAAAAAATCTGGTCCCTACTTAATTTCCCCCCGCTAATTTAAGAATCAGGAGCGGCTCAAAGGTTATGCTTAGGAGGGGTGACCCCAAGCAATTTATTTTCAGATTTTTAACTATTTGAGACACTTTACACAGTGAAGCATGCACGGATCTCACTGATCCGTGCATGATTCTCCAAACACAGCAGCCAAATGCAGGTCTATTTGAAAGCTCTATTTCTGTATGAATTCTATCCTTTTGTGGCAGTGTTTGTTTAATGTCGGTAGTAATTGAAAATACGAATTCATGATAAATTCCCGTATTCTGGTGGTCATTCCGTGTTGTTCGCTCGCTAGCCATTCTTAGCAGCCGTGCAAACGCTATGCCGCCTCCCACTGCGAGTGTATGTTAGCTTAGCAGAAGTGCGAACGAAAGGATCGCAGAGCGGCGGCAAAGTTTTTTTGTGCAGTTTTAGAGTAGCTCAATACCTACTCAGCGCTTGCGATAACTTCAGACTGTTCAGTTCCTGTTTTGACGTCACAAGCACGCCCTGCGTTTGCCCAGCCACGCCTGCATTTTCCCTGGCACGCCTGCGTTTTTTCGAACACTCCCTGAAAACGGTCAGTTGACACCCAGAAACGCCCACTTCATGTCAATCACTCTGCGGTCAGCAGTGCGACTGAAAAGGATCGGTAGAACATGTGTGAAACTACATAATTCGTTGTAATAGTACATCGCGTGTGCGCATTGCGCTGCATACGCATGCGCAGAAGTGCCATTTTTTTGCCTCATCGCTGCACAGCGAACTAATGCAGCTAGCGATCAACTCGGAATGACCACCTCTATGAGGTGTATGTAAAAAAACCAACCGTGTTTGGTCGATGGTGAATTGATTCGTAAACCTGCAATTCACTATTTCACATTGATTACTGCAACCCCGTCCTATCTCGCCTCCCTCTCACTTTGCCTCTCCCCTCTTCAAATCCATCTTCAGTGATGTTGCTAGACTTGAATTTTCTCTCTTGCCACTCTGCTTTTGTCTCCCATTGTTGCCAGTCACTACACTGGCTCCTTATCCCCCAGAGAATCCATATCCAACTCCTCGTCCTCACATACAAAGGCCAGTCTGTACAGTACCTCTCCATACATCCAAACTCCAATTCCTCCTGCCCCTTATACTCTGAAAATTAAACAGTACATTTTGACATTTGTGGGCAAATAAAAATGTTATTTTCTCATGCCAACATAGATATTAAAAAGAAAAAGAAAAGAAAATGAAGAAGAATAAGAAGAAGAAGTAGAAAATGTATATACAACACAATGCTGTAGCATGGTGATTGTATGCCCTTCTCCACTTTGTCTCTGCAAGGTTTAATACCAGGGTCGCCTCTACCTACAGGCTAACTGGGCAGTTGCCCAAGGACCCCAGGATTCCAAGGGCTCATTGCAGATAGCACCCCCCAGCTCTGAGGGCACCCCTCCCCAGCATCTGAGCGTCCTACTCATCCACACAGCCTGGCGCAGGCGGCAGCAATAATCTGCAAAGGAATTCAGAGAGTCAGGCAGAGAAATTGGAGGCAATCAATCTGATAAGGCGCAGCAGACAGAGCCGGGGGGGAGAGGCACTCACACGCAGCGGGCACAGCGCACTGCGCACTCCATGCTCTCCTGCCCATGTAATCCTGCTGTGTAGCACATCCAGCCTCCTCTCTCGCGGCGGCTCCCCGGCCAGGAGCGGTCTCTCAGGGGAAGCGAGTGGCCCCTCTCAGCCTATTGGCACATACCCTACACCACACATTTTCCAGGGCAACAAGTAGAGCCGGAGAGCACCCCCCCTCCCTGAACGACCCGCACTGCTGGTAAGAAGGCCCTGTCTGACACATCTACCCTAAGAGGTATCTTCAGGTTTGTGTAACCTCTGACCTCTCTGTCCCCCAGCAATACATTTCCAGTTTCTTACCTCTCTGCAGCGGGTCAGTTGTCTTACATGACAGTAGCTTTCTTAGTGCTCTTGCGCGATTCCTTTGTGCACAGTAAAGAAGAGGCAGCTCCTGAATTCTGAAAGAAAGACTACTGTTATTCATGTATATACACCCCGGAGACATGCCTATATAGTAACACGGCCCGTCACTTTATACTGTATATCTTGTTGGAATATGTATGTATGGTTGGAAATGGTATGGCAGAGTAATAGTACACACCAGCGGATTCCCCAAAGTCAGTGAACAGCCCAGCACTGTAACTTCTCAGGGGGCATAGTTCAGATTCTCCAGCAGGTCACTTTGTTTGTACCCGCCCACTGCACTCTCTGAATAACCAAAAATAAAATTAGAAATTTTGGTGCACATTTTCTGTTTTGTGGCAAACTCGCACACACACGCCTGTGAGTTTCAATCTAATTGCCATTTCATTTTTATCTACCGCTTTAGATGTACCGTACAAGTGTTCATAGCAAACAATGATCTGAACTACTCGGAGAAACGCGCTAGCTGCTCAAGCACATTCCATATAAGGGAACCAGTTTGTGGGACTGGAACTCGCCTCAGGACACTTGTTAGTTTAGTCTCGTTTGGACTGATTTGTAGTTTGACTGAAATTGTCTTAACTGAATTTGAAATGTCAACGGTATGTCATGTGCTAGATGTATGGGGATCACCTTACACATACGTTGAGCATTCTTTGATGTTGAATGCATCCAAAACAAGTCAAACAGCCTACAGATTTGATTAACTAGTCTGAGAATCGTTTCCGGGACTTTCTGACAGTATGACCAAGTCTCATTGGAGATAGACAGTAGCGACAATGGTGAAGATTTATCAAAAGCTTAGAGAGAGAAAGATATATAGATGGAGCCACACTTATCTAGGCTTCTATGCTGTGCCTAGGTGCACCGAGGTTTATTAACATAAGCCTTTCATCTATTGTTCTCAGCTGCAATACAATACAGAGAGAACAATACAGCAGGGGATTAAGTCATTACAGCAGGCAGAGCCGACCCTAACCAATATGATGCCCTAGGCAAGATTTTGGCTGGTGCCCCCTAGCACCGCCGCTAGTTCTGCAGGAGATGCCTGGCATGAGTCAGCTGGCAGCTCTGCTAACGTCAGCTGCCTTTTTGTTTATGAAAATGCATCACATTATTTGCATTTATATGTGGCTAGGATGCACAAGCAGCTTCTGCTGATTAAAATGATATGCAGCATGCCTATATTCTGTGTGCGACTGCGGCTGTATCTGCATACAAAATGCTACATTACAGTGATTTCCAGGAATACACTGCAACGTAGCATTTCAGATGCAGATACAGCCGCAGTCACACACAGAATATAGGCATGCTGCATATCATTTTAATCAACAGAAGCTGCTGGTGCCCCTAAGCATACCAAATGCCCTAGGCATTTGCCTAGTTTGCCTATGCCTAAGGCCGGCTCTGACAGCAGGGGATTAAGTCTGACTGCCCTGGCTCAGGTAATCCTATTAGTGGTTGCACCATCATCATCCTCATAGACACCACCATTTACCATCCGGGGGCCCCCTGCTCTGACAGTAAGTGCACTATTGGTGTAGCCAGCCCACACTGTAACCTGACCGTATCCGACACACACTATATCCAACCCAATCTGTAACCTGCACTGTATCATCCATGTACTGAACGCTGCTTTTATGGTTGAGGAAATTTTGGGAGAGCTGCTCAATAAAAAGGCTGATTGATCGGGGCTTTATGTAGGCGCAGAGTGCCAGTCATTAGTGGCCCAAGGCCCCCAGAAGGGAGATACAGACTGGGCACTGTAAGTAAGTATGTGCTGGGGGCATGTGCACATGTGTAGGGGCATTCACATCCAATGTTGCTATTTTACACATGGTTTAGGGATTTGTTTTCTTTGCCGTTTGTTAACTACTACTACTTTAGAGCAATGATATTCCACACACGATTCTTAGCAAATGTCTGTTTTGGATCGTTTTCTATTGAAAGTACTTGCAAGTTGGTTTGATTGGTTATTGCTATAAACATCCTAGTGACATTTGGTGGACCCCTTCGTTCTAAGTAAGCATTCGTTACCTCTTATACCCATAAATAAAGACACGGAGACTTGAATTTGGCAGAAAATTGCTAGCTATTTATTTGACCCTAACCATAGCACACCTGTAATGAAAAGCTTTGGTTAAGATGCCGAATCAGCCGGCATATGGTGGCAGAAAAAAGAACGGCTCTATTAAACTGACGCTAACCTTAAAAGACTGCTAAAATCAAAACTATCTTAATTTAACTACAAACTATCAAAAACGGTAATAGGTGCTAGCTCCACCCCCACAATGACTTCCCACCCGGAGGGGTGCCCCATTCCGCTGCCTCCCGGTCGGGGGGTCGAGCGGCAAATAAGTCGATGGAGGTGAGTGCACCTAAACCAAATCAAACTGTAAATCACTACAGCTTACCATACAACTACAAACTGCCGTTCATTTCCGCCAATAAATAGCCAACGATAAAACCAGCCAACAAATCAAAGCCAATGCACTCCATGCCAAAACCTCTACCAAACAGGGAGGGAGGGCGGGAAGGCAATTTCACCAACAGAGAGAAACAAAATGGCCTATCCTTCCCTATATATACTAACCCTCCCATTTTTCCAAGGGCTGTACTTTCCTTCCAGCTAGGTCCACCCCTCACAAGATGTTTAACTCATTCCTTTCCAATGCTGTCAATTCTCTCTCCATACATATTAATTTGCAGTATACATAATTAATTTGCAAAATATTTTTAAACAGAAATAACTGCCGTGTGTTTGTGCCGCTGCTCTGTTGCTTATACCCTTTTCACACCGCAGCTATAACCCGGTAAATTGCCGATTTTTCAGCCTTCCTAAACGGTTCTAGCTGCGGTGTGAAAGGGCCACCTTGAATTTACCGTTTTCAAAATACTGGTATTTTGAAACGGTTAAAAAGCAGGGTCCTACCCAGTTCAGAACCGTTTCACTGTGCAGTGTGAAAGGCTCAGAAACGGTATTTCCAAGCCACAGAAGGTGATAGGCTGTCTCCATGTGTGATGTCACCAGGCAGAAGCAGGAAGCTGGAGGAAAAACACATGACAGAGTGGGTTTAGAAGCGTTTTCTTACTGCAAATATATTATACAATGGCAACTTGGAGTGATGAAGAGGTGAGGGAGCTGCTAAGAATCAGAGGGGATGAGGAAATCTGCAGACAAATAACTGGGACAGTGAAGGATGCACTCATATATAAAAACATGGTTAAAATGCTTCAAGCTGCTGGGTTCCATTGTACGACTATCCAAATTATTAATAATTAATTAATTAATTAATTAATAATTATTAATAATGTGTGGGCCAGAAAAGTCCATTTATAATGACAACCATTGTTTTCTATGGGTGAAACGGGTTCAGTGTGAAAGGTAGAAAAACGGTAATGAAATGGTAATATACTGGTTACAACATGCGATGTGAAGGGGGTTTAACTGCTCAGACCCGTTTTAAGAACTGTTTAAAGAACCGTTTCAAAAGCAGGTTTTGCGATGTGAAACCAGCAATAGTCTAGCCAGCCTTTGACCTATGTTGGTGAACAATATTGTGAGCTGTGAGGTGGTCAAAATTGATTGGAAATGACTGGAAATTAATGTTATTGAGGTTAATAATACTGTAGGAATAAAGAAGACCCCCCAAAATATGTGATTTTAGCTGCTTTTTTCAATAAAAAAAAAATACAGATCCAAAACAAACAAAAAAAAAGAAAACACGTGAAGGCAGTTTTGGCAAAACCAAAACATGTAGCTAATACAGAGCCAAAACTAAAACACGGGGTCAGTGCACATCTCTACTTCTAACTGCCATGTTATAGGCTGTGTTTGAAGAGTGACAGGAGCTGATTGGTTGGTACTTTATCTCTATGCTCTGCGCAAGCTTCGACCATTCTAGAATTCTTAAATGTATAACAGTGAGTACACCTGTGCAAACTACTTTTGCTACACTCTAAATAAATCAAACACCTGGTTAAGTAGTTCAGCGGTTTATGCATTTGGTCTCCACTTGTGTTGCTATTATAACCTGCATTCCACCACCAATAGTGCACATATATTATCAACAGGTTATGAGCCAAGGCGCACAAATGCCACTCACCTAAACGCTGTAATATTAAGTGCCAGAAGCAAGTGTCAGCACAATCATTAACTATAACCAGAGAAGATAATCAGAAATGTCTTCACTGCACAGCATGTACGCATGAGCTGCATTGATGATGCTGAAAGGTTACGAGAATTACATCACATGGAAATTGCGTGAGAGGTTGTGGAAAGTTATAGTTGATCAAGGTGGCAGTCTAAATCCAGACGATAGAGACAGCCATGGAAACAATATATTATTCTATCATACTTGGGAAAATGCAACCTAAAGACATGTGGGCAGCCCTGCAAGCAGAAATGAGGACAAGGGTCCAATGAGAAGAATTACTCTGAGGCGTATATTGTATAATACCAAGTTGAAGTGATGCACAAGTATGTGTGACTACATTGACAAAATCATATCCACATCCCAGCAATTAACGTATGTAGGAGTCCAAGTTGATGATGAAGAAATTTCTATGACAATGCTACAGAACTTAATGCCAGAATTTGATTTCCTGATAGTAGTGTTAGAAGCAGCAAAGCTATCTACAGAAATTGTCAGGACAAATGTTACAATTCCAAGAATGTGTGCCAGTTTAGTTAAATGCTCTGAATACTGCCTTACATAATAAAAGTAAAAAGCCCAGAAAATTCAAGTACAAGTGTTTTGTATGTCATAAGATAGGACACAAAGTGTCTGGATGTAAACTAAAAACTGTAAAAGCTACACAAAGCAATAAGGGGAGTTGCAAATATTTATCAGCTTTGAGTGTCTCGGTCATAGAAAAGATTGTTGGTATATTGACTCAGTTGCCACAAGACATTTCAGTTGTAATAAGAAGTGGCTCACTATCATTAACACTTTCTATAACAATCAAAGGAATAGGAAATTAAGTACAAAATTTGGGACATTCACTACCTCCTTGAAAATATGGACTAAAACCAAAGTCACAGAACTCCAAGATGTGTTATATGTACCAGACATATAGACAAACCTTATAGCCATAAGTATGCTAGAGCAAAGAGGCTACAGACTTCAGTTTGCAAAAGGAAAAAGCATTGTGCAAAAAAGAAAAAAGAAAAAAGGAGGGGCTGTATTCGCAACAGGTACGCGGTGTCATCAACTATGGGAGGTATTTAATTAAGTGCCGTTTTTTCGGCTAGCCAAAAGAACTGCACTAATTCAAAGTTGGGTATTTTGCGTTTATGCCCGTTTTTGAATCCCTTTTCGCCCATGCCTTTTCACTTTTTTTTGTTGTTGAATCGGCATCGGTGAAAAAGGACACAAAAATGGGCGTAAACGCCTGCAAATTCGACTGGAGGACTCTGCTGCCATAATGTGTAAAAAGGGGGACTCTACTGCCGTAATGTGTAAAAAGGGGGCTTTACCTGCCTAATGTGTAAAAAGGGGGACTCTACTGACATAATGTGTAAAAAGGGGACTCTGCTGATGTAATGTGTAAAAAGGGGGACTCTGCTGCCGTAATGTGTTAAAAGGGGGACTCTACCTGCTGTAATGTGTAAAAGAGAGCTCTGCCTGCCGTAATGTGTAAAAGGGGGACTCTACCTGCCATTATGTGTAAAAAAGGGGCTCTACCTGCCTAATGTGTAAAAAGGGGGACTCTGCTGATGTATTGTATAAAAAGGAGACTCTGTTGCCGTAATGTGTAAAAAGGGGGACTCAGCTGCCGTAATGTGTAAAAAGGGGGACTCTACCTGCTGTAATGTGTAAAAGGGAGCTCTGCCTGCCGTAATGTGTAAAGGGGGGACTCTGCATGCCGTAATGTCCAAAATGACCCAAAAGCCGGGAATTTCAGATGTTTCTATCTGAAAAGGGTATAAGATGGGGTATTGTGGGTGCTTAATCTGCTATTTAAGGTGCTCCAAATCATATGACTTTGCAAGTGGTGAAAGTCAGTTGGATAGACGTACTATTAACCACCAGATGCTTGTAATACCCTAATCACTATACCATACCTCCCAACTGTCCCGCTTTTCGTGGGACAGTCCCGTTTTTTGGGACTGTCCCGATGTCCCACCCGCGGGCCACAGTGTCCCGCGGTGGGGGCATTTGGGAGGCTCCTGTCACTCACTACATGCTCACAGAGCACTGGGCATGCCCCCTTAGTGACAAAAACGGGGGGCATGACTCACGATCACGGCACTCCCACAAAGCCATGCCCCTTTTCAAATAGGCCAGACCCCTTTTTGGCGTGTGGCTTTGCCACAGAGCACTGGGCATGCCCCCTCAGTGAGGAAAACAGGGGGCGTGACTCACGATCGCAGCACTCCCACAAAGCCTAGCCCTCTTTCAAATAGGCCACACCCCTTTTGTGGGAGCGACTTTGCTGTGCATTTGTCCCGAGCACTGATTTTTAAATGTTGGGAGGTATGCTACACGCCTGCGATACCAATACACCTTTCAAACACAAGACCCGGGAAATACATGGGTACAACCAGGTTTATCAACCCCGGAATTTCCCATGTCTCAGTCTGAGTCCCCCATTCACACTTCATCAAAAACCTGGAAAATTCCCAGGTCGGGTGCGTTCACACTGAACCTGGGTCTGCACTGGAATTTGAAATGTTTTTAAAGGTGACACTTATACCCCTGTTACACCGTCAGCATATAACATGAACGTGCATAACCCGTGTTGCTGGCTGGTGTAAAAGGGCAGAGTTGGAATAATCCGAGTTGAGTGACCCAGTATTCCAACTCGGGTAGTTTGCAGGGTTGAACACAGGTTCAACCCAGCAAACTGTGCTGTGTAAATGGTTGCCGAGGCGATGCGACCCGGCTTCCCGTTTACAGTGACTGTGCGGGCGCCGCTTGGAGATCGGCGACATCACCAACCCGGCAATATGCCGGGTTGGTAAATTCGGTGAGAGAGGGGACTGACGCGGGCCACAGCTGGGTAACACCCATGTCAGGCTCCCGGCTGCGACCCGTGGTATTGGTCTGAAAGAGGCATCACACATATATTAGTCCCGATTTTCATGGGACAGTCCCGTTTCTGTGGGTCTGTCCCGCTGTTTTTGTCATTATGGGGGCATGGACAGCGCTCAGTGAGCTGCTAGCATGCCCCTGTCTCCACTGAATAGACGCTGTATAGTCTCCACTGAATAGACGCTGTGTAGTCTCCACTGAATAGACGCTGTATAGTCTCCACTGAATAGACGCTGTATAGTCTCCACTGAATAGACGCTGTATAGTCTCCACTGAATAGACGCTGTATAGTCTCCACTGAATAGACGCTGTGTAGTCTCCACTGAATAGGCGCTGTATAGTCTCCACTGAATAGACGCTGTATAGTCTCCACTGAATAGACGCTGTATAGTCTCCACTGAATAGACGCTGTATAGTCTCCACTGAATAGGCGCTGTATAGTCTCCACTGAATAGGCGCTGTATAGTCTCCACTGAATAGACGCTGTATAGTCTCCACTGAATAGACGCTGTATAGTCTCCACTGAATAGACGCTGTATAGTCTCCACTGAATAGACGCTGTATAGTCTCCACTGAATAGGCGCTGTATAGTCTCCACTGAATAGGCGCTGTATAGTCTCCACTGAATAGGCGCTGTGTAGTCTCCACTGAATAGACGCTGTGTAGTCTCCACTGAATAGGCGCTGTATAGTCTCCACTGAATAGACGCTGTATAGTCTCCACTGAATAGACGCTGTATAGTCTCCACTGAAAAGACGCTGTATAGTCTCCACTGAATAGGCGCTGTATAGTCTCCACTGAATAGGCACTGTGTAGTCTCCACTGAATAGGCGCTGTGTAGTCTCCACTGAATAGGCGCTGTATAGTCTCCACTGAATAGACGCTGTACAGTCTCCACTGAATAGACGCTGTATAGTCTCCACTGAATAGACGCTGTATAGTCTCCACTGAATAGGCGCTGTATAGTCTCCAATGAATAGGCGCTGTATAGTCTCCACTGAATAGGCGCTGTATAGTCTCCACTGAATAGTCTCCACTGAATAGGCGCTGTATAGTCTCCACTGAATAGACGCTGTATAGTCTCCACTGAATAGGCGCTGTATAGTCTCCACTGAATAGACGCTGTATAGTCTCCACTGAATAGGCGCTGTATAGTCTCCACTGAATAGGCGCTGTATAGTCTCCACTGAATAGGCGCTGTATAGTCTCCACTGAATAGGCGCTGTATAGTCTCCACTGAATAGGCGCTCTATAGTCTCCACTGAATAGGCGCTGTATAGTCTCCACTGAATAGACGCTGTATAGTCTCCACTGAATAGGCGCTGTGTAGTCTCCACTGAATAGACGCTGTGTAGTCTCCACTGAATAGGCGCTGTATAGTCTCCACTGAATAGGCGCTGTATAGTCTCCACTGAATAGACGCTGTATAGTCTCCACTGAATAGGCGCTGTATAGTCTCCACTGAATAGGCGCTGTATAGTCTCCACTGAATAGGCGCTGTATAGTATCCACTGAATAGGCGCTGTATAGTCTCCACTGAATAGACGCTGTATAGTCTCCACTGAATAGACGCTGTATAATCTCCACTGAATAGACGCTGTATAGTCTCCACTGAATAGACGCTGTATAGTCTCCACTGAATAGACGCTGTATAGTCTCCACTGAATAGGCGCTGTATAGTCTCCACTGAATAGACGCTGTATAGTCTCCACTGAATAGACGCTGTATAGTCTCCACTGAATAGACGCTGTATAGTCTCCACTGAATAGATGCTGTATAGTCTCCACTGAATAGACGCTGTATAGTCTCCACTGAATAGGCGCTGTATAGTCTCCACTGAATAGGCGCTGTATAGTCTCCACTGAATAGACGCTGTATAGTCTCCACTGAATAGACGCTGTATAGTCTCCACTGAATAGGCGCTGTATAGTCTCCACTGAATAGGCGCTGTATAGTCTCCACTGAATAGACGCTGTATAGTCTCCACTGAATAGACGCTGTATAGTCTCCACTGAATAGACGCTGTATAGTCTCCACTGAATAGACGCTGTATAGTCTCCACTGAATAGACGCTGTATAGTCTCCACTGAATAGACGCTGTATAGTCTCCACTGAATAGACGCTGTATAGTCTCCACTGAATAGACGCTGTATAGTCTCCGCTGAATAGGCGCTGTGTAGTCTCCACTGAATAGACAATAGACGCTGTATAGTCTCCACTGAATAGACGCTGTATAGTCTCCACTGAATAGACGCTGTATAGTCTCCACTGAATAGGCGCTGTATTGTCTCCACTGAATAGACGCTGTATAGTCTCCACTGAATAGACGCTGTATAGTCTCCACTGAATAGGCGCTGTATAGTCTCCACTGAATAGGCGCTGTATAGTCTCCACTGAATAGACGCTGTATAGTCTCCACTGAATAGACGCTGTATAGTCTCCACTGAATAGACACTGTATAGTCTCCACTGAATAGACACTGTATAGTCTCCACTGAATAGGCGCTGTATAGTCTCCACTGAATAGGCGCTGTATAGTCTCCACTGAATAGACGCTGTATAGTCTCCACTGAATAGACGCTGTATAGTCTCCACTGAATAGACGCTGTATAGTCTCCACTGAATAGGCGCTGTATAGTCTCCACTGAATAGACGCTGTATAGTCTCCACTGAATAGACGCTGTATAGTCTCCACTGAATAGGCGCTGTATAGTCTCCACTGAATAGGCGCTGTATAGTCTCCACTGAATAGACGCTGTATAGTCTCCACTGAATAGACGCTGTATAGTCTCCACTGAATAGACGCTGTATAGTCTCCACTGAATAGGCGCTGTATAGTCTCCACTGAATAGACGCTGTATAGTCTCCACTGAATAGGCGCTGTATAGTCTCCACTGAATAGACGCTGTATAGTCTCCACTGAATAGACGCTGTATAATCTCCACTGAATAGACGCTGTATAGTCTCCACTGAATAGACGCTGTATAGTCTCCACTGAATAGACGCTGTATAGTCTCCACTGAATAGGCGCTGTATAGTCTCCACTGAATAGACGCTGTATAGTCTCCACTGAATAGACGCTATATAGTCTCCACTGAATAGACGCTGTATAGTCTCCACTGAATAGACGCTGTATAGTCTCCACTGAATAGACGCTGTATAGTCTCCACTGAATAGGCGCTGTATAGTCTCCACTGAATAGGCGCTGTGTAGTCTCCACTGAATAGACGCTGTCTAGTCTCCACTGAATAGACGCTGTATAGTCTCCACTGAATAGACGCTGTATAGTCTCCACTGAATAGGCGCTATATAGTCTCCACTGAATAGGCGCTGTATAGTCTCCACTGAATAGGCGCTGTGGGCATGCACACAGTGTCTATACTCCATTGCTCAGCAGTGACAGGAGTCTCCCAATTGCCCCCCCCCCTTCCCTCCACTGCAGCCAACAGGTGGGACAGCAGGACAGACCCACAGAAACGGGACTGTCCCGTGAAAAGCGCACAGCATCTGTTCACCACTGCTCTGATCAGAGCAGCGAGTGACAGGGGGGATCTCCCAACTGCACCCCCACCCGCGGGACACTGCGACCCGCGGGTGGGACAGACCGCGAAAAACGTGACTGTCCCGCCAAAATTGGGACAGTTGGGAAGTATGGTATAATTAAGCCTTTGCTATTTGTTAATGGCAAATATGTGATTTTATTTCCTATTTACATACATTTTGCTTTAAAGCTGTGCTACTTACTAGTAGAGATGAGCGGGTTCGCTTCTCAGAGGACTGAACCCTAACGGACTTCACGTCACGAGCCCGGATCCGAGTCAGGCTCGGGTTTTTCCCGCCTGACTCGGAAACCAGAACGAGGCAAAACTTCATCATCCCGCTGTCGGATTCTCGCGGGGTTTGGATTTCATATAAGGAGCCGCCATTGGAGAGTTTAAAGAGCGTGTAAAGAGAGGATGTGTCTCCGTCCTCAGTGTCCGTGTCTTGTGCTGCATCTGTCCAGTCACAGTGGTTGTGTCCTCTGCTGCTATATGTCCAGTGCTGTCCAGTGGTGCTGTGTTGTGCTGCATCAGTCCAGTGGTGCTGTGTTGTGCTGCATCAGTCCAGTGGTGCTGTGTTGTGCTGCATCAGTCCAGTGGTGCTGTGTTGTGCTGCATCAGTCCAGTGGTGGTGTGTTGTGCTGCATCAGTCCAGTGGTGGTGTCCTCTGCTGCCATATGTCCAGTGTAGCTGTATAATAGTCCAGTCCACTGCAGTGGTGCTGTGTTGTCCTGCATCAGTCCAGTGGTGATGTCCCTGTGCTGCCGTATATGTCCAGTGATCCTGCCGTATATGTCCATTTATACTGCCGTATATGTCCAGTGATCCTGCCGTATATGTCCAGTGATCCTGCCGTATATGTCCATTTATACTGCCGTATATGTCTAGTGGTACTGCCGTATAAATCCAGTGATCCTGCCGTATAAATCCAGTGATCCTGCCGTGTAAGTCCAGTGATCCTGCCGTATAATTCCAGTGGTACTGGTGTATAAGTCCAGTCCAGTGATACTGCCGTATATGTCCATTAATACTGCCGTATATGTCCAGTGATACTGCCGTATATGTCCAGTGGTACTGCTGTATAAATCCAGTGATCCTGCCGTATAAGTCCAGTGATCCTGCCGTATAATTCCAGTGGTACTGGTGTATAAGTCCAGTCCAGTGATACTGCCGTATATGTCCATTAATACTGCCGTATATGTCCAGTGATACTGCCGTATATGTCCAGTGGTACTGCCGTATAAATCCAGTGATCCTGCCGTATAAGTCCAGTGATCCTGCCGTATAATTCCAGTGGTACTGGTGTATAAGTCCAGTCCAGTGGTACTGCTGTATATGTCCAGTGATACTGCCGTATATGTCCATTGATACTGCCGTATATGTCCAGCGGTACTGCCGTATAAATCCAGTGATCCTGCCGTATAAATCCAGTGATCCTGCTGTATAAATCCAGTGATCCTGCCGTATAAGCAGGGACGTGCACTCAGGGGAGGCAGTGCATCCCCTGTGATTAATTATTAAAATAATACAAAGAAGATACTTATGACACATATTCTGTGTCATACGTATCTTCTTTATTTTATTTTAATAATTTTAACTAATTTAATTAGTTTCGGAGGCACTGATAGCAGTGCCTCCTGTAGATAATGGGAACGGGGACAGATGGGGGGGCGGGGCCAAGCACTGGGCTGTAAAAGCCCATTAAAAAAGAAGAAGCTCTAAGCGGCACTTCTATAAGTGCCTCATTGACAGGGACAACATGCCCATGTCAGCGAGGCAGCTGTGATTGGACAGCGGATCCAGTGCTGGATCCGTTGTCCAATCACTAATATGCGGCGGGCGGAAGTGGCGGCGGATCCCAGCGGTGATTTGTGTTGGAGCTGGCCGGCTACAGCAGCGGTGGAGCAGTGAAGCGGTGGGAAGCCCAGAGTGCGTGCAGTGGCGGAGGAGGACATCGTTCTTCCCTCCCAGCCAGCAGCAGCGCCTGCACTGGACACGCAGGTGAGAGAGGGGGTGGGGTGGGCGCTAGGCTGGGTATTGCATTGATTTTATATATATATATATATATATATATATAGTCTCCAGAAAACAGAGGCACTCCCGGACTTCAAAGTAAATGAAAAATCGTGGTGATTTATTCAACGTTTCGGGGTACTGCCCCCCGTCATCAGGAGTCAGGACACACACAACACACAGTGCAAACCAAACAGTGCTTATATAAGTGACTTACAGAACTCCAAATCACGTTTGCAGCCTCCCATCGTGTGTCCCCGGCGTCCGTACGTCTACTTCCAGTCCCGGCTATGACGTCGCGTTGGAAGTGACGTCTGCCGGCACACACCAATGGGGCTGATAAGGTTGCCATAGCAATGCGGCAACAAGCACCGCATCTGAGTATAATCTGAAGAATACAGCTTAAGCCTATTCTAGACAAACATTAAACAAGACACAATTCAATCAAGTTAAGTGATAAAAACAATAAGTGCATGTAAAAAAACAATAAATTAGTGCATTTCATGGGAACGGAAGTAGACGCACGGATGCCGGGGACACACGATGGGAGGCTGCAAACGTGATTTGGAATTCTGTAAGTCACTTATATAAGCACTGTTTGGTTTGCACTGTGTGTTGTGTGTGTCCTGATGACGGGGGGCAGTACCCCGATATGTTGAATAAATCACCACGATTTTTAATTTACTTTGAAGTCCGGGAGTGCCTCTGTTTTCTGGAGAGTATAGTAGGGGGTTGGCAGGCCCCATGAGAGCACCCTGGCAAATTATTGCATTGATTTCCATCTAGTGCCGGCTTTTGGAGTTTGGTATATATATATATATATATATATGATGAAATAGTGGTAGTACGGCGCCACAGGTTTGTGTAGGTAGATTATATATAGGGTTATAACAATAGACCCAACCGTAGACACTCCTTTATAAGTATAAGGTGTCAGCTAGCCCCCAAAAAGTTTAGGCAGTGATAAGCTGTCTATAATTTAAGATAAAAAAAGGGGGGGATGGGGGCGCCGTTTTTAAAAAAAATCTTCTTGATGTATTCCTAAATATTACCCTATGCTTGTAAACCTTTATCCCACCCCTTTCTTTTATAAATTAAATTGAATTTTATAACTTTATCTGTACGTATCCAGCCATTTCTTCATATTTTATCTAAAGACAATTATTAGACACCATTGGTCGCTGGCGCCCCCATCCCCCCCTTTTTTTATATATATATATATATATATATATATAAAATCAGTGTCTCCCCAGCCTATGACCTCACCGCACGTCACTGCGTATAAGTCCAGTGATCCTGCCGTATGAGTCCAGTGGTACTGGCGTATAAATCCAATCTAGTGATATTGACGTATTTGTCCAGTGATACTGCCGTATATGTCCATTGATACTGCCGTATGTGTCAAGAGATACTGCCGTATATGTTCAGCGGTACTGCCGTATAAATCCAGTGATCCTGCCATATAATTCCAGTAAACCTGCCGTATAAATCCAGTGATCCTGCCGTATAAGTCCAGTGATCCTGCCATATAAATCCAGTGATCCTGCCGTATAATTCCATATAAATCCATATAATTCCGTATAACTACAGTCCAGTGGTGCTGCCATATAAATTCAGTGGTATTGTCCTGTGCTGTATATTATTTACTGCAAATAAAGGGGTTATTAATATTTAATCCAAATAATTTTCACAGGGTTTGTTGCCCTATGTGGTGTAGGGGTACGCTCATATTATTATAATAGCTTCAAATAAAAGGGTTATTATTATCCAAATTAATTTTACAGGCTTTGCCGTGTGTGTGTTTGGTTTATGGCTACACTCTCCTGTGCCACCAATACTGTGCGTGTATTACATCTTAGCAAATTCCAGCACGTTCCATGTTGTTTGTGCCGCACACTTGTGTCACTAAGCTTAGCAATACAGCTACCTCATTGCACCTCTTTTACTTCTTTGCATGGGGTGGTCTTCAGTTTGCCGGCTGTCAGGATTCCGGCGCACAGTATACAGGCACCAGAATCCCGACACTTTTTCTCCCTCTTGGGGGTCCATGACCCCCCTGGAGGGAGAATAGATAGCGTGGTGCACGTAGGGGCTCATTTGCGCTCGCCCAGTTGTTGGTATGCCGGCGGTTGGGATTCCAGCGCGGGATGCTGGCCGCCGGGAGCCCGGCCGCCGGCATACCCTACTACACCCCTTTGCATGATGTGCTGTTTGGGGCCTAGCTTTTTTAAGTGCCATCCTGTCTGCAACTGCAGTGCCACTCCTAGATGGGCCAGGTGTTTGTGCCGCACACTTGTGTCGCTTAGCTTAGTCAAACAGGCACCTCCGTGCAACTTTTAGGCCTAAGAACAATAGTGTGAGGTGTTCCGAATAGACTGGAAATGAGTGGAAATGAATGTTATTGAGGTTTATAATAACGTAGGAGCAAAATTACCCCCAAATTCTGTGATTTTAGCCGTTTTTATGGGGCTTTTTTCAAAAATCATCCAGATCCAAAACCAAAACACGAAAGGGTGGTTTTGGCAAAACCAAGGTAAAACCAAAACACGAGCAGGGAATTAGAACCAGAACCAAAACACAAAACACGAAAAGTGCCCGCCGCACATCTCTACTTACTAGGTAATTATTTTTTATTTTTTCTCACTAAAGTGCTCCCACTCACATTCCTCCTCCCTCAACCAGCTATCAGCCAGTATTACCAGATCTGCCCTTCTCGTGTGTGAGCTTCCCATTAGTATACTGCATTTGTCCAGTCTACTGTGTTCTAGTCTAAACTTAGCTGGGTTATGTTATAGCCATTAGCCGACCAGCCAATCAGACACTTTGCTTCTAACTAGAGATGTGAAAGTACCAAATGAAATGTAATTTGTCACTTTCACTGTTTGTTTATTATACATGTCACACCTTTTTCACTTATATTAATTCACCCCAGAAAACCTTTTTTTCTCACCTATTCCTTAATCCTTCTCACTACACATAATCATTCCCTGTGATGCCCTGGGGTCGCTTGGCTGTGGTGGTTTGGGGGGTCCCGTGCGCTAGGTTTGAACCCCTATAGTGTTAGGTACTACAGCAGAGTGGAGTCTCTTGCCGTGGGGCTGCAGCTACATGCATTGATCAATACATAACTAAACCCCACTATTTATTATATGCTAAGCTGTATGATATCAGTAATGCTAGAGACAATGCACCTACAACACCCCCCCTTTTTCTGTCTCAGTAGGTAGCACCTCACATTACTGGCAGCTATAGGTGTACAGTCTAAGGCAGCACCCCTGGAATGATGTGGCAGACAAAGAAAAGACGTGCAAGATGTAATTGTCCTTGTGCCCTCCCACCCACCCATATGTTGTATAAACTGGACATGTAGGGCCAGTGCTAGGGTGTTCGGCGCCCCCCTGCAAACAATAAATTTGCGCCCTCCTATATTTTACAAAGGGACAGCGTGCGACAAAAAGGGGTGTGGTTTCACAAGGAAGGGATGGGGCCACCCAATAGTACCCCCATTTCAAATTACGCCACACAGTAGCACAATCTTATTCACATTACGCCGCGCATAGTAGTGCTTTTTATACACATAATGTCCCCAGTAGTGGCGCCGGTTACACACATAATAGCCCCTGCAGTAGCGCTGGTTATACACATAATACCCCCTGCAGTAGCGCCGGTTATACACATAATAGACCCTGCAGTAGCGCCGGTTATACACATAATAGCCCTTGCAGTAGTGACGGTTATACAAATAATACCCCCTGCAGTTGCCGGTTATACACATAATAGCCCCTGTAGTAGCGCCGGTTATACACATAATACCCCCCCAGTAGCCGGTTATACACATAATAGCCCCTGTAGTAGCGCCGGTTATACACATAAAACCCCCTGCAGTAGCACCGGTTATACACATAATAGCCCCTGTAGTAGTGCTGGTTATACACATAATAGCCCCTGTAGTAGCCAGTTATACACATAACAGCCCCTGCAGTAGCGCCGGTTATACACATAATAGCCCCTGTAGTAGTGCTGGTTATACACATTATACCCCCTGCAGAAGCGCCAGTTATACACATAATAGCCCCTGCAGTAGTGCCGTTATACACATACTAGCCCCTGCAGTAGCACAGGTTATACACATAATAGCCCCTGTAGTAGTGCTGGTTATACACATAATAGCCCCTGTAGTAGCCAGTTATACACATAACAGCCCCTGCAGTAGCTCTGGTTATACACATAATAGCCCCTGTAGTAGTGCTGGTTATACACATAATAGCCCCTGTAGTAGCCAGTTATACACATAACAGCCCCTGCAGTAGCGCCGGTTATACACATAATAGCCCCTGTAGTAGTGCTGGTTATACACATTATGCCCCCTGCAGAAGCGCCAGTTATACACATAATAGCCCCTGCAGTAGCGCCGTTATACACATAATAGCCCCTGCAGTAGCACTGGTTATACACATAATAGCCCCTGTAGTAGTGCCGGTTATACACATAATACCCCCTGTAGAAGTGCCGGTTATACACATAATACCCCCTGCAGTATCCTGTTATACACATAATAGCCCCTATAGTAGCATTGGTTACATATAATGTCCTCAAAAGGGCCATTTATACAAATTATGCCCCCCCTCCAACACACATACACATACAGTAGACAGATACACACACACATATACACATAGATACACACAGATAAACACACTTTCTCACTCACACTCCCTCCACATACCATCTGGCTGGCCACAGTTTATGTCCTCCTCTGCAGCCTGGCCCTGGTCCCGTGTAGCACCGCCCCTCGGTGCCATGTAGCTCCGCCCCTCCGTGCAGTGTAGCTCTGCCCCCTTTTTGGCCAGGATATGGACACTGCACGGGGGTAGGGGGAGGCTTCCAGCTGCTGACACAGCAGCCAGCAGCAGCAGCAGCAGGGGGACAGGCGCAACACAGAGATGCAGAGCAGGGAGAGCGCCTCTCCAGCCTGGTGCCTACATGCTTTGCATCCCTTTGCTGAGCTGGTAGCGCCGGGCCTGAGGACATGCACACTGTAACAAACCAATAATTTCAGCGACCGGGTCTGCCACATGACTGTGGATGAAGTGATTGGTTTGTTTGGGCCCCCACAAAAAAGAAGCAATCAATCGCTCCTTGCACAAACTGGCTCTACAGAGGCAAGATGTCGTCCTCATCATCATCCTCCGATTCCTCATCCCCTTCAGTGTTTACATCCTCATCCTCACGGAGAAATAATTCCACACCGGTGAGGTGGATTTTTTAGTATTTTGTCCAGGCATGACAATGGGCTTTTTCATCCCATGGGCAACAACTGTCTCAACTGGTGCCTTATTCAAACAAACCACATCACCATCAGAATCCTCATCGTCAACTTGCTCCTCAGTGACAGCTACACCAATACCCTCCTCATCCTGGTGTACTTCTACAGTGACATCCTCAATCTCAATATCAGCAACTGGACTGTGGGTGCTCATCCCAGCACTTGCAAAGGGCATGCAAATGGTGGTAGGAGCCTCCTCTTCCCATACTTGGGAAGGTCAGTCCTAGACATGGCAACCGCGGACACAACTGGACTCTCCTTGGGGATTTGTGATATCTCTGAGTCTGAACGCACAGTTGTTTTTTACTGTGCTTTAGCAAGCTTTATTTTTATTTATTTTTTGAGAGGGAGGAGAGCTTCCATCTTCATGACAAGCTGAACCACCAGTCATGAACATAGGCCAAGGCCTTAGCGTTTCCTTGCCAATTCGTGTCGTGAATGGCATATTGCCAATTTTACGTTTCTCATCAGATAATTATTATTATTTTTTTTTGGTTATTAATTTTTAATTCTTGGTTTTTACATGCCCTCTATGACATTGGGCATTGGCCTTAGCAGACGAGGTTGATGGAATTGCATCGTCAATGTCATGACTGGTGGCAGCAGCAGCTTCAGCACTAGTACTAGGAACTGGAAGTGGTTCCTGATCTTTCACAATTTTTTCCTCCATTTCACAGGACAGCGCCCCTTTATTATTACAGCACAGGACAGCGCCCCTTTATTATTACAGCACACAGAACAGTTCCCCTTTATTTTTACAGTAAACAGAACAGTGCCCCTTTATATTTACAGCACCCCTTTAGTTTTACAGCATACAGGAGAGGGCCACAGTGCTCCTTATTTATACAGGGCTACAGCGTTCCTTTATTTTTACAGCACCCATGTATTTTTACAGCATATAGGACAGGGCCACAGCACCCCTGTATTTTCACAGCATACAGGACAGGGCCACAGCACCCCTGTATTTTTACAGCACCCGACAGGGCCACAGCACCCCTGTATTTTTACAGCACCCCTGTATTTTTACCTTACACAGGACAGGGCCTCAGCACCCCTGTATTTTCACAGCATACAGGACAGGGCCACAGCACCCCTGTATTTTTAGAGATGTGCACCGGAAATTTTTCGGGTTTTGTGTTTTGGTTTTGGGTTCGGTTCCGTGGCGGTGTTTTGGGTTCGAACGCGTTTTGGCAAAACCTCACCAAATTTTTTTTGTCGGATTCGGGTGTGTTTTGGATTCGGGTGTTTTTTTCAAAAAACCCTAAAAAACAGCTTAAATCATAGAATTTGGGGGTCATTTTGATCCCAAAGTATTATTAACCTCAATAACCATAATTTCCACTCATTTTCAGTCTATTCTGAACACCTCACACCTCACAATATTATTTTTAGTCCTAAAATTTGCACCGAGGTCGCTGGATGACTAAGCTCAGCGACCCAAGTGGCCGACACAAACACCTTTCCCATCTAGGAGTGGCACTGCAGTGTCACGCAGGATGGCCCTTCCAAAAAACACTCCCCAAACAGCACATGACGCAAAGAAAAAAAGAGGCGAAATGAGGTAGCTGTGTGAGTAAGCTAAGCGACCCTAGTGGCCGACACAAACACCTGGCCCATCTAGGAGTGGCACTGCAGTGTCACGCAGGATGGCCCTTCCAAAAAACACTCCCCAAACAGCACATGACGCAAAGAAAAAAAGAGGCGCAATGAGGTAGCTGTGTGACTAAGCTCAGCGACCCAAGTGGCCGACACAAACACCTGGCCCATCTAGGAGTGGCACTGCAGTGTCACGCAGGATGGCCCTTCCAAAAAACACTCCCCAAACAGCACATGACGCAAAGAAAAATGAAAGTAAAAAGAGGTGCAAGATGGAATTGTCCTTGGGCCCTCCCACCCACCCTTATGTTGTATAAACAGGACATGCACACTTTAACCAACCCATCATTTCAGTGACAGGGTCTGCCACACGACTGTGACTGAAATGACGGGTTGGTTTGGACCCCCACCAAAAAAGAAGCAATTAATCTCTCCTTGCACAAACTGGATCTACAGAGGCAAGATGTCCACCTCATCATCATCCTCCGATTCATCACCGTGTACATCCCCCTCCTCACAGATTATCAATTCGTCCCCACTGGAATCCACCATCACAGCTCCCTGTGTACTTTGTGGAGGCAATTGCTGCTGGTGAATGTCTCCATGGAGGAATTGATTATAATTCATTTTAATGAACATCATCTTCTCCACATTTTCTGGAAGTAACCTCGTACGCCGATTGCTGACAAGGTGAGCGGCGGCACTAAACACTCTTTCGGAGTACACACTTGTGGGAGGGCAACTTAGGTAGAATAAAGCCAGTTTGTGCAAGGGCCTCCAAATTGCCTCTTTTTCCTGCCAGTATACGTACGGACTGTCTGACGTGCCTACTTGGATGCGGTCACTCATATAATCCTCCACCATTCTTTCAATGGGGAGAGAATCATATGCAGTGACAGTAGACGACATGTCCGTAATCGTTGGCAGGTCCTTCAGTCCGGACCAGATGTCAGCATCAGCAGTCGCTCCAGACTGCCCTGCATCACCGCCAGCGGGTGGGCTCGGAATTCTGAGCCTTTTCCTCGCACCCCCAGTTGCGGGAGAATGTGAAGGAGGAGATGTTGACAGGTCGCGTTCCGCTTGACTTGACAATTTTCTGACCAGCAGTTCTTTGAACCCCTGCAGACTTGTGTCTGCCGGAAAGAGAGATCCAAGGTAGGTTTTAAATCTAGGATCGAGCACGGTGGCAAAAATGTAGTGCTCTGATTTCAACAGATTGACCACCCGTGAATCCTTGTTAAGCGAATTAAGGGCTCCATCCACAAGTCCCACATGCCTAGCGGAATCGCTCTGTGTTAGCTCCTCCTTCAATGTCTCCAGCTTCTTCTGCAAAAACCTGATATGGGGAATGACCTGACTCAGGCTGGCAGTGTCTGAACTGACTTCACGTATGGCAAGTTCAAAAGGTTGCAGAACCTTGCAGAACGTTGAAATCATTCTCCACTGCGCTTGAGACAGGTGCATTCCACCTCCTATATCGTGCTCAGTTGTATAGGCTTGAATGGCCTTTTGCTGCTCCTCCAACCTCTGAAGCATATAGAGGGTTGAATTCCACCTTGTTACCACTTCTTGCTTCAGATGATGGCAGGGCAGGTTCAGGCGTTTTTGGTGTTGCTCCAGTCTTCTGTACGTGGTGCCTGTACGCCGAAAGTGTCCCGCAATTCTTCTGGCCACCGACAGCATCTCTTGCGCGCCCCTCTCGTTTTTTAAATAATTCTGCACCACCAAATTCAAGGTATGTGCAAAACATGGGACGTGCTGGAATTTGCCCATATTTAATGCACACACAATATTGCTGGCGTTGTCCGATGCCACAAATCCACAGGAGAGTCCAATTGGGGTAAGCCATTCTTTGATGATCTTCCTCAGTTGACGTAAGAGGTTTTTAGCTGTGTGCGTATTCTGGAAAGCGGTGATACAAAGCGTAGCCTGCCTAGGAAAGAGTTGGCGTTTGCGAGATGCTGCTACTGGTGCCGCCGCTGCTGTTCTTGCGGCGGGAGTCAATACATCTACCCAGTGGGCTGTCACAGTCATATAGTCCTGAGTCCGCCCTGCTCCACTTGTCCACATGTCCGTGGTTAAGTGGACATTGGGTACAACTGCATTTTTTAGGACACTGGTGAGTCTTTTTCTGAGGTCTGTGTACATTTTCGGTATCGCCTGCCTAGAGAAATGGAACCTAGATGGTATTTGGTACCGGGGACACAGTACCTCAATCAAGTCTATAGTTGGCTCTGCAGTAATGATGGATACCGGAACCACGTTTCTCACCGCCCAGGATGCCAAGGCCTCAGTTATCCGCTTTGCAGCAGGATGACTGCTGTGATATTTCATCTTCCTCGCAAAGGACTGTTGGACAGTCAATTGCTTGGTGGAAGTAGTAAAAGTCGTCTTACGACTTCCCCTCTGGGATGACCATCGACTCCCAGCAGCAACAACAGCAGCGCCAGCAGCAGTAGGCGTTACACGCAAGGATGCATCGGAGGAATCCCAGGCAGGAGAGGACTCGTCAGAATTGCCAGTGACATGGCCTGCAGGACTATTGGCATTCCTGGGGAAGGAGGAAATTGACACTGAGGGAGTTGGTGGGGTGGTTTGCGTGAGCTTGGTTACAAGAGGAAGGGATTTACTGGTCAGTGGACTGCTTCCGCTGTCGCCCAAAGTTTTTGAACTTGTCACTGACTTATGATGAATGCGCTGCAGGTGACGTATAAGGGAGGATGTTCCGAGGTGGTTAACGTCCTTACCCCTACTTATTACAGCTTGACAAAGGCAACACACGGCTTGACAAATGTTGTCCGCATTTCTGTTGAAATACTTCCACACCGAAGAGCTGATTTTTTTGGTATTTTCACCAGGCATGTCAATGGCCATATTCCTCCCACGGACAACAGGTGTCTCCCCGGGTGCCTGACTTAAACAAACCACCTCACCATCAGAATCCTCCTTGTCAATTTCCTCCCCAGCGCCAGCAACACCCATATCCTCCTCATCCTGGTGTACTTCAACACTGACATCTTCAATCTGACTATCAGGAACTGGACTGCGGGTGCTCCTTCCAGCACTTGCAGGGGGCGTGCAAATGGTGGAAGGCGCATGCTCTTCACGTCCAGTGTTGGGAAGGTCAGGCATCGCAACCGACACAATTGGACTCTCCTTGTGGATTTGTGATTTCGAAGAACGCACAGTTCTTTGCTGTGCTTTTGCCAGCTTAAGTCTTTTCATTTTTCTAGCGAGAGGCTGAGTGCTTCCATCCCCATGTGAAGCTGAACCACTAGCCATGAACATAGGCCAGGGCCTCATCCGTTCCTTGCCACTCCGTGTGGTAAATGGCATATTGGCAAGTTTACGCTTCTCCTCCGACGATTTTATTTTAGATTTTTGAGTCCTTTTTTTACTGATATTTTGTGTTTTGGATTTTACATGCTCTGTACTATGACATTGGGCATCGGCCTTGGCAGACGACGTTGATGGAATTTCATCGTCTCGGCCATGACTAGTGGCAGCAGCTTCAGCACGAGGTGGAAGTGGATCTTGATCTTTCCCTATTTTTGGAACCTCAACATTTTTGTTCTCCATATTTTAATAGGCACAACTAAAAGGCACCTCAGGTAAACAATGGAGATGGATGGATACTAGTATACTTATGGATGACGAGTGACTGACGACACAGAGGTAGCTACAGCCGTGGACTACCGTACTGCGTCTGCTAGTATAGAGATGATAATGATATTAAAAATATATATATATCACTACTGCAGGTATATATAATATAATGACGGACCTGCTGGACACTGTCAGCAGACTCCTAAACTACTAGTATGAAGAAGATAGAAAAAAAAAACCCCACCACAGGTAGGTATACAATTATGGACGAGCACTGACGACACAGAGGTAGCTACAGCCGTGGACTACCGTACTGCGTCTGCTAGTATAGAGATGATAATGATGTAAAAAATATATATATATCACTACTGCAGGTATATATAATATAATGACGGACCTGATGGACACTGTCAGCAGACTCCTAAACTACTAGTATGAAGAAGATAGAAAAAAAAACCCCACCACAGGTAGGTATACAACTATGGACGAGCACTGTCGACACAGAGGTAGCTACAGCCGTGGACTACCGTACTGCATCTGCTAGTATAGAGATGATAATGATATAAAAAATATATATATATCACTACTGCAGGTATATATAATATAATGACGGACCTGCTGGACACTGTCAGCAGACTCCTAAACTACTAGTATGAAGAAGATAGAAAAAAAAACCCCACCACAGGTAGGTATACAATTATGGACGAGCACTGATGACACAGAGGTAGCTACAGCCGTGGACTACCGTACTGCGTCTGCTAGTATAGAGATGATAATGATATAAAAAATATATATATATCACTACTGCAGGTATATATAATATAATGACGGACCTGCTGGACACTGTCAGCAGACTCCTAAACTACTAGTATGAAGAAGATAGAAAAAAAAACCCCACCACAGGTAGGTATACAATTATGGACGAGCACTGACGACACAGAGGTAGCTACAGCCGTGGACTACCGTACTGCGTCTGCTAGTATAGAGATGATAATGATATAAAAAATATATATATATCACTACTGCAGGTATATATAATATAATGACGGACCTGCTGGACACTGTCAGCAGACTCCTAAACTACTAGTATGAAGAAGATAGAAAAAAAAAACCCACCACAGGTAGGTATACAATTATGGACGAGCACTGACGACACAGAGGTAGCTACAGCCGTGGACTACCGTACTGCGTCTGCTGGTATAGAGATGATAATGATATAAAAAATATATATATATCACTACTGCAGGTATATATAATATAATGACGGACCTGCTGGACACTGTCAGCAGACTCCTAAACTACTAGTATGAAGAAGATAGAAAAAAAACCCCCACCACAGGTAGGTATACAATTATGGACGAGCACTGACGACACAGAGGTAGCTACAGCCGTGGACTACCGTACTGCGTCTGCTAGTATAGAGATGATAATGATATAAAAAATATATATATATCACTACTGCAGGTATATATAATATAATGACGGACCTGCTGGACACTGTCAGCAGACTCCTAAACTACTAGTATGAAGAAGATAGAAAAAAAAACCCCACCACAGGTAGGTATACAATTATGGACGAGCACTGACGACACAGAGGTAGCTACAGCCGTGGACTACCGTACTGCGTCTGCTAGTATAGAGATGATAATGATATAAAAAATATATATATATCACTACTGCAGGTATATATAATATAATGACGGACCTGCTGGACACTGTCAGCAGACTCCTAAACTACTAGTATGAAGAAGATAGAAAAAAAAACCCCACCACAGGTAGGTATACAATTATGGACGAGCACTGACGACACAGAGGTAGCTACAGCCGTGGACTACCGTACTGCGTCTGCTAGTATAGAGATGATAATGATATAAAAAATATATATATATCACTACTGCAGGTATATATATAATATAATGACGGACCTGCTTGACACTGTCAGCAGACTCCTAAACTACTAGTATGAAGAAGATAGAAAAAAAAACCCACCACAGGTAGGTATACAATTATGGACGAGCACTGACGACACAGAGGTAGCCACAGCCGTGGACTACCGTACTGCGTCTGCTAATATAGAGATGATAAAGATGATAGAGATGAACAAAAAAAATATAACACTACTGCAGCTAAATATTTATATAATATAATGAATGACGGACCTGCTGGACACTGTCAGCAGAATGCGTTTATAGAATAAAAAAAAAAAACACCACAGGAGTGTTTAACTTTTTCAGGCAGACAATATATTGGTGGTCACTGGTCAGTCACACTGGCAGCAAAAGTGTGCACTGTACTCCTGCTATAACTGCACCCCAGTCTCCCCCACAATTCAGCTGTGTGAGCAGTGAGCACTCAGCACAGTCAGATATACATAGATATATCATACAGCACACTGAGGCTGAGCACAGATATGGTATGGAGCGTTTTTTTCAGGCAGAGAACGGATTAAAAAAAAACTAGCAAAACTCTGCACTGACTGTACTCCTCCTAACAGCTCTCCCCAATCCTCCCCACAATAAGCTAAGCAGCAATCAGATCAACTAACTACTAACAGTAACTATAAACGGAGAGGACGCCAGCCACGTCCTCTCCCTATCAATCTCAATGCACGTGTGAAAATGGCGGCGACGCGCGGCTCCTTATATAGAATCCGAGTCTCGCGATAGAATACGAGCCTCGCGAGAATCCGACAGCGGGATGATGACGTTCGGGCGCGCTCGGGTTAGCCGAGCAAGGCGGGAAGATCCGAGTCTGCCTCGGACCCGTGTAAAAAGGCTGAAGTTCGGGGGGTTCGGATTCCGAGGAACCGAACCCGCTCATCTCTAATTTTTACAGCACCCGACAGGGCCACAGCACCCCTGTATTTTTACAGCACCCCTGTATTTTTACAGCATACAGGACAGGGCCACAGTGTTCCTTTATTTTTACAGCCCCCAAGGGCGTAGCTACCATAGGTGCAGGCAGTGCAGCTGCTATGGGGCCCAGGAATGAGAGGGGCCCCTTTTACCTGTCAAAGTTACATGTGTTATATACATTTTTCATCATTGGGTAGTACATACAGTAGTAACACTTACAAATATTTGCCTTGGAGCCTTTAATCTATCTACTGTAGGTACACTCCTGGACCTGTTCATTGTAGTGTGGTATAAAATTAACTGGAGGGGAATTATAATGTTGCATAATATGAACTGGTGCCCTGAAATGTGGCACAATATGAACTGGGGACACTGTATGTCATAATGTGAATTGTTACTGTATGTCATAATGTGAATTGATACTGTGTGGCAAAATGTGTACTGGCAGCCCTACAATGTGACCTAATGTGAACTAGAACACTACTATGGTTCAGAAAATGAATGAAATCACTGCTGTGGGGCATGATATAAACCACAGCACTACTATGGTCCAGAAAATGAACTAGGGCACTATTATGGGTCATAAAATTAGCAACTGCTGCGGTGAGGTAACTCTCTAGAAGCATTTGGGTAGGGGCCCCTTCAAAGTGTCGCTATGGGGCCCACAAAGTTCTGGCTACGCCCCTGAGTCTGCACCCCTGTATTTTTACAGCACCCCTATATTTTTTTACAGCATACAAGACAGGGCCACAGTGTTCCTTTATTTTGACAGCACCCCTGTATTTTTACAGCATACAGGACAGGGCCACAGCACCTGTGTATTTTTACAGCATCCCTGTATTTTTACAGCATACAGGACAGTGCCACAGCACCCCTGTATTTTACAGAACACAGGACAGGGCCACAGTGTTTGATTTTTCTACAGCACCCCGATATTTTTACAGCATACAGGACAGGGCCATAGCACCCCTGTATTTTTACAGCACCCCTGTATTTTTACAGTATACAGGACAGGGCCACAGCACCCCTGTATTTTTACAGCACAACAGGGCCACAGCATTCCTTTATTTTTACAGCACCCCTGTATTTTCACAGCACCCCTGTATATTTACAGCATAGAGGACAGGGCCACAGCACCCCTGTATTTTTACAGCATACAGGACAGGGCCACAGCACCCCTGTATTTTTACAGCATACAGGACAGGGCCACAGCACCCCTGTATTATTACAGCATACAAGACAGGGCCACAGCACCCCTGTATTTTCACAGCACCCCTGTATTTTTACAGCATACATTACAGGGCCACAGTGTTCCTTTATTTTTACAGCACCCCTGTATTTTTACAGCATTCAGGACAGGGCCACAGCACCCCTGTAATTTAAGAGCATCTCTGTATTTTTACAGCATACAGGACAGTGCCACAGCACCCCTGTATTTTTACAACATACAGGACAGAGCCACAGCACCCCTCTATTTTTACCTCATACAGGACAGGGCCACAGCACCCCTGTATTTTTACAG
This sequence comes from Pseudophryne corroboree, assembly GCF_028390025.1. Lineage (NCBI taxonomy): Eukaryota > Metazoa > Chordata > Amphibia > Anura > Myobatrachidae > Pseudophryne > Pseudophryne corroboree. The sequence continues at coordinate 773,635,458 of NC_086446.1, forward strand.
CATCCCTGTATTTTGACAGCATACAGGACAGGGCCATAGCACCCCTGTATTTTTACAGCAACCCTGTATATTTACAGCATACAGGACAAGGCCACAGCACCCCACTATTATTACAGCACACAACAGGGCCACAGCATTCCTTTATTTTTACAGTACCCCTGTATTTTTACAGCACCCATGTATTTTTACAGCATACAGGACAAGGCTACAGCACCCCTGTATTTTTACAGCACACAGGGCAGGGCCACAGCACCCCTGTATTTTTACAGCATACAGGACTGGGCCACAGAACCCCTGTATTATTACATCACCCCTGTATTTTTACAGTATAAAGGACAGGACCACAGCACCCCTTTATTTTTACAGCACACAGAACAGTGCCCCTCTACAGCACAGGACTGCAGCACCCCTGTACAGCACCCCAAACAGCACAGGACACCCCAGAACAGCAACCCTGTACAGCACAGCACAGCAGCACCCCTAACAGCACAGTACACCAGCACAGGACAACACCCCAGAACAGCACAGGACAGCAGCACCCCTAACAGCACAGTACACCAGCACAGGACACCACCCCAGAAGAGCATAGGACAGCAGCACCCCTATATGCCACCACCCACAGACAGACGGAGGTCTGTCTCCCTCACTCTCCAAGTCCAAAGTGAAAATGGCAGCAACACGCGGCTCCTTATATGGAATCCAAAACCCATGAGAATCCGACAGCAGGATGGGTGGTGACACAGTGTTGGGGAGGAGAAGGAAATGCAGGCATATTGTGGCCATTTTTGACTCCTGCTGCAGTAATGATCGGACCTGCGTCCTAGGCTGCTTTGGATCACTAGACTTAAAATCAGCAAGCTACCCGTTGCAGAGGCCAAGAAGTCTCCATCCATCTACGGAGATCCCTGGTCTCTTCCCTCCCCCTAAATGGTGGCAAAACGGCTGTCTTCACAAACGGAGGCTGTCACCCTGCCTCCCCACCCTCGAAACAGCATCAGACTGTCAATTGCATTGCAGTACCTGTTCGTGCACGCGCATAACATGTCCTGCGCATGTGCAAAGTACCGATAATCGAATCCCGTGGCAATAGCTACAGGCTCCGAACCACCCCCATTATGCCCACACAGCAGTAGTGCCCTTTATACATTATATCACACAGCAGTGCCCCTTACACATTATTTCACACAGCAGTTGTGCCCCTTACACATTATATCACACAGCAGTAGTGTTCCTTAAACATTATGCCCACACAGCAGTAGTGCCCCTTAAACATTATGTTCACACAGCAGTAGTGCCCTTTATACATTATATCACACAACAGTAGGGCCACTTACACATTATGGGCCTAATTCAGTAAGGATAGCAGATGCTGCTAATCAGCAGAATTTGCTATCCTTTTGCACGCATGCTGGGGGCCGCCCAGTGCTGGGCAAGGCTGTCCAGCATGCTGACCGCCGCCTCCCCCCGCTACAAGCAGAAATTGCGTTTGCCTCGCAATTTATGCTTGTCAGCAGAAACTACGGTTGACTCCTGCCGGTGCAGGAGTCCCGGCGCCATCTTACCTGTCGCGGCGGCGGCTGCGTGTGACGTCACGCAGCCGCCGCGACTGCACCCCTGACACGCCACCGTTCGGCGAGCACAACCCACCGTTCGGGTTGCCCCGCCCCTGCAATGCTCCGTTTCCTCCCTGAAAACGGAGCGCTGCCTCCCCGCGACCGCCTCTGTCTGATTGACAGGCAGAGGCGACTGCATTTTCTGTGCCCCCCCGCAGAAAATGCAGACACATGCGCAGTAGAGCCTGCTGCGCATACACACTCGGCACCCCCAGCAATAATCCTGGGCGGATCGCGATTTGCGATCCAACCTGAATTAGCCCCTATGTTCACACAGCAGTTGTTCCCCTTACACATTATAACACACAGCAGTAGTGTCCCTTAAATATTATGCCCACACAGCGGTAGTGCCCCTTACACATTATGTCCACACAGCAGTAGTGCCCCTTACACATTATGTCCACACAGCAGTAGTGCCCCTTACACATTATGTCCACACTGTAGTAGTGTACATACATACAGTGATGACTGTGCATGTAGATATTATATATACACACACACACACACACACACACACACACACACACACCGTATATACCCAGTATATTGTCTCTATAAGCACAAATAAAGTCATGCATGCACACATTCACTCACACAGATTAAACGCTACAGGCAGAACATGGGAGATGCCGCAGCTGCATACAGAAAGCTGAAAAGATATCGCCCCAATTGCAGGGGACACAGAGTGTAATCTCCCTATAATAACTAGTACAAGTGAGAGGAACCAGTCAGCACCGCTACTTCTGATAATGGTGATGTTTCCCTGTACCTACGGATGGAGCCTGGAGGTGGGAGCACTGTGGTGTACGGTACGATCCTTGAACGCTATCCTCAGCCCCTCCCCTATATTTCTCTCGGACCATGCATGGCCGTTCCCTGGTCATCATCCACCCTCCGCTACGCTGACATCTCCGCCAGCAATTACCCACTGGTATCACAGCAACCCGACGGACGTTCCGCACAGACCCTACAGTACAGTTGTGCCTCTGCCCCCTGCGTATGCGCCCCATCCGCTTTAAGGCACATAGGGCCTAATTCAGCTTCTGACGCTGATCAGCAAAAACCGCTATGAAGTGATTTCTGCGCATCAGCGCATGTACAAACTCACTTACGCGCATGCGCGCGGTCTTTCTTCAGTTTAAGACCTGGAGGGGCGGCGGGAATGGAGCGTTGACGACGTGTTTTGTGGATGTCGATGCACCATTTTAGGGGCTCGGTCCAGACAATGGAGGCGTGTCCAGACAAGGGGGCCAGGACACCGACCTAACGGGATCCCCATCGTTGAGACCGTGGGGTGGGTAAGTACTACGTCGTGGATGGGGGGGAGGGTTAGATTTAGGTGATCCACAGGGAATTTAGGGTTAGGGTGCGGTGGTGGGGAGCAGGGGCGGAACTCTCGGAGGCAGCGGAGTCCGTTGCCGCCGGGCTCCTGGTCATGAAGGGGGCACGGCACCTACAGCTACAGCTGCTCCGTTGTCCCCCGACCCCCACTCCGTTCACACAGGACATTTCCGTAGTCCAGCAGGAGCTGCTAGAGGAGCAGCCGACGGACGAACGCCTCCTCCTGTCTGTGCTCTCTGCTGCTGTGTGCTCTGGCCTGGGTCGCAGATATCACGTGACCCAGAGCCGCCGCACGCCGCCCAGGACACCTGAGAGCCGCCAAGCCGCCAGGAGAGAGTGCGGGATAGCGGCGCTGACAGACTCCTGAAAAGTAAAGTACCAGTATGTACTGTACATCTGCAAGCACTTTTGGGGGGTAGAGAGAGGGGGGAAGGAGACATAGTGCTACCACATGATTTTATAAAAGCTATATAATATTATTTTTATATATAATATATGCAATCATCTAAAAATGCAGAACACTAAATAAGACACAGTCACAGTGGCATAACTAGCATCACTGTCACAATGTCTTATTTGGGGTGCCGTATTCTTAGATGATTGCTAGTATTTTGTTATAAGCAGATAACCAACTACTTTATCCCACTATTCACTTGCTGTTGGATTAGGGTGGTCTTCTGGTTGCCGGCGGTCGTGGACCCGGCGACCAGCATACCGGCGCCGGAATCCCGACCGCCGGCAAACAGACATCTTTTCTCCCTCTTGGGGGTCCACGACCCTCCTGGAGGGAGACGTGCGCCACTGTGCCCACAAGGGGCTCATGTACGCTCGCCCAGCTGTCGGTATGCCGGCGGTCGGGATCCTGGCGCCGGTATGCTGGTCGCCGGGCCCCCAACCGCCGGCAAACCATATTACACCCGTTGGATCCTTCATTGGAGTGCCACACCTCTATCCACCTATCCATTTCTTCATTTTGAAGGCTGTAAGTTTAAGTGGCAGTGCTAGACCCACCTTTTGTCTATGGGGTCAATTCTATTCAGCGACAGTTGAATAGCGCCGGGAGTTAGCTCCCGTCACTATTCAATTCAGCTCAAGTTAAGTCGGCGAAGGCCTGTTCTCGCCGACTTAACAGGTTGAATTGTTGGGAGAATGGGCATTCTCCGACTTAACTCCCCGATGCGATGCTGATTCCCAACAGAATCAGCCTCGTGCGGCAGCACTTTTGTTGGGTTTCTTCTCTCATCCCCCGGGGTTGAGAGAAGAATTCCTGACAATTGGTGTCACTTGGCGCTGTATTGAACTCCCGGCGCTATTCAACTGTCGTTGAATAGAATTGACCCCAAAATATGTGTGTGTGTGTGTGTGTGTGTGTGTGTGTGTGTGTGTGTGTGTATATATATATATATATATATATATATATATATATATATACACACACAGATATTGCATGGACAGGCACTCCCACTGTTTCAAACAATTGCCCCAGTGCCCTCTGAGAAAATGGTAGTTATACTCTGCCCTTTTGTATATATATATATATATATATACCCCCCCCCCCCCCACCCCAAAGAACCGGCACTCCAATTATTACATATGCTTTGCTGGTGCTATCACATATACCGTGGTTCATATATACACTTTCTGCGGTGCGGCACTCGGCATAAAAAGTAGTCAGCAGACTTGGATGTAGATAACAACGTTTCAGTGTTTTTTTTATTGCACTATCATGAGGCTGACAAAGACCTTTGTTAACCTGATGATAGTGTAATAAAAGAAGCACTGAAACATGGGCCCTCATTCCGAGTTGTTCGCTCGCTAGCTGCTTTTAGCAGCATTGCACACACTAGGCCGCCGCCCTCTGGGAGTGTATCTTAGCTTAGCAGAATTGCGAACGAAAGATTAGCAGAACTGCGAATAAATAATTCTTAGCAGTTTCTGAGTAGCTCGAGACCTACTCCTACACTGCGATCAGCTAAGCCCGTTTCGTTCCTGGTTTGACGTCACAAACACGCCCTGCGTTTGGCCAGCCACTCCCCTGTTTCTGCAGACACTCCAGCGTTTTGTACTCCTGTACGCACTGTACTCCTCCTATATTATACAGCTGCTCCCCAGTCCTCCCCACAATTAAGCAATAAAGCACAATCAATCAAGTTCAACAATAAACGGAGAGGACGCCAGCCACGTCCTCTCCCTAACATTTCCAATGCACGAGTGAAAATGGCGGCGACGCGCGGCTGCTTATATAGAATCCGAATCTCGCGAGAATCCGACAGCAGGATGATGACGTTCGGGCGCGCTCGGGTTAACCGAGCCATACGGGAGAATCCGAGTATGCCTCGGACCCGTGTAAAATGGGTGAAGTTCGGGGGGGTTCGGTTTCCGAGGAACCGAACCCGCTCATCACGAATATATATATATATATAAATATATATATATATATATATATATATATACGCACGCACATACATACATATATTTATCTTAATATAGGAAATAGGGGGGCAGCAATATTTATCTTGCCTCCGGGCGACTGTGACGAACTTACGCCACTGGTGGGGAGGTTAGGTTTAGAGTGCGGGGAGGGGGGTGGGGTTAGACTACTTACCGACCATTGAAGCCAATACACAGATTTCAGTAACGCTTTATTCAAACAAACCAGAGTTTGTGAATGGCGCCTGCTCATATTATTGTCAGTGAGAACAGTATGGTCAGTGCAGCATTCTTCTCTGTCTCTCGACTACCGCAGGTCAAGGTGGGTCCATGTCCGCTATTGTTGGTGCATGTCCGCGCTAATTGGTGTTACTTTCATAAACTTCCTGAAATGCTTTTCAGAAGTAGGCAAGAATGTTGTACTGTCATATTTGTAACTGTAAAATGTTAGGTTTAAAAAAAAGTTTTTTTAATTTCTTTTTTTTATGGTCGGGAATTGCCCCTAGTTTGCACTAGCGGAACAAGACTGAGTGTAACATGGTTTATTCCTGAAGCATCTGGTTGTACAACCCGGTGCGTCTGATCGTGTTTATGCCCAGTATTTACAATGACAATGCTTTACTAGCAAGTCACAGCCAGTAAAAGCATTGCCCTTTTAAACACCCCTTAATGTTAAATAGACTGAAGCCATTTCCATGTTTGTATGTTTTGGGTCATTAACAACTAGAGATGTGCACTTGAAATTTTTCGGGTTTTGTGTTTTGGTTTTGGGTTCGGTTCCGCGGCCGTGTTTTGGGTTCGACCGCGTTTTGGCAAAACCTCACCGAATTTTTTTTGTCGGATTCGGGTGTGTTTTGGATTCGGGTGTTTTTTTCAAAAAACCCCAAAAAACAGCTTAAATCATAGAATTTGGGGGTCATTTTGATCCCAAAGTATTATTAACCTCAAAAACCATAATTTCCACTCATTTTCAGTCTATTCTGAATACCTCACACCTCACAATATTATTTTTAGTCCTAAAATTTGCACCGAGGTAGCTGTGTGAGTAAGATAAGCGACCCTAGTGGCCGACACAAACACCAGGCCCATCTAGGAGTGGCACTGCAGTGTCACGCAGGATGGCCCTTCCAAAAAACACTCCCCAAACAGCACATGACGCAAAGAAAAAAAGAGGCGCAATGAGGTAGCTGTGTGAGTAAGATAAGCGACCCTAGTGGCCGACACAAAAACCTGGCCCATCTAGGAGTGGCACTGCAGTGTCACGCAGGATGGCCCTTCCAAAAAACACTCCCCAAACAGCACATGACGCAAAGAAAAAAAGAGGCGCAATGAGGTAGCTGTGTGAGTAAGCTAAGCGACCCTAGTGGCCGACACAAACACCGGGCCCATCTAGGAGTGGCACTGTAGTGTCACGCAGGATGGCCCTTCCAAAAAACACTCCCCAAACAGCACATGACGCAAAGAAAAAAAGAGGCGCAATGAGGTAGCTGTGTGAGTAAGATAAGCGACCCTAGTGGCCGACACAAACACCGGGCCCATCTAGGAGTGGCACTGCAGTGTCACGCAGGATGGCCCTTCCAAAAAACACTCCCCAAACAGCACATGACGCAAAGAAAAAAAGAGGCGCAATGAGGTAGCTGTGTGAGTAAGATAAGCGACCCTAGTGGCCGACACAAACACCTGGCCCATCTAGGAGTGGCACTGCAGTGTCACGCAGGATGGCCCTTCCAAAAAACACTCCCCAAACAGCACATGACGCAAAGAAAAAAAGAGGCGCAATGAGGTAGCTGTGTGAGTAAGCTAAGCGACCCTAGTGGCCGACACAAACACCGGGCCCATCTAGGAGTGGCACTGCAGTGTCACGCAGGATGGCCCTTCCAAAAAACACTCCCCAAACAGCACATGACGCAAAGAAAAAAAGAGGCGCAATGAGGTAGCTGTGTGAGTAAGATAAGCGACCCTAGTGGCCGACACAAACACCGGGCCCATCTAGGAGTGGCACTGCAGTGTCACGCAGGATGGCCCTTCCAAAAAACACTCCCCAAACAGCACATGACGCAAAGAAAAAAAGAGGCGCAATGAGGTAGCTGTGTGAGTAAGATAAGCGACCCTAGTGGCCGACACAAACACCGGGCCCATCTAGGAGTGGCACTGCAGTGTCACGCAGGATGGCCCTTCCAAAAAATATTCCCCAAACAGCACATGACGCAAAGAAAAAAAGAGGCGCAATGAGGTAGCTGTGTGAGTAAGATAAGCGACCCTAGTGGCCGACACAAACACCTGGCCCATCTAGGAGTGGCACTGCAGTGTCACGCAGGATGGCCCTTCCAAAAAACACTCCCCAAACAGCACATGACGCAAAGAAAAATTAAAGAAAAAAGAGGTGCAAGATGGAATTGTCCTTGGGCCCTCCCACCCACCCTTATGTTGTATAAACAGGACATGCACACTTTAACCAACCCATCATTTCAGTGACAGGGTCTGCCACACGACTGTGACTGACGGTTGGTTTGGACCCCCACCAAAAAAGAAGCAATTAATCTCTCCTTGCACAAACTGGCTCTACAGAGGCAAGATGTCCACCTAATCATCATCCTCCGATATATCACCGTGTACATCCCCCTCCTCACAGATTATCAATTCGTCCCCACTGGAATCCACCATCTCAGCTCCCTGTGTACTTTGTGGAGGCAATTGCTGCTGGTCAATGTCTCCACGGAGGAATTGATTATAATTCATTTTAATGAACATCATCTTCTCCACATTTTCTGGAAGTAACCTCGTACGCCGATTGCTGACAAGGTGAGCGGCGGCACTAAACACTCTTTCGGAGTACACACTTGTGGGAGGGCAACTTAGGTAGAATAAAGCCAGTTTGTGCAAGGGCCTCCAAATTGCCTCTTTTTCCTGCCAGTATAAGTACGGACTGTGTGACGTGCCTACTTGGATGCGGTCACTCATGTAATCCTCCACCATTCTTTCAATGGGGAGAGAATCATATGCAGTGACAGTAGACGACATGTCCGTAATCGTTGACAGGTCCTTCAGTCCGGACCAGATGTCAGCATCAGCAGTCGCTCCAGACTGCCCTGCATCACCGCCAGCGGGTGGGCTCGGAATTCTGAGCCTTTTCCTCGCACCCCCAGTTGCGGGAGAATGTGAAGGAGGAGATGTTGACAGGTCGCGTTCCGCTTGACTTGACAATTTTCTCACCAGCAGTTCTTTGAACCCCAGCAGACTTGTGTCTGCCGGAAAGAGAGATCCAAGGTAGGTTTTAAATCTAGGATCGAGCACGGTGGCCAAAATGTAGTGCTCTGATTTCAACAGATTGACCACCCGTGAATCCTTGTTAAGCGAATTAAGGGCTCCATCCACAAGTCCCACATGCCTAGCGGAATCACTCCGTGTTAGCTCCTCCTTCAATGTCTCCAGCTTCTTCTGCAAAAGCCTGATGAGGGGAATGACCTGACTCAGGCTGGCAGTGTCTGAACTGACTTCACGTGTGGCAAGTTCAAAGGGCAGCAGAACCTTGCACAACGTTGAAATCATTCTCCACTGCGCTTGAGACAGGTGCATTCCACCTCCTATATCGTGCTGAATTGTATAGGCTTGAATGGCCTTTTGCTGCTCCTCCAACCTCTGAAGCATATATAGGGTTGAATTCCACCTCGTTACCACTTCTTGCTTCAGATGATGGCAGGGCAGGTTCAGGCGTTTTTGGTGTTGCTCCAGTCTTCTGTACGTGGTGCCTGTACGCCGAAAGTGTCCCGCAATTCTTCTGGCCACCGACAGTATCTCTTGCACGCCCCTGTCGTTTTTTAAAAAATTCTGCACCACCAAATTCAAGGTATGTGCAAAACATGGGACGTGCTGGAATTTGCCCAGATTTAATGCACACACAATATTGCTGGCGTTGTCCGATGCCACAAATCCACAGGAGAGTCCAATTGGGGTAAGCCATTCCGCGATGATCTTCCTCAGTTGCCGTAAGAGGTTTTCAGCTGTGTGCGTATTCTGGAAACCGGTGATACAAAGCGTAGCCTGCCTAGGAAAGAGTTGGCGTTTGCGAGATGCTGCTACTGGTGCCGCCGCTGCTGTTCTTGCGGCGGGAGTCCATACATCTACCCAGTGGGCTGTCACAGTCATATAGTCCTGACCCTGCCCTGCTCCACTTGTCCACATGTCCGTGGTTAAGTGGACATTGGGTACAGCTGCATTTTTTAGGACACTGGTGACTCTTTTTCTGAGGTCTGTGTACATTTTCGGTATCGCCTGCCTAGAGAAATGGAACCTAGATGGTATTTAGTACCGGGGACACAGTACCTCCAACAAGTCTCTAGTTGGCTCTGCAGTAATGATGGATACCGGAACCACGTTTCTCTCCACCCAGGATGCCAAGGCCTCAGTTATCCGCTTTGCAGCAGGATGACTGCTGTGATATTTCATCTTCCTCGCAAAGGACTGTTGGACAGTCAATTGCTTGGTGGAAGTAGTAAAAGTGGTCTTACGATTTCCCCTCTGGGATGACCATCGACTCCCAGCAGCAACAACAGCAGCGCCAGCAGCAGTAGGCGTTACACGCAAGGATGCATCGGCGGAATCCCAGGCAGGAGAGGAATCGTCAGAATTGCCAGTGACATGGCCTGCAGGACTATTGGCATTCCTGGGGAAGGAGGAAATTGACACTGAGGGAGTTGGTGGGGTGGTTTGCGTGAGCTTGGTTACAAGAGGAAGGGATTTACTGGTCAGTGGACTGCTTCCGCTGTCGCCCAAAGTTTTTGAACTTGTCACTGACTTATTATGAATGCGCTGCAGGTGACGTATAAGGGAGGATGTTCCGAGGTGGTTAACGTCCTTACCCCTACTTATTACAGCTTGACAAAGGCAACACACGGCTTGACAAATGTTGTCCGCATTTCTGTTGAAATACTTCCACACCGAAGAGCTGATTTTTTTGGTATTTTCACCAGGCATGTCAACGGCCATATTCCTCCCACGGACAACAGGTGTCTCCTCGGGTGCCTGACTTAAACAAACCACCTCACCATCAGAATCCTCCTTGTCAATTTCCTCCCCAGCGCCAGCAACACCCATATCCTCCTCATCCTGGTGTACTTCAACACTGACATCTTCAATCTGACTATCAGGAACTGGACTGCGGGTGCTCCTTCCAGCACTTGCAGGGGGCGTGCAAATGGTGGAAGGCGCATGCTCTTCACGTCCAGTGTTGGGAAGGTCAGGCATCGCAACCGACACAATTGGACTCTCCTTGTGGATTTGGGATTTCGAAGAACGCACAGTTCTTTGCGGTGCTTTTGCCAGCTTGAGTCTTTTCATTTTTCTAGCGAGAGGCTGAGTGCTTCCATCCTCATGTGAAGCTGAACCACTAGCCATGAACATAGGCCAGGGCCTCAGCCGTTCCTTGCCACTCCGTGTGGTAAATGGCATATTGGCAAGTTTACGCTTCTCCTCCGACAATTTTATTTTAGATTTTGGAGTCCTTTTTTTACTGATATTTGGTGTTTTGGATTTTACATGCTCTGTACTATGACATTGGGCATCGGCCTTGGCAGACGACGTTGCTGGCATTTCATCGTCTCGGCCATGACTAGTGGCAGCAGCTTCAGCACGAGGTGGAAGTGGATCTTGATCTTTCCCTAATTTTGGAACCTCAACATTTTTGTTCTCCATATTTTAATAGGCACAACTAAAAGGCACCTCAGGTAAACAATGGAGATGGATGGATACTAGTATACTTATGGATGGACGAGCGACTGCCGACACAGAGGTAGCTACAGCCGTGGACTACCGTACTGTGTCTGCTGCTAATATAGACTGGATGATAATGAGATGAAATCAATATATATTATATCACACTAGTACTGCAGCCGGACAGGTAGATATATTTATTATGTAATGACTGATGACGGACCTGCTGGACACTGTCAGCTCAGCAGCACCGCAGACTGCTACAGTAAGCTACTATAGTAGTATGTATAAAGAAGAAAGAAAAAGAAAAAAAACACGGGTAGGTGGTATACAATTATGGATGGACGAGCGACTGCCGACACAGAGGTAGCTACAGCCGTGGACTACCGTACTGTGTCTGCTGCTAATATAGACTGGATGATAATGAGATGAAATCAATATATATATATATATATATAATATCACTAGTACTGCAGCCGGACAGGTATATATATATTTATTATGTAATGACTGATGACGGACCTGCTGGACACTGTCAGCTCAGCAGCACCGCAGACTGCTACAGTAAGCTACTATAGTAGTATGTATCAAGAAGAAAGAAAAAAAAAAAAACACGGGTAGGTGGTATACAATATTATATATATATTATATACAATTATATATATATATATATATATTAAACTGGTGGTGACTGGTGGTCAGGTCACTGGTCACACTATCAGCAACTTGCAAGTAGTACTCCTAAGCAGACAATCACAATATATATTATACTGGTGGTCAGTGTGGTCACAATGGCAGTGTGGCACTCTGGCAGCAAAAGTGTGCACTGTACGTTATATGTACTCCTGAGTCCTGCTCTCAGACTCTAACTGCTCCCCACTGTCAGTGTCTCCCCCACAAGTCAGATAATATACAGTCACACTATCACTTCAGCAAGTAACTAGTACTCCTCCTAATGCTCCCCAAAATTACTACTGTGTCTCTCTCTACTGTCTCACTCTCTTCTCTATAAACGGAGAGGACGCCAGCCACGTCCTCTCCCTATGAATCTCAATGCACGTGTGAAAATGGCTGCGACGCGCGGCTCCTTATATAGAATCCGAGTCTCGCGATAGAATCCGAGCCTCGCGAGAATCCGACAGCGGGATGATGACGTTCGGGCGCGCTCGGGTTAACCGAGCAAGGCGGGAAGATCCGAGTCGCTCGGACCCGTGTAAAAAAACATGAAGTTCGGGCGGGTTCGGATTCCGAGGAACCGAACCCGCTCATCCCTATTAACAGCAAATGATTCTTGTTAAAGGACAATGCTTTTACTGGTTGTGCCTTGCTAGTAAAGCATTGTCATTGTAAATACTTGGCATAAACACGATCAGACGCACCGGGTTGTACAACCAGATGCTTCAGGAATAAACCATGTTGCACTCAGGGGGTCATTCCGAGTTGATCGCTCACTAGCTACTTTTAGCAGCCATGCAAATGCATAGTCACCGCCCGTGGCATCGGGGCTGAGTCGGTGGTCAGACGTGCTGCACATAGGATAAATCGTAATCGCAGCCATCAGGTGCACATTGCGGCTGTTTATTTAGCAAATGCATAGTCACCGGCCAAGGGGGAGGGTATTTTCGCTTTGCAAGTGTGCGAACGCCTGTGCAGCCAAGCTCTGCAAAAACATTTTGTGCAGTTTCTGAGTAGGTCTGAACTTACTCAGCCGCTGCGATCACTTCAGTCTACACCCGCCCTACAAACGCTGTGACACGCCTGCGTTTTTCCAAAAACACAGTACCTATAAGACATTTTTTCTACTTGCACCACTGGAAAGCACCCTTCCACTGGGCACACCAACAAAGACTCAGTCAGGGGGCATTTACAGACAGCAGCAGCCGCACGCAGCCCCACTGCTGCCCTTACAGACATAAGTCATCCTGGTTGTAGTGAGTTCCTCCTGGGTCCTGGGCCCCTCACAACACAGTTTAACTGTGCCAGCCTGTAATTTAGTAAAAGATCTAAGCGCCTAATTCAGACCTGATCGCAGCAGCAAAATTGATCTCTAATGGGCAAAACCTTGTGCACTGCAGGTGGGGCAGATATAACGTGCAGAGAGAGTTAAGCTGGCCATACACTAGTGCGATTTGGCCTCTTTTCATCCGATTCAGATGCATCGGGCTGAGAAATCGGATGAAATGTGGCCAAATCGCAGGTCCGATCCGATGCGCGGTCCCGTGCGCATCGGGGCTGAGTCGGTGGTCAGACGTGCTGCATATAGGATAAATCGTAATCGCAACCATCGGGGGCACATTGCGGCAGTTTTTTTAGCACCTGCGATATATTGCATGTCTTCACTTGAGTGGCATTTCTCTACAGCAGCAGCAGCAGCAGTAAAAAAATCGCATGTAAAAAATGGCACGTCATCAGGTACCAAATCGGATGGAAGCGCACCCAGGGAGCTGACAGGGGAGTTCAAGGGAAATCGGGTCCGACTTGTGCCTCAGACAAGTCGCAGCAATGTACAGTATGGGGGCAGCAAATATGTTAACAGTTGGGCAAAACCATGTGCACTGCAGGGGGGCAGATGTAACATGTGCAGAGAGAGTTAGATTTGGGTGGGGTGTGTTCAAACGGAAATCTATATTGCAGTGTAAAAATAAAGCAGCCAGTATTTACCCTGCACAGAATCAAAATAACCCACCCAACTCTAATTCTCTCTGCACATGTTACATCTACCCCCCCCCCCCCCTGCAGTGCACATGATTTTGCCCATTAGAGAACAATTTTGCTGCTGCAATTAGGTCTGAATTAGGCCCATAATCACTTGAACTATGTACTGTATATACTGTATATACTGTATATGGGGTGGATGGAGGCTTTACTGCACTGGAGGTCGTAGGAGCAGCAGGGAGCCCCGATAACCAGCAACCCGCACCAGAGCACCGATCATCAGTCCCTGCGTAGGTGAGTATGTTGTTTTTTTTGGGGGTAGAGGGGGTTTCACTTTTTTTTTTTTTCACACAGTGATCATCTTGTCCATTGGACACACATCCTTTTTCACATTATTTTAGTAAAAAAATTTTTTTAATAAATATGCCCCTTGGCCCTCATTACGAGTTGATCACTCGCTGGCTACTTTTTGCAGCCGTGCAAACGCATAGTCGCCGCCCACGGGGGAGTGTATTTTCACTTTGCAAGTGTGCGATCGCCTGTGCAGCCGAGCGGGACGAAAAAGTTTTGTGCAGTTTCTGAGTAGGTCAGAACTTACTCAGCCGCTGCGATCACTTCAGCCTGTCCGGTCCCGGAATTGACGTCAGACACTCGCCCTGCAAACACCTGGACACGCCTGCGTTTTCCCTACCACTCCCAGAAAACGGTCAGTTGACACCCACAAACGCCTTCTTCCTGTCAATCTCCTTACCAACGGCTGTGCAAATGGATTCTTCACTAGAAGCATTGCACATCAACGATGCTGTTTGTACCTGTACGACGCACATGCGCATTGCGGTGCATACGCACGCGCAGTTTTGCCATTTTTTTTTCACTGATCACTGCGCTGCAAAAACAGGCAGCGAGCGATCAACTTGGAATGATCCCCTTTATACATTCAGGGTTTGCACATGTTTTACAAGTAGTTCCATATAAGTGGCCGTGAGAAACCTTATTTAAAAATGCATGTAGCCATAGGGATCATAGGGGATCATTCCGAGTTGATCGCTAGCTGCCGTTGTTCGCTGGGTAGCGATCAGTTAAAAAAATGACAAACCTGCGCATACGTATGCACCGCAATGCCCACGCGCGTCGTACGGGTACAAAGAGCATTGTGGTTTTGCACAGGTTCTAGCGACGATACCATTCGCACAGCCGAACGCAAGGAGGTTGACAGGAAGAGGGAGTTTCTGGGTGGCAACTGACCATTTTCTGGGAAAGTTTGGAAAACGCAGGCGAGGCCGGGCATTTGCAGGGTGGGTGTCTGACGTCAATTCCGGGACCTTCGTCGCAGCAATCATCGCACAGAATAAGTAACTACAGGGCTGGTCTTGTTCTGCACAAAATGTGTTTGTAGCCGCTCCGCTGCACAGGCGTTCGCACTCTTGTAAAGTGAAAATACACTCCCCCGTGGGCGGCGACTATGCGTTTGCACGGCTGCTAAGAGTAGCTAGCGAGCGATCAACTCGGAATGATGCAGGGGAATGACACTGATGAGCCCATTTGAATGTATATATCTCTGATTTCCTTTTGTTTCCCCAAGAATTAGGGATGGCCATCAACCATCGATGCTTCCTAATCATCGAGGGTTTATGGCCAATGTTGAATGCTTTTGACATCGATAGGAGAGTACCAGATGGTTTCCCTCCATCGATGGCACAGCATAAACAAATATTTTTTTTAATTTCATTTTGCAAGTGTGTCAGGACTCGGAGCATAGCGAAGCCCCGCTCCCAGGCTGTGATTGGCCCATGGGGGGTCATTCCGAGTTGTTCGCTCGTTATTTTTTTCTCGCAACGGAGCGAATGGTCGCTAATGCGCATGCGCAATGTCCGCAGTACGACTGCGCCAAGTAAATTTGCTATGCAGTTAGGTTTTTTACTCACGGCATTACAAGGTTTTTTCTTCGTTCTGGTGATCGTAATGTGATTGACAGGAAGTAGGTGTTTCTGGGCGGAAACTGCCCGTTTTATGGGAGTGTGCGAAAAAAACGCTACCGTTTCCGGGAAAAATGCGGGAGTGGCTGGAGAAACGGGGGAGTGTCTGGGTGAACGCTGGGTGTGTTTGTGACGTCAAACCAGGAACGACAAGCACTGAACTGATCGCAGATGCCGAGTAAGTGTGGAGCTACTCAGAAACTGCTAAGAAGTGTCTATTAGCAATTCTGCTAATCTTTCGTTCGCAATTTTGATAAGCTAAGATTCACTCCCAGTAGGCGGCGGCTTAGCGTGTGCAAAGCTGCTAAAAGCAGCTTGCGAGCGAACAACTCGGAATGACCCCCATGGATCATTCACTGAAATAACAGGGATGGGGCAGTACGGATGGTGTAATGGTTAGCATTACTGCCTCACAGCACTGAGGTTATGGGTTCGATTCCCACCATGGCCCTAACTGTGTGGAGTTTGTATATTCTCCCCGTACTTGCGTGGGTTTCCTCCGGGTACTCTGGTTTCCTCCCACAATCCAAAAATATACTGGTAGGTTAATTGGCTCCCAACAAAATTAACCCTAGCATGAATGTGTGTGCGTGGACATGAGATAGGGAATATAGATTGTAAGCTCCACTGGGGCAGGGACTGATGTGAATGGGCAAATATTCTCTGTAAAGCGCTGCGGAATATGTGTGCGCTATATAAATAACTGGTAATAATAATAATAATAATAACCACTGATGGGTGAAACCATCGATGATCTCCCATAGCATATTTGGTGACCATTGATGGCCATTCACAGTTTCGCCATCGATGGCGAACACACCGATGACCATCCCTACCAAGAATATAACAGCTACATAATGGGATAAGGTGCAATCAGGTAGATTGCTGATCTATTCAGGGAGTCAGGGAGATTGCTACTATTTCAGGGAGTCTCCATGACAATCAGGGAGACTTGGCAAGTATATGGTAAAATTAAGTATTCAGTGTTACCTTGCATTTCAGTCCACTACAGACTACTAAAGCTATAGTATATCTTTGGAACAGTGTCCTAATGGGACCTCCTCTTAAAGATCAGGTCAAAATTCTCATTCTGAGGGTACTTGAGGTAAGTTACTGTGACAATATTAGCCACGCCTACTTGCATTAAATACACCAATCAACCCAGAGCAATTCTGCATGGAAAGTAGGCAAAGCCGTCACTCATACTCTGACTTCATCCCCATTATAAGCTCCTCCCTCCTGACGGAATAACCAGCTACAGTGGAATAAAATAGCAGACTCCAGTTACGACATGTACAGTATATTACTCATCTTAATAATACATCACCACTGCAACATAGCACATACATGCCGACATTCTGGCTGCTCTCTCCGGGAGAGAGTAGCCAGGTCGCAGGGGAGGGCTGTGATGTGAGTAGGGAGTGTACCGGAGGCAGGACGGGGATGGGGTGGAGGCGGGACGGGCTTACAGCGGCACCTCCTTTAAGCCATGCCGCCGCTCTGTAATGCCGCAGTCAACGGCATTATACTGCAGGGGGTGTGGCTATAATGACGCGATTCAGCAAGGATGGCGTCATTGACTGCTCGGACTGCCCACTTTACACACTAAGTGGGCGGATGGGCAGGGGCAACCTGAAGAATCAGGAGACTTGCCTGCTCTTCCAGGGGTCGGGGAGGGTCACCCGATTTTCGGGAGCCTCCCGGCCATTCCGGGAGAGTAGGCAAGTATGACATAGCAGCATTAGTAAATAGTAGAGATGAGCGTCTGGGTTTTGCTGAAAACCGAACATGCCCTAACTTTTAGGTTCTGCGGCAAACATAGTCCCGGCTCGGGTCCCCGCGCCAAGTTCTGATCTCGGACCTAACAATCTAATCTAGCATGTCTTGGATTGCAGGTACGGTAATTTGTGATTTCCGTGGCCTTCTTCACACTGGAAAGAACTAACGTAGGAGCAGCTAATTTTATTAGGGGGTGCACCGCAGGAGGGGCGTGTCTAGCACCGCCTTTTGGGCATATCTTGCAATACCTTTTGGGCGTGTCTAGCACCGCCCAGGGACATGTCTAGCACAATTTCACATTTCCTCAGTAAAACCACATGGCTTAATCTAATTTCTCCCTAGTTCCTAATAAAGTTAATATAATACACCCCAGAGAAATAAAATAAAACATTATGGTGCAACCACCGGCTGGTACTGACTGTCTGTTACGGCATAACCCTAAGTTCTAGCTGCCGCCGCACCTTATCGTTGCTTACACTTCCCTAACCTATCCCTGATCCAGTGGCAGAAATAGAGAGTGGTGGGCCTAGGTGCATATGCATTCCCCTCCCCCACTACACCCCAACCCTTGCACCCGCCGGCACTAACACCCTGATTTTGAGTGGGCCACTCTGAAAAGTATGGGAGATTTAGGGGGCCGAACATTTGAGCTTTAATACAACACAAGTAAAGTTTAATATTTACACATGTGCAATCACAGCCACATCTGCCTCTTTCTATGCCACCAGACTCCTCCTCCGTAGTACGTGTGACATTTGTCGAAATTTATATTACGCCACACAGTATGAGCTGAAATTCACATTACGGCACACGGGGGTGGTATTCAGTATGCCGGCTGTTGGGATCTTGGCGCCCAGTATACCGGTGCCGGAATCTCGACACCCGGCATACCAACAACTATTCTCCTTCTAGGGGGTCCACAACCCCCCTGGAGGGAGAATAAATAGCGTGGCGAGCGCAGCAAGCCCGCAAGGGACTCACTTGCGCTTGCCAAGCTGCCTGCATACCATACTACACCCCACACGGTATGAGCTGAAATTCACATTAAAGCACACAGTATGAGTGGAAATTCACATTATGCCACACGATATGAGTGGAAATTCACATTACGCCACATGGTATAAGCGGAAATTCATATTACGCCACACAGTATGAGCGGATATTCACAATACGCCACACATTATGAGTGGAAATCACATTACGCCACACGGTAACAGCAGAAATTCACATTAAGCTACACGGTATGATACAAATTCACATTACGCCACACGGTATGAGCTGAATTCACATTACGCCACATGGTATGAGTGGAAATTCACATTACGCCACACGGTATGAGCTGAAATTTACATTACGCCACATGGTATGAGTGGAAATTCACATTACGCCACACAGTATGAGTGGAAATTCACATTACGCCACACAGTATGAGCGGAAATTCACATTACGCCACACAGTATGAGCCAAATACACATTACGCCACAAGGTATGAGCAGTAATTCATAATACGCCACACAGTCTGAGCCAAATTCACATTACGCCACACGGTATGAGTGGAAATTCACATTACACCACATGGTATGAGCCAAATTCAAATTACGCCACACAGTATGAGCCAAACACACATTACGCCACAAGGTATGAGTGGAAATTCACATTACACCACACGATATGAGCCAAATTCACATTACGCCACACAGTATGAGCCAAATACACATTACATCACTCGGTATGAGCCAAATTCATATTACGCCGCACAGTAAGCCCCCAGCAGTGCCAGATACCATTAAAACCCCACTCAGGAAAATACTGAGTGCTTGGCTTAGCTAATATATATATATATATATATATACACATATACACACACACACAGTACATACTGTAGACACACAGACACATACACACATAAAACAGAAATGTAAATATATGCAAACACATACAACAGAAATATAAAATTATCGTTGGAAAATTGTGTTTACCTGCTATCAGATGAATTATGTGGCCCTGGATATCGTCTTTGGCACAGATGGCAGCCACCTGCCACAGAGAGGTGGGGGTGGCAGAAGCACATGTCAGGAGGTAGCAGAGGTACTGATAGGGAAAGGGGCAGAGGCACACGAGGAGGGGAGGGGGGGCAAATGGAGAGAGCAGCTGGAGTAGTACAGAAGGAAAAGAAAGGGGACAGAGGCACATAAGGGGGAGGAGCAAACACAAAGGGCAGTGGTGGATAGGAGCAGAGACGCAGATGGGGAATGTCTACTGAGTGACTCTGTCCAGCCTACCCAGGGGAAGCATGGGGGCAAGGGATAAGGAGGGAGCTGAGACTTTGGGGAGTGGCAACATATGGAGATGGAGCAGAACTACTCCAAGTTCGGACTGAAGTTCTCATGGAAAGAGGGGGAGCACACAACCCCCATGCCACCTTGTTACACCTGGATCTGATGATCAACTGACAGAGGAAGCCACTGGTGCTGATCACACTGGCACAGGCAGACATTTGCCTGTGAGTGAGAACTTAGATGCAGACTGGATCATCAGCACCAGCGGACCTCTCTGTCAGTGGTACTTACTTCCCACCTTGTCCCACTGAGTCTGCACTGCAGGATATAATCCTCATGCCTCTCAGAATCGGCTCCACCTGCTGCCCATCTCCTCAGTCAGCCCGGCCTCTCATCACTAAAGCACAGCCAGCTGCCTGAGATTACTGTGCCGCCCCTCAGTTCCGCCCGCCACAAGCCTTGTCAGTCAGCCCGGCCCCCTAGCTGAGCTTCGGCGGCTGGCTGATACAGTATATCTGCCTGTGATCCCTCATCAGCGGCCGCCTGTCACACTGCGGTCCGGCCCCACTGCACATCTGAACGGCTGCCTGGCTGTCCTGCACATCTGACATGAGCCGGCAGCCGCGGGGACAGCAGCAGACACATGGGTGTCACGTCACAAGTGTCTGCGCACCAGTGTCTAAGGCAGGTGGGGGAGGCCGCGTAAAACTGCTGCAGGGTATGTTGGGCTGCAGTGTACCTTGCGGCCCCGATCATTGGGGGTCATTCCGAGTTGTTCGCTCGTTATTTTTTTCTCGCAACGGAGCGATTAGTCGCTAATGCGCATGCGCAATGTCCACAGTGCGACTGCGCCAAGTAAATTTGCTATGCAGTTAGGTATTTTACTCACGGCATTATGAGGTTTTTTCTTCGTTCTGGTGATCGTAATGTGATTGACAGGAAGTGGGTGTTTCTGGGCGGAAACTGGCCGTTTTATGGGTGTGTGCAAAAAAACGCTACAGTTTCTGGGAAAAACGCGGGAGTGGCTGGAGAAACGGAGGAGTGTCTGGGCGAACGCTGGGTGTGTTTGTGACGTCAACCCAGGAACGACAAGCACTGAACTGATCGCAGATGCCGAGTAAGTCTGGAGCTACTCAGAAACTGCTAAGAAGTGTCTATTCGCAATTCTGCTACTCTTTCGTTCGCAATTTTGATAAGCTAAGATTCACTCCCAGTAGGCGGCGGCTTAGCGTGTGCAAAGCTGCTAAAAGCAGCTTGCGAGCGAACAACTCGGAATGACCCCCATTGTGCTGCAGTCCTGGCGTGCGGGGGGGGGGGGGTGACATTGGGGGTCATTCCGAGTTGTTCGCTCGCAAGCTGCTTTCGTTCCTGGTTTGACGTCACAAACACACCCAGCGTTCGCCCAGACACTCCTCCGTTTCTCCAGCCACTCCCGCGTTTTTCCCAAAAACGGTAGCGTTTTTTCGCATCCAGCGTTCGCCCAGACACTCCCCCGTTTCTCCAGCCACTCCCGCGTTTTTTCCAGAAACGGTAGCGTTTTTTCGCACACACCCATAAAACTGCCAGTTTCCGCCCAGAAACACCCACTTCCTGTCAATCACATACGATCACCAGAACGAAGAAAAAACCTCGTAATGCCGTGAGTAAAATACCTAACTGCATAGCAAATTTACTTGGCGCAGTCGCACTGCGGACATTGCGCATGCGCATTAGCGACTAATCGCTCCGTTGCGAGAAAAAAATAACGAGCGAACAACTCGGAATGACCCCCATTAGGGGGTGCCTATGCGCACCAGGCACCCGCCGTGCGCACGCCTATGGTCCCAATTACATGATTTCAGCTGTTTTTATCAATTTTTAAGAACTCCAAAACAAGAAAACTTGAGGGTGCTTTTGCCGACATCAAAACAGGAAGATGATTTAGACCAAGAACAAAAACACGGGAGTCTGCGCACCGCTCTGTTAAATAGTGCTTTCACTTGCTCCTTAAATTGCAAAAACAAGCCTGTATATATAATTAATATGTATGTAGCGCCCACCTTTTCTGCTGCCGTAAATTCATCTCGCAGGCGCTCGCCTCCTGCTTTTTTCTCCACCACGGAAACATTTTTGTCTTTCAAGCCGTCAGGTCCTTTTAGATCTTCCTAGAGGTTAATTCCATATGAGCGCAGGCCGTCCCATTCTCCATCAGTAGATCGCAGCTCAAAGAAAATGTTAGACGAAACGCTCGCACATCATTGGGCTGCGTCACGATGCTCCGTTGACTGGTGTACAGCAGTGCGGCGATTTCATGAATCAGCTTGAAGACCGTTCCTTCGTCACCTGTTATTCCTTCGGAAGAGGCACCTGTTGGGTGAAGTTGTCAATTTTGTCAGTTACAAGAGGCGCTCGGGGGCCTTTCATTCTTTTTTTTTCTACAAAGTACAGAATGTTTAGAACATTGTTTCAATAGGACACCACGCAGTTTATTTTACTAAACAACAGCTTTTAAAAGCCGCCTTCTGTATTATTGCATTAAAACACCAATACTATTTCAGTAAGGCAATGATTTACAACCTTTATTTACTCACGGCACACCAAGCAATATTTTAAAATTGCCAAGGTACACCATCAGTTCCCCACAGCTAAAAACAAAACACACACATTGGCCCTCACAGTAAAAAATAAAACACACACATTGGCCCTCACAGTAAAAAATAAATCTACACATACATTGGCCTACACAGAAAAAACAATCACATTGCTCCCCACATAAATCATGTTGCTCCCTACATACATCCTATTGCTCTCCACATGAATTATTCACATTGTTCCCCCCATAAATCCATAAATTCTTATTCTCCCCACAAAAATCCTATTGAAATCCTATTGTTCCCCACAGGAGAAATAAAATAACAAATATTATATCAGCCATCCCCCTCCCTGTCCCTCAGTGGCGGGAGTGGTTCATAGTGGAGTTCTGCGAATATTAAGCAGTGGGTGGTCGGGCAGGTGTGGATGTGGGTGGGCAAGGAAAGCTGTGAATGCAGGCGGGAACTGTAAGATGTGTATGCAGGTGGGTGGGCTGGCTGGGTGGTGAGACGCGGCGGCCGTGACCTATGATATCACACCGTTTTCAAGGCATAGGTCATGGCCAGAGCACGACTGATCCTCTAAGAAGAGCCCGGGCCAACAGATCACTCTGAAGGTGCAGGAAGCTGCTCTGGCTCCGCGGCACACCTTGCAACTGGTCGCGGCACACTAGTGTGCCATGGCACACTGGTTGAAAAAGCCTGCAGTAAGGGCACAACCAAGTTTGTTCTAAACTTAACGGTATTGCCATTTTAAATTCTGCCGCAAAACGGGGACGATCATAGCAAATATACCACCAGGGTACAGAACTGTGCTCCGCTCACTACTTGCACACACTAGAAGCAGACATACAGTACTGTACTGTATATTCTTGTGTGCTTGATTATTGTATTATATACATTTTATACCCACCCACTTACACTTTTTTTCCTATGGAAACTCATCGTCTTTCCCTATGCACATGCAACATCGAACGCCTTGTTTTCCACCTTTGCAGAAACTCCATTTACTTTCAATACAATAAATGAAGTCACATGATACCAAATCATTCACGCCTCCGGCTAAGTGGCTGGCAACTGACGCACTCCGGGGGCCAAAATTACCCTTAATCACAGTAATATGTTAAAATAAATACATTTACTTAAACAAAGAGACCCCTATTTGTAATAACCAATCAGCATCCATTTTATACTAGTCAATAATAAAGAAATCTGACATTATATAAAGGAGCAGGCGGCCGCAGGTGAAGGTCCAGAGGGCCACCTGGTGCACGGACAGATAGATAGATAAATATATATACACATATATAGTACAGTATATAGACACATATACAGTAGATGACTAGCTTTACATAAAAATACATACTGTATAGAAAGACAGCAATAGATACATCACACACCTTATCTGTGTCCTGCAATCCACCGGCATCATTTGACGTTAATGCAACATATCCAGTATCAGATTTGGGCCTAGCTGCCAGGGCATAAAAGTGGTCCCCAATCCGTCCCTGCTCCCCTCTGTCTGGTTAAAAAAAAAAAAAGAATCTTCTACACCTGGCCCTTCTGTCTCCCGTATTCTGCCTCCTGTTCTGACCCTGCTTTCTCTCACACTGAAACCTGCTCGGCTGGTTAGTGTCGGGAGTACAGGTTCTCTAACAATGTGTGTGAGGATTACACAAAGGGCTACCCCTAACTCATTAGCACCTGGGGAGGACTATACAATTAAAACCCTTTTGCCATCTTTGTTAATCCTTTTTCTGTAGCTTATGGCAAATACACACAAGATGCCCTATCTCCTGACAAACCTTCAAACTGGTTTCTGTGTGGGTGGGTGGGTGGGTGCTATGTCTTAAGGCTATTTATTGCACATCAGTAACACGTCTCCCAGGGGAGAGATTAGAAGAAAGAATATGTTGCAGGACTGGCTCAGGATAAATATAGTGCAAAATAAATAAAACATTTTCAACCCAAGAAGTTTTTATAATCTCATTACGGCTGCTTCCACTCAGCAAAGGACTAGGACAGAGGTTCTCAAACTCGGTCCTCGGGGGCACACACAGTGCATGTTTTGCAGGTAACCCAGCAGGTGCACAGGTGTATTAATTACTCACTGACACATTTTAAAAGGTCCACAGGTGGAGCTAATTATTTCATTTGCGATTCTGTGAGGAGACCTACAAAACATGTACTGTGTGGGGTCCTGAGGACCGAGTTTGAGAACCTCTGGACTAGGAGGAGATTGCAAAGCTGGTGCACAGTAAATCGGTTATATATTTTTGCCCAACTGGTGACCCACGTGCAGAGCTGGCCCTAACCAATATGATGCCCTAAGCAAGATTTTGGCTGGTGCCCCCTAGCACCGCCGCTAGTTCTGCAGGAGATCCCTGGCATGAGTCAGCTGGCAGCTCTGCTAACGTTGGGCGCCTTTTGTTTATGAAAATGCATCTTATTTGCATTACTATGTGGCTAGGATGCGCAAGCAGCTTCTGCTGATTAAAATGATATGCAGCATGTGTATATTCTGTGTGTGACTGCGGCTGTATCTGCATCCGAAATGCTACATTACAGTGATTTCCAGGAATACACTGCACTGTAGCATACGTCGGCTGATACAGCCGCAGTCACACACAGAATATAGGCATGCCGCATATCATTTTAATCAGCAGAAGCTGCTGGTTCCCCTAAGCATACCAAATGCCCTAAGCATTTGTCTAGTTTGCTTATGCCTAAGGCCGGCTCTGCCCACGTGCGGCCTAGGGCCCTTAAACCTTCAACATTTTCATTGTGTGAAATTTATTTATCCCCCATATTATATAAACTTTGATGTCTTGAAAGTATTTCTTCCAGTCCTTTAGGAGCCAGACATGGCAAATCCTAGAGCACAGCCCATGAACCCATCTCTGCATCAACAGGGAAGTACCAAGGGCACCCATGAAGCATGCACGTTCAGAAGGTGCCCACCCTCTGTTCTTATGAGGTACCCTGGAGAATCAGGGTGCCTCCTCCGGGGCACATGGCTTCTGCAGCTCTCTGTGAGCGCTAATCCATCTGCATTTACTGGAAAGCGCAGGGTTTTGCAGATAAGGATGGGGGCATCTGGTGCAAAATATCTAAATGACAATCTACTCAAACATAACAGTGGCACTGTGGTTAGCATTGCTGCTATGCTATAGCCATGGATTACATACACTGACCAGAAGACTGTGTATACATAGGCTTACCATACTATCCCTTTACTGGGACACTCGTGAATTACACACGTCTCCTCAGTTTTAAGCATTCTGGCTTCCTCCCACAGTCCAAAAACACATACTGGTAGGTTAATTGGCCTCTGACAGAACTGTCCAGTATCTGTGTGGTAGAGAATTTAGACAGACATTTCCATACGGCTGGCACTGATGTCAGGGATTACAATTTCATAGAAATATAGCATTTGATGGCAGATAAGAACCATTTAGCCCATCTAGTCTGTCCTAAACACCAGGGACGTGCGGTGAGGTAAATGGCTCAGGAGTCACTGGCTAGTACCAGAGACAGATTTACACACAATATATGAGCCCAAGGGTTCATGTGGGCATTATACACATGTGCAGCAGTATATACATGTGTGCATTATACACAGGTGCAGCAGTATATACATGTGTGCATTATACACAGGTGCAGCAGTATATACATGTGTGCATTATACACAGGTGCAGCAGTATATACATGTGTGCATTATACACAGGTGCAGCAGTATATACATTGGTCATTATACACAGGCGCAGCAATATATACATAGAGGGTCGGACTGGCACACGGGAGCAGGGGAAACCACCGGTGGGGCCCCACTTCCTGTGGGCCCTCCTCCTCCTCTAGGGATCAGGTTCCAGACTTTATCCAGGTGCACTTGAATTATGCATTATACATATGTTACATTATACTTCACAAGAATATGGTTTATTATATAATTTACCAAGGAGCACAGAACATGTACTCTTTAATGTTTAGCCAAACCTCTGTGGTGGCTGGCCACACCCCTACTGGAGCCTGGCCACTGCCTTAAGCATGGGCCCCTACAACAGCATTCCACTGGTGGGCCCTTCATTGCCCAGTCCAACACTGTATACATGTGGGCATTATACACAGGTGCAGCAGTATATGCCTGTGGGCATTAGACACAGGTGCAGCAGTATATACCAGAGATGTGCACCGGAAATTTTTCGGGTTTTGTGTTTTGGTTTTGGATTCGGATCCGCGGCCGTGTTTTGGATTCGGACGCGTTTTGGCAAAACCTCCCTTAAAATTTTTTGTCGGATTCGGGTGTGTTTTGGATTTGGGTGTTTTTTATCAAAAACAGCTTAAATCATAGAATTTGGGGGTAATTTTGATCCCATAGTATTATTAACCTCAATAACCATAATTTCCACTCATTTCCAGTCTATTCTGAACACCTCACACCTCACACCTCAGAATATTATTTTTAGTCCTAAAATTTGCACAGAGGCCGCTCGATGACTAAGCTAAGCGACCCAAGTGGCCGGCATAAACAGTGCACCTGGCCCAT
The DNA here is from genome assembly GCF_028390025.1 of Pseudophryne corroboree. Taxonomy (NCBI): domain Eukaryota; kingdom Metazoa; phylum Chordata; class Amphibia; order Anura; family Myobatrachidae; genus Pseudophryne; species Pseudophryne corroboree. The sequence continues at coordinate 773,662,356 of NC_086446.1, forward strand.
CTAGGAGTGGCACTGCAGTGTCAGGCAGGATGTCACTTAAAAAATAGTCCCCAAACAGCACATGATGCAAAGAAAAGAGAAAAAGAGGTGCACTGTGGTCGCTGGACGGCTAAGCTAAGTGACACAAACACCTCAATATCACAGGAATTATTCGTTATAATCAATGGTATTATTGGTCCAGATCACTGGAAGAAAATTACAAAATCACAGGAATTATTTGTTCTAATCAATGGTATTATTGGTCCAAATCACTGGAAGAAAATGACAAAGTCACAGGAATTATTCGTTCTAATCAATGGTATTATTGGTCCAAATCATTGGAAGAAAATGACAAAATCACTGGAATTATTTGGCTAGATCACTGCAATTAATAATTATAAATCACTGATATTAATTGTTAAAATCTCGCTATCGCCTGCCTAGTGAAGTGGAATCTAGATGGGATTTTGTACCGGGGACACAATAACTTCATCAATTGTCTAAATCTCACTGCACAAATGGTGGAAAACGGGCGCACGTCTAACAGTGCACTGATTATACTGAGAACTGATTATACTGAGCACTGATTATACTGAGCACTGATTTTACTGAGCACTGATGGTACTGCGGAGAACTGACACTGAGCAGCGAGAACAGCACAGGACTATTGTACTGTGGTATACTGATCACCACAATGCAGCACTGACACTGAGCACAGATATTAAGCACTGATCAGGATACTAGAAGTGACATGGTGCAGCAAGACACAGCAATGGCCTACTGTACTGTACTACTATATATACTGGTGGTCACCAAAATGCTGCACTGTACTACTATATACTGCTCATAACAATGCAGCACAGATATGGATACTTGAAGTGACACGGAGCTGCAAGATACAGCAATGGCCTACTGTACTGTACTACTATATACTGGTGGTCACCAAAATGCTGCACTGTACTACTATATACTGCTCATAACAATGCAGCACAGATATGGATACTTGAAGTGACACGGAGCTGCAAGATACAGCAATGGCCTACTGTACTGTACTACTATATACTGGTGGTCACCAAAATGCTGCACTGTACTACTATACAGTATATACTGGTCACACAACAATGTAGCAGATATTGAGCACTGATCAGGATACTAGAACTGAGTCTGACACGTAGCTGCAAGATACAGCAATGGCCTACTGTACTGTACTACTATAATATACTGGTAGTCACCACAATGCAGCACTGTACTACTATATTATACTGGTCCCCATAATGCAGCACACTGAGCACAGATATTGAGCTTTTCAGGCAGAGAACGTAGCCTCGTCCTCTCCGCTCAATCTACAATGCACGAGTGAAAATGGCGGCGACGCACGGTTCTTTATATGGAATACGAATCTCGCAAGAATCCGACAGCGGGATGATGATGTTCGGCCTCGTTCGGGTTAACCGAGCAAGGCGGGAAGATCCGAGGCTGCCTCGGACCGGTGTAAAACACGTGAAGTTCGGGGGGGTTCGGATCTTGACGAACCGAACCCGCTCATCTCTAGTATATACATGTGGGCATTATGTACTGGTGCAGCAGTATATACATGTGGGCATTATACACAGGTGCAGCAGTATATACATGTGGGCATTATACACAGGGGCAGCAGTATATACATGTGGGCATTATACACAGGGGCAGCAGTATATACATGTGGGCATTATACACAGGGGCAGCAGTATATACATGTGGGCATTATACACAGGTGCAGCAGTATATACATGTGGTCATTATACACAGGTGCAGCAGTATATACATGTGGGCATTATACCCAGCTGCAGCAGTATATACATGTGGGCATTATACACAGGTGCAGCAGTATATACATGTGGGCATTATACACAGGGGCAGCAGTATATACATGTGGGCATTATACACAGGTGCAGCAGTATATACATGTGGGCATTATACACAGGGGAAGCAGTATATACATGTGGGCATTATACACAGGTGCAGCAGTATATACATGTGGGCATTATACACAGGTGCAGCAGTATATACATGTGGGCATTATACACAGGTGCAGCAGTATATACTGCTGGAAATTTGGGGAGTTTTGATCAGAGATGTGCGGAAAAGATAGGTGGGTGGGATGGGGGGGGGGCACTGTCTCACCTGCCATAGACTTTTTACTCCAGAGTTTTGACTATAAAAATTATTAGATTACTACAAAGAATATATTTCTAATATATTCTTTGTATTTTTCATATACTTTATATAGTCAAAATTCTGGCTTGTATGTTAGAATGACAGGAAAGGCTCTGACTCACCTCACGTCTCTGCTAAACACATGTACACGCACAGGTGAAATGCAGCCACAGAACTTGTGTAATTCATGAGTGTCCTGGATTAAAGGGATAGTATGGTAAACCTACAGTAGTTACTGGTTATGACAGTCTGTAAAATAGTTACATAGAAACATAGAAACATAGAATTTGTCGGCAGATAAGAACCACTTGGCCCATCTAGTCTGCCCCTTATTTTTTTTTATTTTTTTATCACTTATCTTATTTGATCCTTATTTCTTTGTAAGGATATCCTTATGTCTATCCCATGCATGTTTAAATTGCTCTACTGTCTTAGCCTCTACCACCTCTGATGGGAGGCTATTCCACTTGTCCACTACCCTTTCTGTTGCGTTCTTAGCGGTCAGACTTTCACCCCACACCCTCTTACTGAATATATCGATGATTGTTAATATGTATTTAACGCCATCATTGTATTTTGACAAATCTATCAGCGAGACCAAATCGCAATGCCACTGTTGGTTTATACCCGATACACAAATCATGTTCCTTTTATAGTTTTTTCTTGCTGGCTTGTGCAGCATTTAGGCGTCTTGTTCTTGTAACCACTTTCTTACATCGGATCTTTTAAATTTATTTTTAACCGACCCATAATATTTATCAATGCCGCTAAAACTACCTGGTTTTAACACTGTGTAATATGCATCTTTCATCCGCTTGATTTGACGCGCTGCGTTGCGTGACATTCTGCGACTGGTGTTGCGTGACACTCTGCGACTGGTGTTACGTGACAATTTTTAATACGGTTTAATATCGAACACTATAAATTTAATATAAGATTTTATATTACATTTTATATTAAAGCGATATCAAACACTATCATTTAATATTAAAGGGGGTGGAGCCTAGGAGCAAGGGGGTGTGCCACCTGTCAGTTTGACAGAAAGGTTGTCTTTATCTACTCATTTCATATTTCTCTCTTAAAACCATTGGTACTTAATCGGTTCAGAGCTGCTCTGCCTAAATCACCCAAAATCCAATCAGCACATGGAGACGAATTTGAGATTCACAAGATCCTTGATTCTCGCAGACGTTATGGTCGCATCCAGTACCTTGTTGATTGGAAGGGGTATGGGCCAGAGGAGAGATCTTGGGTAGATGCAGAGGATGCCAAGACTTCTTCGGACATTTCATGCTAAGTTTCCAACTAAACCACATAGGTGTCCGGAGTCCACCCGCAAAAGGAGGGGGTACTGTCAGCGTACAGAGTCTTACTGGTACGCTGGCGCTGCTGGGCTGGCTTCCTTGGCGATGTGCGGGCAGCGGCAGAGGTGGGCTGCTGCGCCAGAGCCGTAGGCAGCAGTAGCGGTGGTGAGGGGGTCCGCTCGTGGCGGCGGGACGTCGCTACAGTGGGTCGCTCTAGCTGGACCATTGCTAGGAGACCAGGGGCACTGAGCAATGTGGCTTTGCAAAAAGGTCTGCATTACTGGGCGCCGCCATGTTGGAGACCAAGTTTTGAGCATAGTTCCTGTTTCCTTTCTCTTTCAGCCAATCCAGGGGAAGCTCTCCCTATAAAAGGGGGCTGGTTTAGGACAGGGATGCCAGTGCTTCAAGTTACAACCCTGTTGTAGGTGCTTTAGCCTGTGCTCCCAGGATTCCTGCTGTGTTCTGGTTCCTCCTGATCTTGCTTGGTCGGTTCTCTGTTGCTGCTGCAGCCCTGCCGTTCCTACCCTGCTACTGCCTGTGGAAGCGCTCCTGGAAAACCCGGTCCAGTAAGACTCTTTAGGCACAGTCGGCCCCGGGTCTTCTGCCTCGTCTTTCAAGCCACACTCCACAGATCTCCTTCACCAGCCACGCCTTTGTACCACCGACCACCGCCTGCATATTATTATCTTCAGCCTCGTTTTCCAAACCACAGTCCACAGTCCTCGTCTCCAGCCACGTCTTCAACCATCAGCCACAGTTCCACAGTTCATCAACTACAGTCTCAACTTTCAAATCACAGTCCACAGTTCTTTGCCTCCAGCCACGTCTTAACCATCGTGCTCCAGCCTCTATTCTCTACCTCAGCCCTGTACATAATAAATACTTTCCATTGACTCTCAAACCCCGCCTACATTCTTCATTGCTCCGTGTCCCATGCAAAGGAACTATATCCAGCCCCCTTTATCTGGTTCATTCACAGCCTGCTACCTCCTCGGGCAAATCTCAGCTGCCGGATCCTCAAACTCTGCTAGACGTGATAATATGGAGAAGCCCCGATGCATCCTGTGAGTCCAGAAAGCTTGTGACCGATTGGTGCCAATTCCGCTGTCACTCCAGCATATCCCTATCTTATCCTGTGGACCCAGCCAGAGAAATAGAGTTTTAAAACATCCAAGCAACCAGGAAAAGGTTTAACTTAAAGATGTATTCCACCCTTTGCTGATAGATTAAAGTCTGCTCTGATCTGCTAGCCTATGAGCGTGTGAAAAACCGGATCGAGCCCCTAATTGTAAATGCTGATTTACTTACAGGACTAAAAGCAATACCTTAATACATTCAATACACTTTAAAACCTAGCCGCTGTGGCTGCTGTATTCAATCCTTAACCTACGTACTTTTTCCTCAATTAGCATACAAAGCCCCGTACCGTGTACGTACTTTGCGTACACACGCCGCGACGGACGTACAAAGTACACGCAGTGCATACACACACACCGACACGATGAGAGCACAATGCAGCTTCACGTGTGGCGTAAATACACCTATAACCTTAGCAGGGAAAGAGACGAGATGCCAATTGTATTTAAGAAGTTGGGATCCGACCCGCCAACATATAATTGATAAAAGGGGGTTACAACAAATAATGGGATTTTAATACCTACCGGTAAATCCCCCTCTTTTAGTTGTTATGAATTAAACAATAGTACAAACACGTCTTATGGATTCATTGTTCAAACTAGCTTTCTTGGAAAAATCAAATGCATTTCCCATCAAATTCATAGTACAATGGCCCTCATTCCGAGTTGATCGTTCGCTAGCTACTTTTAGCAGCCGTGCAAATGCATAGTCGCCGCCCACAGGGGAGTGTATTTTCGCTTTGTAAGTGTGCGAACGCCTTTGCAGCCGAGCTCAGCAAAAACATTTTGTGCAGTTTCTGAGTAGCTCTGGACTTACTCAGCCCTTGCGATCACTTCAGTCTTTTTGGTCCCGGAACTGACGTCAGACACCCGCCCTGCAAACGCCTGGACACGCCTACGTTTTTCCAAACACTCCCAGAAAACGGTCAGTTACCACCCACAAACGCCTTCTTCCTGTCAATCTCCTTGCGATCGGCTGTGCGTATGGATTCTTCGTTAAATCCATCGCTCAGCAACGATCCGCTTTGTACCCGTACGACACGTCTGCACATTGCGGTGCATACGCATGCGCAGTAGTTACCTGATTGCTGCGCTGCGAAAAACTACAGCGAGCGATCAACTCAGAATGACCCCCATTGTCCACTATAGGGCACTATGGATTTGACTGAATCCTCTCATCTTAATAAATGCAGTTTTTATTGTCCTGCTAGATTTCTGTCTACACAGAAGGCATTAAATCCTGATCTTACCTTCTCAGATGATGTGGTCTCTCCAGTGGCAGAGATCCCCAATGATTTGATGCCTGCAGTCCTCTGATGCAGCAATCAGTGCTGTACTGGTGTTCTACAGTATATGGTTCCCGCCAGCTTCTACCACAATGCGCCGACATGTTCATTCAGATCAGTTGATCACTGCACCACCAATGCAGACCCAGCTCCACATCCCCTGACGTCTGCAACCAATCCACAACCAGCAGCCCCTACAGGAAGACTTCCTGTAGGGATGGCTGTTTGCCAGTGCAATGTCTCTCACAGTCTACCTTGTGAGCAAATCGTCTGTGCTCCTCAGCATTCCCCATCTGAGGCTCCTATTGAGAACACAAGCTCCTGTCTGTATCTAGTTTCACTGCGTCCTGGTCAGTGTCAAGCATTGCTGGTTCCAACCAGGTCCCATGCATTACCTGTTTTAGTCTGGTCTCAGGCAATACCGGTTCCAGCCTGGTCTCAAGCACTACCGAATTCAACCTGTTCTCAAGCAGAACTGGTTCCAGCCCAGCCTCTAACACAACTGGTCCCAGTCCAGTGTACAGACCCACCGAACCCAGTCCAGCATCCATTTCGAGCTCCACTGGTCCCAGACCAGTGTTCAGCTTCTCCAGTCTAGAGATCAGCTCAAGGATCACTGGCTCCGGTCCAGAGTCTAGATTTTCTGCCACTAATTCCTTATCCTTTTCCAGTGCTTTTCTCGCTAATCCTGCCTCTAGTACCTCTGGTTCCAGATCCACGGTGACGTTCTGCACGCCGGACTCTCTAAATGCCAGCTTTAGTTTTTTATCCAGCACCGAAGACTATAGCTGAGGTTCTAGAACCACAGATGCTTTTCACTTCAAGCCTCTAATTCCCTCTAATCAAGTGCTCTGCCATTCCCAGACCTTACCCCACATCAAGCCCTGCCGGATTTAGCCGGCTTCCACTATTTACTTGCCAACCTTATTCTATATTCTATTTACAGCAGCTTCTCCAGTACTCCTGCTGTCTTCTTTGAAGTCCTAGTCCATGTGCAGGAACTTTAAAAAGCCACCAAGCACTGGCATATCTATACTAGGTGCAAGGTGTGCGGTGCACATGGGTTTACTCGGGCCCGTGCTCCCCCCCTTGTCATTTCTGACTTCTTTTTTGTTTCAAAAGGAGAACAGCAGCAGCACTACTGCTATTTCCGTCAGTCAGATTTGATAAAAGAGCCGGCAGGCACTAGGACCCGCCGCGGCTCTAACAGCAAGTCCGTGTGGTAACCAATGGGGAGGCCCCCTGCTCACACCGCAACCTACCTCCCCCACTGCCAGCCGGCCAGAGTCCAGCCCAGGCGCGGGGTACAAATGCCAGCATCGAGTAAGACTGTTACTTATGACGGCGCAGAAGGCTTCATTAACCCTCACTGCACCACGCAGTTTCCCAGCGCTTCCTCCTTCCTTTACCACCATGCTAGGTGCAGTCAAACTCAGCCTCAGCTTTGAGAAGGCGGCCTGTGTGATTGTGACAGGGCTGTCCTACAGATGTCTTATGCTGCTTGTTGGAGATCCAGCTGGCTGCTTCTGCCAATCAAAGATGGGCAGCTCGTGTCCTGCAGTCTGAGTCTCACTGCAGTGCTCAAAACAAGGTATGCTGCACCTGCCACCGCCAACTAAACACTATAATAATTATATTGTGCTGGGGTGCCTTACAGGCTCCCATACCTAATGGAACAGGTGACAAACATTTGAAGGCCCAATCAGCCTTTTCATCAGGGTGAAATATTGTCAATAAACCAGCGGGGATGCGCTCCTACAGCCAATCATTACCTGATGGCGTATTCTGTGAGGCCACGCCCCCTGTGATACCACACGCCTTATCTGGGGTGCATGTAAATATAACTATTACCGTTCCCCTATCATGGTGCCCCCCCTTTCATTTTCTTCTGGATCCGCCCCTGTATGTAGGGACACATCTCTCATATAGACCTAAAATCACTATAATAACCATGAATGGATGGGACAAGTTCCTAGCTAGGGAGAGCGGAGGTGAAATGGGAGAGTGAGGGAAAGCTGGTCTGAGGGAGGAATGATGAAGAACCCAGCAATACCACCTAGTGATCCAGCAAATGGCCTAGTTACCTATATTGCTGCACTCGTGACAAAGCAATATGAGGCACACTTTGGCCCGTGTCCCAGAGTATCTTCATGTTTGTAAGTGACCTCTACAAATATGTGTTCTTTATATGCTGACTGATAAATCATCTCACATATTTTCTTCAAACAACAATGCACTTCAAAAGGACGGAATGTCGATAGGACATCAGCAAAAACCATTATTCAGTGTTGTCTTAAATAGCAATACAGTGTTTTGCCTGAAGCTCCATACACAGACTGCTAGAGTGCCATGGTTTACCCTGAACTGAATGATCTTTCACAAACCAGCAAAAACCAAAATCTGTCAAGTGAAATCTTTCAGTCTCTCACTTGTTTAAATTGAAAGGAAAATACTAGTTGGGTAGTTTTTACTAGGAATGTGCACAGACCGCCGGTTTTGATTCTGGCTTTGCAAAACCATCCTCATGTGTCATTTTTTTTTTAATCTGTATTTTTTTTAAAAAAAAAGCTAAAATGATGTACAGTAATATGAGCCTGTTTTTTTCATACAGTATTATTAACCTCAACAACATTAATTTCCAGTCTTTTCCTCTCAATTTTGTCCACCTCACAGCTCACAATATTGTTTTCACCAATATTGGCCAAAAGCTGCAGTGAGGCGGTTAGTTACGAAGCGACAGAGCAGCGGCACAAACACATGGCAGTTTATAGCACAGCTATGAAACATTACCACACAGCAGTGGCATTGCCACACAGCAATGGCAGAAAAGAAAAGTGTTGCAGGATGGAATTGTCCTTGCGCCATCCCACCTACTCTCCCACCCACCCATACAGTATGTTGGATATTAAAAATGACATGCACAGTTTAACAAACCAAGCACTTCAGCATCAGGGACTGCTACTTTTGTGGTTGAAGTGCTTGCTTTGTTTGGGCCCCAAACAAACAAGCTATTAATGGGCTTAAGGCATATAAGCTTACAGTGCTGTACGGGATCTCTACAGTGACAAGATGTCATTATCATCCTGAACCTCATCAGTGTTCACATCATCTTCACACAATATTAATTATTCTGTGGTACCCCAACAGGTGGTGTGCAGGCCCCTTTTTAAGACCTGGCTCACAGGTCTGCAGCAGCACAGGGCACAGCAGGAGTTAAAGCCGAGACCCTGGTCCGATCACATAGTCGAGATGCAGACCAGAGGCGGAACTACCGCCAGTGCAACCAGGGCGTTGAACTGGGGCCCGCCACTGTCCAGGGGCCCAAAGCATGTAATGAGTCAAACTGACTCATACCATGCCGCTGTGTGCTGCGGGCAACCGCTGCCCGCAGCACACAGCCGCCCAGACAGAGAGGAGCGCAGCGGTACGGGGGAGAAGGAGGAGGAGGGAGATGGAGGAGGGAGCCGCAGCAGCGCTTTACTACTGGTTGAAGCGCTGCTGCTGCTGACCCTCTGCTTCACTATAGGCTGTCTTCCGAGAACAGCCTATAGTGAAGCAGAGGGGCAGCAGCAGCAGCGCCTCCACCAAGAACACAGCGCTGCTGCGGCTCCCTCCTTCTCTCCTGCCCAGGAATCGTGACCAGAAGCTGCACCGAGGAGCCTGAGCCAGCGGAGAGGGTAAGTATAATTCTTTCTTTCTTTCTTTCTTTCTTTTTTTCTTTCTTTCTTTCTTTCTTTCTTTCTTTCTTTCTTTCTTTCTTCAAAAAGGGGTAATCTGCCTGCCGCAATGTGTAAAAAAGGGTAATCTGTTTGCCGCAATGTGTAAAAAGGGGGAATCTGCCTGCCGTAATGTGTAAAAAGGGGGAATCTGCCTGCCGCAATGTGTAAAAAGGGGAATCTGCCTGCCGCAATGTGTAAAAAGGGGGAATCTGCCTGACGCAATGTGTAAAAAGGGGGAATCTGCTTGCCGCAATGTGTAAAAAGGGGGAATCTGCTTGCCGCAATGTGTAAAAAGGGGGAATCTGCCTGCCGCAATGTGTAAAAAGGGGGAATCTGCCTGCCGCAATGTGTAAAAAGGGGGAATCTGCCTGCCGCAATGTGTAAAAAGGGGGAATCTGCCTGACGCAATGTGTAAAAAGGGGGAATCTGCTTGCCACAATGTGTAAAAAGGGGGAATCTGCTTGCCGCAATGTGTAAAAAGGGGGAATCTGCCTGACGCAATGTGTAAAAAGGGGAAATCTGCCTGACGCAATGTGTAAAAAGGGGGAATCTGCCTGACATAATGTGTAAAAAGGGGGAATCTGCCTGCCCAATGTGTAAAAAGGGGGAATCTGCTTGCCGCAATGTGTAAAAAGGGGGAATCTGCTTGCCGCAATGTGTAAAAAGGGGGAATCTGCCTGCCGCAATGTGTAAAAAGGGGGATGCTGTCTGCCGTAATGTGTAACAAGGGCACGCTGTCTACCGTAATGTGTAACAAGGGCATGCTGTCTGCCGTTATGTGTAAAAAGGGCACGCTGTCTGCCGCTATGTTTAACAAGGGCACGCTGTCTGCCATTATGTGTAAAAAGTGTATGCTGTCTGCCACTATGTGTAACAAGGGCACGCTGTCTGCCGTTATGTGTAAAAAGGGGATGCTGTCTGCCGTTATGTGTAAAAAGTGCACGCTGTCTGCCGCTATGTGTAAAAAGGGCATGCTGTCTGCCGTTATGTGTAAAAAGGGGGATGCTGTCTGCCATAATGTGTAAAAAGGGGACGCTGTCTGCTGTAATGTGTAAAAAGAGGAATCTGTCTGCCGTAAGGTGTAAAAGGGTCTCTACCTGGTGTAGTGGTGCTACTGTGCGGCGTAATTTGAATAATGGAGACTACTGTGCACCGTTTTATGAATTGCTATTATTTTGTGGCCACGCCCCTTCCCCACGAAGCCACGCCACTATGTATTTTTGCATGCGCCTACGGCGCGCACTGCCCCTCTTTTGCATGCAGGGGTGGGGCTCCGATGCCGTTTCTTGCACACAGTGCTAAAATGTCTAGTTACGGCACTGTTGCTAGGTATCCATTTCTCTGGCCCTGAGCAGGTCCCCCTCACCAGATCCTCTCCAGGGGTGAGGGGGTGGACTTGGATGGGATGGGGGGGCCCAAAGCATTTTGTCGCACCTGGGCCCACCGCTCGCTAGTTCCGCCACTGATGCAGACTGCTGACTGGACAGGGGCAGCCTGGAAGAAGAGAGTCTTTTGGGAAGAAGAGGGTGGAGCAGTGCAGAACGAGAGGTGGTGTGGGAATGCTGGACGCACACGGAGCTGAGTGAGCGCTAAATGACAGCCATGGGATTCTGGATGGTGAGGGCAGCGCTGCAGAATGTGAGCAGTGGGGTGATGCTGGAGAAACAAGTGCCGGATGAGCGGGTGTTGAGACGCCATAGCTGGAGACCCGACACCGTCAGGCCTGGGGAGAGGCTCAGATGCCAAAGCCATCTTGGGACTGAAAGGAGCCATTAAGGACTGGCTGAGCAGAGTTAATTGCAGCACAATAAAAGACATCCTGTTGGAATTGCTGACTCACTCCTGTCTCGTATCAATCTATCCTACCTCTCTGAACACGGTACTGCCAGACAAGGTACGGGGAGGAAAATTTCAGGGAAAAGGTCCATCACATAGCCACCCAACACATGTGATACCTCTCTCAACCACACAGACATAACCCACCAACCCCGGGGTTACACATCCCAGCTGGAATCCGCCATTACAGAAGTCTCTGTACTTTGACGTAATTACTGGTAGAGGTCTTCTTCGTGGAATTTGCAGTTAATTTTGATGACCATCATCTTTTACACATTTTTAAGGCAGTAACCTTGTATGCTGATTAGAGGGTGGGCAACTTATGTAAAGCTCCCAGTAGTCAAAAGGACTGTCTGACATGCCTATTTGTACACTGTCATTAAAATAATCCTCCACCATTCTATGAGTATCAGATGGAGTCATGGTGGAATTGTCACTTTATCCTTTACTGGTGCACACAGTCCAGAGTTCCATCTAATTAATACAGGGCAGATTTCATTAGCCATTTACCCTTTATTGATGCACTGCACAGTCACACTGGTGCTGTATCTGCCCGCACTGCAGCCCAGAGCTCCTAATACAGGGGCAGCATTAATACTTGGCGCAAACTGGTGTTGTAAGTAACTGTCCACAGTGCATCCCAGAGCTCCTAATAGTAATACAGGGCAGTATTTTCCTTTGTTTGTGCACAGTGGTGGTAATAACTGACTGCAAAAGTTTTTGGTGTGTGTACTAATTTGCAAAGGTGCGACTGTACTACCATTACTATAAGCTCAGTGAGTTGCAACAGTGTGTAAAAAAATAAATATAAAAAAAAAAAACTTGTGTGTTTTCAGGACCAGGCAGTGGTACTGTGTTACAGGTGCCTTGCATCCGTGTTAATAATACAAGTGTGATGTTGGGGGTAATTCTTAGTTGATCGCAGCAGCAAGTTTGTTAGCAATTGGGCAAAACCATGGGGGGTAATTCCAAGTTGATCGCAGCAGGATTTTTGTTAGCAAGTGGGCAAAACCATGGCCCTCATTCCGAGTTGATCGGTCGCAAGGCGAATTTAGCAGAGTTACACACGCTAAGCCGCCGCCTACTGGGAGTGAATCTTAGCTTCTTAAAATTGCGACCGATGTATTCGCAATATTGCGATTACTAACTACTTAGCAGTTTCAGAGTAGCTTCAGACTTACTCTGCCTGTGCGATCAGTTCAGTGCTTGTCGTTCCTGGTTGACGTCACAAACACACCCAGCGTTCGCCCAGGCACTCCCACCGTTTCTCCGGCCACTCCTGCGTTTTTTCCGGAAACGGTAGCGTTTTCAGCCACACGCCCCTGAAACGCCGTGTTTCCGCCCAGTAACACCCATTTCCTGTCAATCACATTACGATCGCCGGAGCGATGAAAAAGCCGTGAGTAAAATTACTTTCTACAAAGCAAAGTTACTTGGCGCAGTCGCAGTGCGAACATTGCGCATGCGTACTAAGCGGATTTTCATTGCGATGCGATGAAAAATACCGAGCGAACAACTCGGAATGAGGGCCCATGTGCACTGCAGGTGTGGCAGATATAACGTGCAGAGAGAGTTAGATTTGGGTGGGTTATAACTAGAGATGAGCGGGTTCGGTTTCTCTGAATCCGAACCCGCCAGAACTTCATGTTTTTTTTCACGGGTCCGAGCGACTCGGATCTTCCCGCCTTGCTCGGTTAACCCGAGCGCGCCCGAACGTCATCATGACGCTGTCGGATTCTCGCGAGGCTCGGATTCTATCGCGAGACTCGGATTCTATATAAGGAGCCGCGCGTCGCCGCCATTTTCACACGTGCATTGAGATTGATAGGGAGAGGACGTGGCTGGCGTCCTCTCCGTTTAGAATAGATTAGAGAGACACTTGATTTACTAATTTTGGGGAGCATTAGGAGTACTCAGTACAGTGCAGAGTTTTGCTGATAGTGACCACCAGTTTTATTTATAATCCGTTCTCTGCCTGAAAAAAGCGATACACAGCACACAGTGACTCAGTCACATACCATATCTGTGTGCACTGCTCAGGCTCAGGCCAGTGTGCTGCATCATCTATTATCTATATATAATATTATATATATCTGTCTGACTGCTCAGCTCACACAGCTTATAATTGTGGGGGAGACTGGGGAGCACTACTGCAGTGCCAGTTATAGGTTATAGCAGGAGCCAGGAGTACATAATATATTATATAGTGAGTGACCACCAGACACACAGTGCAGTTTATTTAATATATCCGTTCTCTGCCTGAAAAAAGCGATACACACAGTGACTCAGTCAGTCACATACCATATCTGTGTGCACTGCTCAGGCTCAGGCCAGTGTGCTGCATCATCTATATATATTATATATCTGTCTGACTGCTCAGCTCACACAGCTTATAATTGTGGGGGAGACTGGGGAGCACTACTGCAGTGCCAGTTATAGGTTATAGCAGGAGCCAGGAGTACATAATATTATATTAAAACAGTGCACACTTTTGCTGCAGGAGTGCCACTGCCAGTGTGACTAGTGACCAGTGACCTGACCACCAGTATATATAATATTAGTAGTATACTATCTCTTTATCAACCAGTCTATATTAGCAGCAGACACAGTACAGTGCGGTAGTTCACGGCTGTGGCTACCTCTGTGTCGGCACTCGGCAGCCCGTCCATAATTGTATATACCACCTAACCGTGGTTTTTTTTTCTTTCTTTATACATACATACTAGTTACGAGTATACTATCTCTTTATCAACCAGTCTATATATTAGCAGCAGACACAGTACAGTGCGGTAGTTCACGGCTGTGGCTACCTCTGTGTCGGCACTCGGCAGCCCGTCCATAATTGTATATACCACCTAACCGTGGTTTTTTTTTCTTTCTTTATACATACATACTAGTTACGAGTATACTATCTCTTTATCAACCAGTCTATATATTAGCAGCAGACACAGTACAGTGCGGTAGTTCACGGCTGTGGCTACCTCTGTGTCGGCACTCGGCAGCCCGTCCATAATTGTATATACCACCTAACCGTGTTTTTTTTTTCTTTCTTTATACATACATACTAGTTACGAGTATACTATCTCTTTATCAACCAGTCTATATATTAGCAGCAGACACAGTACAGTGCGGTAGTTCACGGCTGTGGCTACCTCTGTGTCGGCACTCGGCAGCCCGTCCATAATTGTATATACCACCTAACCGTGGTTTTTTTTTCTTTCTTAATACATACATACTAGTTACGAGTATACTATCTCTTTATCAACCAGTCTATATATTAGCAGCAGACACAGTACAGTGCGGTAGTTCACGGCTGTGGCTACCTCTGTGTCGGCACTCGGCAGCCCGTCCATAATTGTATATACCACCTAACCGTGGTTTTTTTTTCTTTCTTTATACATACATACTAGTTACGAGTATACTATCTCTTTATCAACCAGTCTATATATTAGCAGCAGACACAGTACAGTGCGGTAGTTCACGGCTGTGGCTACCTCTGTGTCGGCACTCGGCAGCCCGTCCATAATTGTATATACCACCTAACCGTGGTTTTTTTTTCTTTCTTTATACATACATACTAGTTACGAGTATACTATCTCTTTATCAACCAGTCTATATATTAGCAGCAGACACAGTACAGTGCGGTAGTTCACGGCTGTGGCTACCTCTGTGTCGGCACTCGGCAGCCCGTCCATAATTGTATATACCACCTAACCGTGGTTTTTTTTTCTTTCTTTATACATACATACTAGTTACGAGTATACTATCTCTTTATCAACCAGTCTATATATTAGCAGCAGACACAGTACAGTGCGGTAGTTCACGGCTGTGGCTACCTCTGTGTCGGCACTCGGCAGCCCGTCCATAATTGTATACTAGTATCCAATCCATCCATCTCCATTGTTTACCTGAGGTGCCTTTTAGTTGTGCCTATTAAAATATGGAGAACAAAAATGTTGAGGTTCCAAAATTAGGGAAAGATCAAGATCCACTTCCACCTCGTGCTGAAGCTGCTGCCACTAGTCATGGCCGAGACGATGAAATGCCAGCAACGTCGTCTGCCAAGGCCGATGCCCAATGGCATAGTACAGAGCATGTCAAAACCAAAACACCAAATATCAGTAAAAAAAGGACTCCAAAACCTAAAATAAAATTGTCGGAGGAGAAGCGTAAACTTGCCAATATGCCATTTACCACACGGAGTGGCAAGGAACGGCTGAGGCCCTGGCCTATGTTCATGGCTAGTGGTTCAGCTTCACATGAGGATGGAAGCACTCAGCCTCTCACTAGAAAACTGAAAAGACTCAAGCTGGCAAAAGCACCGCAAAGAACTGTGCGTTCTTTGAAATCCCAAATCCACAAGGAGAGTCCAATTGTGTCGGTTGCGATGCCTGACCTTCCCAACACTGGACGTGAAGAGCATGCGCCTTCCACCATTTGCACGCCCCCTGCAAGTGCTGGAAGGAGCACCCGCAGTCCAGTTCCTGATAGTCAGATTGAAGATGTCAGTGTTGAAGTACACCAGGATGAGGAGGATATGGGTGTTGCTGGCGCTGGGGAGGAAATTGACCAGGAGGATTCTGATGGTGAGGTGGTTTGTTTAAGTCAGGCACCCGGGGAGACACCTGTTGTCCGTGGGAGGAATATGGCCGTTGACATGCCAGGTGAAAATACCAAAAAAATCAGCTCTTCGGTGTGGAGGTATTTCACCAGAAATGCGGACAACAGGTGTCAAGCCGTGTGTTCCCTTTGTCAAGCTGTAATAAGTAGGGGTAAGGACGTTAACCACCTCGGAACATCCTCCCTTATACGTCACCTGCAGCGCATTCATAATAAGTCAGTGACAAGTTAAAAAACTTTGGGTGACAGCGGAAGCAGTCCACTGACCAGTAAATCCCTTCCTCTTGTAACCAAGCTCACGCAAACCACCCCACCAACTCCCTCAGTGTCAATTTCCTCCTTCCCCAGGAATGCCAATAGTCCTGCAGGCCATGTCACTGGCAATTCTGACGAGTCCTCTCCTGCCTGGGATTCCTCCGATGCATCCTTGTGTGTAACGCCTACTGCTGCTGGCGCTGCTGTTGTTGCCGCTGGGAGTCGATGGTCATCCCAGAGGGGAAGTCGTAAGCCCACTTGTACTACTTCCAGTAAGCAATTGACTGTTCAACAGTCCTTTGCGAGGAAGATGAAATATCACAGCAGTCATCCTACTGCAAAGCGGATAACTGAGTCCTTGACAACTATGTTGGTGTTAGACGTGCGTCCGGTATCCGCCGTTAGTTCACAGGGAACTAGACAATTTATTGAGGCAGTGTGCCCCCGTTACCAAATACCATCTAGGTTCCACTTCTCTAGGCAGGCGATACCGAGAATGTACACGGACGTCAGAAAAAGACTCACCAGTGTCCTAAAAAATGCAGTTGTACCCAATGTCCACTTAACCACGGACATGTGGACAAGTGGAGCAGGGCAGGGTCAGGACTATATGACTGTGACAGCCCACTGGGTAGATGTATGGACTCCCACCGCAAGAACAGCAGCGGCGACACCAGTAGCAGCATCTCGCAAACGCCAACTCTTTCCTAGGCAGGCTACGCTTTGTATCACCGCTTTCCAGAATACGCACACAGCTGAAAACCTCTTACGGCAACTGAGGAAGATCATCGCGGAATGGCTTACCCCAATTGGACTCTCCTGTGGATTTGTGGCATCGGACAACGCCAGCAATATTGTGTGTGCATTAAATATGGGCAAATTCCAGCACGTCCCATGTTTTGCACATACCTTGAATTTGGTGGTGCAGAATTTTTTAAAAAACGACAGGGGCGTGCAAGAGATGCTGTCGGTGGCCAGAAAAATTGCGGGACACTTTCGGCGTACAGGCACCACGTACAGAAGACTGGAGCACCACCAAAAACTACTGAACCTGCCCTGCCATCATCTGAAGCAAGAAGTGGTAACGAGGTGGAATTCAACCCTCTATATGCTTCAGAGGTTGGAGGAGCAGCAAAAGGCCATTCAAGCCTATACAATTGAGCACGATATAGTAGGTGGAATGCACCTGTCTCAAGTGCAGTGGAGAATGATTTCAACGTTGTGCAAGGTTCTGATGCCCTTTGAACTTGCCACACGTGAAGTCAGTTCAGACACTGCCAGCCTGAGTCAGGTCATTCCCCTCATCAGGCTTTTGCAGAAGAAGCTGGAGGCATTGAAGAAGGAGCTAAAAGGGAGCGATTCCGCTAGGCATGTGGGACTTGTGGATGCAGCCCTTAATTCGCTTAACAAGGATTCACGGGTGGTCAATCTGTTGAAATCAGAGCACTACATTTTGGCCACCGTGCTCGATCCTAGATTTAAAGCCTACCTTGGATCTCTCTTTCCGGCAGACACAGGTCTGCTGGGGTTGAAAGACCTGCTGGTGACAAAATTGTCAAGTCAAGCGGAACGCGACCTGTCAACATCTCCTCCTTCACATTCTCCCGCAACTGGGGGTGCGAGGAAAAGGCTCAGAATTCCGAGCCCACCCGCTGGCGGTGATGCAGGGCAGTCTGGAGCGACTGCTGATGCTGACATCTGGTCCGGACTGAAGGACCTGACAACGATTACGGACATGTCGTCTACTGTCACTGCATATGATTCTCTCAACATTGATAGAATGGTGGAGGATTATATGAGTGACCGCATCCAAGTAGGCACGTCACACAGTCCGTACTTATACTGGCAGGAAAAAGAGGCAATTTGGAGGCCCTTGCACAAACTGGCTTTATTCTACCTAAGTTGCCCTCCCACAAGTGTGTACTCCGAAAGAGTGTTTAGTGCCGCCGCTCACCTTGTCAGCAATCGGCGTACGAGGTTACATCCAGAAAATGTGGAGAAGATGATGTTCATTAAAATGAATTATAATCAATTCCTCCGCGGAGACATTGACCAGCAGCAATTGCCTCCACAAAGTACACAGGGAGCTGAGATGGTGGATTCCAGTGGGGACGAATTGATAATCTGTGAGGAGGGGGATGTACACGGTGATATATCGGAGGGTGAAGATGAGGTGGACATCTTGCCTCTGTAGAGCCAGTTTGTGCAAGGAGAGATTAATTGCTTCTTTTTTGGGGGGGGTCCAAACCAACCCGTCATATCAGTCACAGTCGTGTGGCAGACCCTGTCACTGAAATGATGGGTTGGTTAAAGTGTGCATGTCCTGTTTTGTTTATACAACATAAGGGTGGGTGGGAGGGCCCAAGGACAATTCCATCTTGCACCTCTTTTTTCTTTTCTTTTTCTTTGCATCATGTGCTGATTGGGGAGGGTTTTTTGGAAGGGACATCCTGCGTGACACTGCAGTGCCACTCCTAGATGGGCCCGGTGTTTGTGTCGGCCACTAGGGTCGCTAATCTTACTCACACAGTCAGCTACCTCATTGCGCCTCTTTTTTTCTTTGCGTCATGTGCTGTTTGGGGAGGGTTTTTTGGAAGGGACATCCTGCGTGACACTGCAGTGCCACTCCTAGATGGGCCCGGTGTTTGTGTCGGCCACTAGGGTCGCTAATCTTACTCACACAGCTACCTCATTGCGCCTCTTTTTTTCTTTGCGTCATGTGCTGTTTGGGGAGGGTTTTTTGGAAGGGACATCCTGCGTGACACTGCAGTGCCACTCCTAGATGGGCCCGGTGTTTGTGTCGGCCACTAGGGTCGCTTATCTTACTCACACAGCGACCTCGGTGCAAATTTTAGGACTAAAAATAATATTGTGAGGTGTGAGGTATTCAGAATAGACTGAAAATGAGTGTAAATTATGGTTTTTGAGGTTAATAATACTTTGGGATCAAAATGACCCCCAAATTCTATGATTTAAGCTGTTTTTTAGTGTTTTTTGAAAAAAACACCCGAATCCAAAACACACCCGAATCCGACAAAAAAAATTCGGTGAGGTTTTGCCAAAACGCGTTCGAACCCAAAACACGGCCGCGGAACCGAACCCAAAACCAAAACACAAAACCCGAAAAATTTCAGGCGCTCATCTCTAGTTATAACTCACAATCCAGTTTTTGACCCTGCTCCAACAGATCACGACCACCACGGGAAAAAAAAATTCTACCATATTAAGCCCCACACAGTAATGCCCCCTGCACCATATTATGCCACACACCGCAATGCCCTTGATACATTAAATCCCCACACTACGGCAGGCAAGAGTCCCCATTTCACACATTACGGCAGGTGTCCCCATTTTACACATTGAGAGAGAGAGAGAGAGAATACTTACAGAGGCGATTACCGCTCTTCGGCCCGCCTCACCAGTCGCTCCTCGCGCCTGCCTTTCCCTCTTCCTAACTTGGATCCCCCTCTGTAATCCGCTCGGGGGGGAGGGGGGGAGTTTCACGGAGTGATAGGGTTGCGTCGTGACGTAACGACGCAACCGCGTCATTCCGTGAAACTCCGCCCCCTGAGCGGGTTACTCGGGGAGAAATAGGAGGGGGAAGCAGGGAGTCACAGTTAGTGCCGCGGCGGGCGCCCAGTGCGGTTGCACTGCTCGCCTGCCCCAAGAAACGGCCCTGGAATACACCCCACCCAAATCTAACTCTCTCTGCACGTTATATCTGCCCCCCCCCCCCTGCAGTACATATGGTTTTGCCCAACTGCTAACAAATTTGCTGCTGCGATCAACTCAGAATTAGGCCCGTTGTCATTTGTTAAAAAACAGATATATTTTTTATTTCTAAAACTTGTATGTGTTGACCAGGCATTGACACTGTGTTACAATAACCCTCTGCAGGTGCCATGCCACTTCACTAATAATATAAGTGTTGAGTTGCAGTTTGAAGTTGTTGTAATTTGCTAAAAAACAAAAAAATTCTCTAAACCTTGGGGTATATTTACTAAAATTCGTATCTGTGTCGATTTGGAGGGTAATTAAACACGAATGACATTGAATGTGTGAATTTTGCAACTTTTTTATTTTTTTACGCCTCATTTACTAAGCTATCGTATTTTGATTATTTTCATTTTTCGATGTCGATGTCATTCGTGTTTTTTAAAGGTAGAATGCGGCCGATTTTGAGTTTTTGCGGCCGTGTTGGGTGGTTTTTTAACGAATGCGTCATTTGAATGTTACGGCAGTGTTTTTCCGTTCCCGGCCGCATTTTTTTTCTAACTTTCGTTTTTGTCACTCGTCCGTGATTGGTTTGTTTCCTCATGGAGGAGTGTCTGTGCTCATTACTATAAAACCGCCCCAAATCGACCGAACCTTGTGGGTTTAGCTAGTGGTGAGGTGAGAGGAAGTGGTGTCTGGTGTTGGTGAGTAGTTTGGAGTATTTTGTGGTTTGGAGGTGTTTTTTTACGAATGCTGAGTGTTGTACTGTGTGTGTAAGTAGTCTTGTCATACTTGTTGTGTAGTTATTTAAAAGTCTGATTACTTTTTTGTCTTTGTAAAAAAAATTTCAGTCTGTTGTCATTGTTTGTGAGTGTGTGTGTGTGTGTGTGTGTGTGTGTGTGTGTGTGTGTGTGTGTGTGTGTGTGTTTGGTGTGTGGTGTGTAGTGGTAGTGGAGGAGTGTGTTCTGTGTTTTATTTTTATAATTGTTATTTGTTGTTTGTCCTGAATATGTCCCAGTCAGAGGTGAGTGAGAGGGAGGAGATGAGTGAGGCGGAGGAGGTGAGTGAGGCGGAGGAGGTGAGTGAGGCGGAGGAGGTGAGTGAGGTGTAGGAGGTGAGTGAGGTGGAGGAGGTGAGTGAGGTGGAGGAGGTGAGTGAGAGGGAGGAGGTGAGTGAGGCGGAGGAGGTGAGTGAGGCGGAGGAGGTTAGTGAGGAGGAGGGGGAGGTTGCTGCTGCGGCCTCGAGTGATAGTGACAGTGATGGTGCTGTGGCTCCGCAGCCACGCACCACTACAAAGACTAGGCGCAATGTTAAGTTCAGCTATGCAGAGAATGTCGCATTGGTGCGGGAGCTGTTGAAACATCATCATCAGTTGTTTGGGCCTGATGCTGCCAAGGTTCCTTCACGCAGGAAGAGTGTTCTGTGGGGGAAGGTAGTAGCGGCAGTTAATAGTGAGGGTGTGTGAGGAGGACCGAGGACACGTGTCGTAAGCGTTTCTACGATATCAAGCGCCGTGTCAAGGCAAAGATTGCCAAGGAGGCAAAGTCTGCCAGGCAAACAGGGGGTGGTCATCCCTTCAGAGCGTCATATCGCGATTGGGAGGAGCCTGTGCGGTCCCTTATTCCGCAAGAAGTGGTTGGTGCGACTTATGTCCGGGATTCGGATCGTCCAAGGCAGGATGGTGAGTTTGTGGTACAATATTTAAATTATTTTAACATATGTGCTTTGTCCTTAATTGTCTGAAATGTATTGTAGCTGATTCTGTTTGTAAGTGCCTTAATTTTTCAAATGTGTTGGTGATGTATTTTTGTGCATAATTAGTTATGTTATTTCTAGAGATGAGCGGGTTCGGTTTCTCTGAATCCGAACCCGCCCGAACTTTAGCTTTTTTTACACGGATCCGAGCGACTCGGATCTTCCCGCCTTGCTCGGTTAACCCGAGCGCGCCCGAACGTCATCATGACGCTGTCGGATTCTCGCGAGACTCGGATTCTATATAAGGAGCCGCGCGTCGCCGCCATTTTCACACGTGCATTGAGATTGATAGGGAGAGGACGTGGCTGGCGTCCTCTCCATTTAGATTAGGGTTGAGAGAGAGAGAGAGAGATTGACCTGAGGCTGTGATACTGTAGAAGAGAGTGCAGAGTTTAGTGACTGACGACCACAGTGACCACCAGACAGTGCAGTTGTTTGTTTTATTTAATATATCCGTTCTCTGCCTGAAAAAAACGATACACACAGTGACTCAGTCACATACCATATCTGTGTGCACTGCTCAGCCCAGTGTGCTGCATCAATGTATATATATATCTGACTGTGCTCAGCTCACACAGCTTATAATTGTGGGGGAGACTGGGGAGCACTGCAGTGCCAGTTATAGGTTATAGCAGGAGCCAGGAGTACATAATATTATATTAAAATTAAACAGTGCACACTTTTGCTGCAGGAGTGCCACTGCCAGTGTGACTAGTGACCAGTGACCTGACCACCAGTATATATAATATTAGTAGTATACTATCTCTTTATCAACCAGTCTATATTAGCAGCAGACACAGTACAGTGCGGTAGTTCACGGCTGTGGCTACCTCTGTGTCGGCACTCGGCAGCCCGTCCATAATTGTATATACCACCTAACCGTGGTTTTTTTTTTCTTTCTTTATAGTCATACTAGTTACGAGTATACTATCTCTTTATCAACCAGTCTATATTAGCAGCAGACACAGTACAGTGCGGTAGTTCACGGCTGTGGCTACCTCTGTGTCGGCACTCGGCAGCCCGTCCATAATTGTATATACCACCTAACCGTGGTTTTTTTTTCTTTCTTTATACATACATACTAGTTACGAGTATACTATCTCTTTATCAACCAGTCTATATTAGCAGCAGACACAGTACAGTGCGGTAGTTCACGGCTGTGGCTACCTCTGTGTCGGCACTCGGCAGCCCGTCCATAATTGTATATACCACCTAACCGTGGTTTTTTTTTCTTTCTTTATACATACATACTAGTTACGAGTATACTATCTCTTTATCAACCAGTCTATATATTAGCAGCAGACACAGTACAGTGCGGTAGTTCACGGCTGTGGCTACCTCTGTGTCGGCACTCGGCAGCCTGTCCATAATTGTATATACCACCTAACCGTGGTTTTTTTTTCTTTCTTTATACATACATACTAGTTACGAGTATACTATCTCTTTATCAACCAGTCTATATATTAGCAGCAGACACAGTACAGTGCGGTAGTTCACGGCTGTGGCTACCTCTGTGTCGGCACTCGGCAGCCCGTCCATAATTGTATATACCACCTAACCGTGGTTTTTTTTTCTTTCTTTATACATACATACTAGTTACGAGTATACTATCTCTTTATCAACCAGTCTATATTAGCAGCAGACACAGTACAGTGCGGTAGTTCACGGCTGTGGCTACCTCTGTGTCGGCACTCGGCAGCCCGTCCATAATTGTATATACCACCTAACCGTGGTTTTTTTTTCTTTCTTTATACATACATACTAGTTACGAGTATACTATCTCTTTATCAACCAGTCTATATATTAGCAGCAGACACAGTACAGTGCGGTAGTTCACGGCTGTGGCTACCTCTGTGTCGGCACTCGGCAGGCAGTCCATAATTGTATACTAGTATCCATCTCCATTGTTTACCTGAGGTGCCTTTTAGTTGTGCCTATTAAAATATGGAGAACAAAAATGTTGAGGTTCCAAAATTAGGGAAAGATCAAGATCCACTTCCACCTCGTGCTGAAGCTGCTGCCACTAGTCATGGCCGAGACGATGAAATGCCAGCAACATCGTCTGCCAAGGCCGATGCCCAATGTCATAGTACAGAGCATGTCAAATCCAAAACACCAAATATCAGAAAAAAAAGGACTCCAAAACCTAAAATAAAATTGTCGGAGGAGAAGCGTAAACTTGCCAATATGCCATTTACGACACGGAGTGGCAAGGAACGGCTGAGGCCCTGGCCTATGTTCATGGCTAGTGGTTCAGCTTCACATGAGGATGGAAGCACTCAGCCTCTCGCTAGAAAAATGAAAAGACTCAAGCTGGCAAAAGCAGCACAGCAAAGAACTGTGCATTCTTCGAAATCCCAAATCCACAAGGAGAGTCCAATTGTGTCGGTTGCGATGCCTGACCTTCCCAACACTGGACGTGAAGAGCATGCGCCTTCCACCATTTGCACGCCCCCTGCAAGTGCTGGAAGGAGCACCCGCAGTCCAGTTCCTGATAGTCAGATTGAAGATGTCAGTGTTGAAGTACACCAGGATGAGGAGGATATGGGTGTTGCTGGCGCTGGGGAGGAAATTGACCAGGAGGATTCTGATGGTGAGGTGGTTTGTTTAAGTCAGGCACCCGGGGAGACACCTGTTGTCCGTGGGAGGAATATGGCCGTTGACATGCCAGGTGAAAATACCAAAAAAATCAGCTCTTCGGTGTGGAGGTATTTCACCAGAAATGCGGACAACAGGTGTCAAGCCGTGTGTTCCCTTTGTCAAGCTGTAATAAGTAGGGGTAAGGACGTTAACCACCTCGGAACATCCTCCCTTATACGTCACCTGCAGCGCATTCATAAAAAGTCAGTGACAAGTTCAAAAACTTTGGGTGACAGCGGAAGCAGTCCACTGACCAGTAAATCACTTCCTCTTGTAACCAAGCTCACGCAAACCACCCCACCAACTCCCTCAGTGTCAATTTCCTCCTTCCCCAGGAATGCCAATAGTCCTGCAGGCCATGTCACTGGCAATTCTGACGATTCCTCTCCTGCCTGGGATTCCTCCGATGCATCCTTGCGTGTAACGCCTACTGCTGCTGGCGCTGCTGTTGTTGCTGCTGGGAGTCGATGGTCATCCCAGAGGGAAAGTCGTAAGCCCACTTGTACTACTTCCAGTAAGCAATTGACTGTTCAACAGTCCTTTGCGAGGAAGATGAAATATCACAGCAGTCATCCTGCTGCAAAGCGGATAACTGAGGCCTTGACAACTATGTTGGTGTTAGACGTGCGTCCGGTATCCGCCGTTAGTTCACAGGGAACTAGACAATTTATTGAGGCAGTGTGCCCCCGTTACCAAATACCATCTAGGTTCCACTTCTCTAGGCAGGCGATACCGAGAATGTACACGGACGTCAGAAAAAGACTCACCAGTGTCCTAAAAAATGCAGTTGTACCCAATGTCCACTTAACCACGGACATGTGGACAAGTGGAGCAGGGCAGGGTCAGGACTATATGACTGTGACAGCCCACTGGGTAGATGTATGGACTCCCGCCGCAAGAACAGCAGCGGCGGCACCAGTAGCAGCATCTCGCAAACGCCAACTCTTTCCTAGGCAGGCTACGCTTTGTATCACCGCTTTCCAGAATACGCACACAGCTGAAAACCTCTTACGGCAACTGAGGAAGATCATTGCGGAATGGCTTACCCCAATTGGACTCTCCTGTGGATTTGTGGCATCGGACAACGCCAGCAATATTGTGTGTGCATTAAATATGGGCAAATTCCAGCACGTCCCATGTTTTGCACATACCTTGAATTTGGTGGTGCAGAATTTTTAAAAAAACGACAGGGGCGTGCAAGAGATGCTGTCGGTGGCCAGAAGAATTGCGGGACACTTTCGGCGTACAGGCACCACGTACAGAAGACTGGAGCACCACCAAAAACTACTGAACCTGCCCTGCCATCATCTGAAGCAAGAAGTGGTAACGAGGTGGAATTCAACCCTCTATATGCTTCAGAGGTTGGAGGAGCAGCAAAAGGCCATTCAAGCCTATACAATTGAGCACGATATAGTAGGTGGAATGCACCTGTCTCAGGCGCAGTGGAGAATGATTTCAACGTTGTGCAAGGTTCTGATGCCCTTTGAACTTGCCACACGTGAAGTCAGTTCAGACACTGCCAGCCTGAGTAAGGTCATTCCCCTCATCAGGCTTTTGCAGAAGAAGCTGGAGACATTGAAGGAGGAGCTAACACGGAGCGATTCCGCTAGGCATGTGGGACTTGTGGATGGAGCCCTTAATTCGCTTAACAAGGATTCACGGGTGGTCAATCTGTTGAAATCAGAGCACTACATTTTGGCCACCGTGCTCGATCCTAGATTTAAAGCCTACCTTGGATCTCTCTTTCTGGCAGACACAAGTCTGCTGGGGTTGAAAGACCTGCTGGTGACAAAATTGTCAAGTCAAGCGGAACGCGACCTGTCAACATCTCCTCCTTCACATTCTCCCGCAACTGGGGGTGCGAGGAAAAGGCTCAGAATTCCGAGCCCACCCGCTGGCGGTGATGCAGGGCAGTCTGGAGCGACTGCTGATGCTGACATCTGGTCCGGACTGAAGGACCTGACAACGATTACGGACATGTCGTCTACTGTCACTGCATATGATTCTCTCAACATTGATAGAATGGTGGAGGATTATATGAGTGACCGCATCCAAGTAGGCACGTCACACAGTCCGTACTTATACTGGCAGGAAAAAGAGGCAATTTGGAGGCCCTTGCACAAACTGGCTTTATTCTACCTAAGTTGCCCTCCCACAAGTGTGTACTCCGAAAGAGTGTTTAGTGCCGCCGCTCACCTTGTCAGCAATCGGCGTACGAGGTTACATCCAGAAAATGTGGAGAAGATGATGTTCATTAAAATGAATTATAATCAATTCCTCCGCGGAGACATTGACCAGCAGCAATTGCCTCCACAAAGTACACAGGGAGCTGAGATGGTGGATTCCAGTGGGGACGAATTGATAATCTGTGAGGAGGGGGATGTACACGGTGATATATCGGAGGGTGATGATGAGGTGGACATCTTGCCTCTGTAGAGCCAGTTTGTGCAAGGAGAGATTAATTGCTTCTTTTTTGGGGGGGGTCCAAACCAACCCGTCATATCAGTCACAGTCGTGTGGCAGACCCTGTCACTGAAATGATGGGTTGGTTAAAGTGTGCATGTCCTGTTTTGTTTATACAACATAAGGGTGGGTGGGAGGGCCCAAGGACAATTCCATCTTGCACCTCTTTTTTCTTTTCTTTTTCTTTGCATCATGTGCTGATTGGGGAGGGTTTTTTGGAAGGGACATCCTGCGTGACACTGCAGTGCCACTCCTATATGGGCCCGGTGTTTGTGTCGGCCACTAGGGTCGCTAATCTTACTCACACAGTCAGCTACCTCATTGCGCCTCTTTTTTTCTTTGCGTCATGTGCTGTTTGGGGAGGGTTTTTTGGAAGGGACATCCTGCGTGACACTGCAGTGCCACTCCTAGATGGGCCCGGTGTTTGTGTCGGCCACTAGGGTCGCTAATCTTACTCACACAGCTACCTCATTGCGCCTCTTTTTTTCTTTGCGTCATGTGCTGTTTGGGGAGGGTTTTTTGGAAGGGACATCCTGCGTGACACTGCAGTGCCACTCCTAGATGGGCCCGGTGTTTGTGTCGGCCACTAGGGTCGCTTATCTTACTCACACAGCGACCTCGGTGCAAATTTTAGGACTAAAAATAATATTGTGAGGTGTGAGGTATTCAGAATAGACTGAAAATGAGTGTAAATTATGGTTTTTGAGGTTAATAATACTTTGGGATCAAAATGACCCCCAAATTCTATGATTTAAGCTGATTTTTAGTGTTTTTTGAAAAAAACACCCGAATCCAAAACACACCCGAATCCGACAAAAAAAATTCGGTGAGGTTTTGCCAAAACGCGTTCGAACCCAAAACACGGCCGCGGAACCGAACCCAAAACCAAAACACAAAACCCGAAAAATTTCAGGCGCTCATCTCTAGTTATTTCCCTTTGTCTTGTGAAGTTAGCAGTTGTCCGGTCCCTTTTGCAGCCTCAAATTTTTTTGTAAATTTTTTTTTGTTTTTTTGTTTTTGTTTTTTTGTTTTCCCTTTAAATGAAGTGTGACTCATGTGTTTCTTATGAATGTTTAATCCTTGTTTTTAAATGGTTTTATGGTTAATGTTTGTTGTTGTGGATAGGCCTTTTTGTGCAAGATGTGATTATTGCCGCACAATATTGTTTTTATTTTTGAATGTAAATAATATATTTGGTTGTTGTGAGTTATTTGTGTTTCAAATTTTTATGTTTATAACAGACTAATATTCTTGTTGTGTTAAAGTTCCACGGTTGGTTTTGTAGTTGTATAATATTGTTAATTATGCATCTTAGGGCAGGCATGTCCAAACTGCGGCCCTCCAGCTGTTGTGAAACTACATATCCCAGCATGCCCTGACACAGCTTTAGCATTCTCTGACAACAAAACTGTGTCAGGGCATGCTGGGATATGTAGTTTCACAATAGCTGGAGGGCCGCAGTTTGGACATGCCTGCCTTAGGGTATGGATTGTTTGTTGTAATTGGTTAATGATTAAAGTATACACACCCAATGAAGTCAGCCAGAAAAGCATAAGCCAAGTTTAGTTTAATTTTCTTAATGTTCTTCATATGTCCACATCACAATAATGTTTTGGAGTAAATATGTATTCACAATATAATGATAATATGGTGAAAATTCCTATTTCAACAGTACGAAAGAGAGCCAGCACAGCCAGGACACAAACCACACTGGCAAGAGATGCGGATGCTGGCGATGCAGGTAAGAATGTTGTGGTACACATATTCTGTAAACACATAGGGGTCTATTCATGAAGTAGTGAAAAGAGTGGAGCGGTGAGTCAGTGGAGAAGTTGGCCATGGCAACCAATCAGTGGCTCTGTATAATTTTAAAGTATGCAAATTATAAATGTTACGTTAATGCTGATTGGTTGCCATGGGCAAATTCTCCACTGGCTCACTTCTCCACACTTTTCACTTCTTCATGAATAGACCACATAGAAAAACAGAATTATAATGTTTATATTATCCCATAGTAACTTCATCATCGCACCGCACTCCACTAAGACGACATTCGCAGCGGTCTGGCAGTCTCCAGAAGATGGGTAGTAAGAGACGCCGTCTTGAGGCCGTAACTACACCCGCATCCTCACCACCACAACGGCGCATCTCAACTGTGTTGGCTCAGCCACCAGAAGCCATTTTGGCCAGTCCACAAAGTGACGAACCACAATCACCTCAACTGTCTGGTGAGTAAATCTTATTTATTAAAATTAAATGCATTTTACACAGAGTTAAAAAAAAATAATACAAAAGCACACACTCATCCTTGTAGTAAGAAACACCAGCAAACACATGTGGGTAACTTTACTAAGATGGAACTCCTATTTAAGATGTGATGTTGCCCATAGCAACCAATCCTATTCTCCGTAACATTAATACTGCACCTTCTGGAATATAATCCGTGCAATGTTATTGGTTGCTATGGACAACATCCCATCTTAAATACAAATTAAATCTTAGTAATTTGACCCCATGGTAAGCATTATTTTGTGGTGCACATCTAAAAATAACAATATGCGCAAAATAGGTGTGGCCACTTCTGCCAACCATATTTGTAAGTATATATTTTTTCACTATAATTGAACATGTTTACTGGGAAAGACTGACAGCCTTTAACAATGTATGAGTGCATTGTTGTACCCATTTCATGCATTCTGTTTTTTGGCCAAAAGAAAGCTTTAAACATAATATGTAAAGGGTGTAATGTAGATTTTTTTTCAGTTCTACCTGTTTGACCATTAAGTAAAGCTCATAGGCCAACATTTACCTTAAAGATTGTTGTAATGATTAGGGAACCAAAGAAGCCACATTTTTTTAATCTAATGTCCAATATAATCATAAGTTTAGGCCACACTCTATTTATTTATATTTTCTAAATGCATATTAAGAAGTAATGCATGTTGTCGTAAAGCACAATAAAAGCAGAAGCCCAACAGTAACTAAATTGTGGCTGTCTTCAACCCCATACAGATCCAGACATCATGCCCCAGGATACCCAGCAGGAAACTGACTTGCAGCAAACTTACACACTACACCTGCAAGCAGTTGATCCGAACCAGCCAACCACGCCGGCTGACATAAATCCACCACCCCAAACAACTCCCACCCAACAATTGAGGGCAACACCACCCCAGCAAGAAATGGGACAAGACTTTTGGTCCAGTTGGGCCACACAACAGGCCCAACACTATGCCAGTCTGCAAAAACACAGCCAATATCTTGCCAGTCTGCCACATCATCTACCGAGACTGAGTAGAAACTCAGGCAGACTGATTGTTCAACTTGGCAGAGTGTCACTGACCTTGATTGAGGGTGTTGTGAACTCGGGGATTCTTCCGATGGTTGGGAAGAAGAACCACAACTGGGCCGGAACAGGGGTGGCCTGATATAGGATTTCCTCATACAGGACTCTGACAGTAAGGTTTGGTGAAATATAGAAGAGCTTTATTGCAGGAAAAGAACAACTCAAAGTCATAAAGCATAAAGGGAACTTATGAGGGAATGTCCAGGCCCATTGAAGGGTTTGTGAGCAATGTTAAAGATACTGGTGACTGAAGAAATTGTGAGCGATGTTTTAAACGACACTGATGATTTGAAGAACTTGTAAACGGTGGTTAAAGACACAGATGACTTAAAGAACTTGAGAACGGAGATTAAGACGCTGGTGATTTGAAGAACTTAAGTGCAGTGGTTTAAGACGCTGATGATTTGTAGAACTTGAGAACGGTGACTGAGACGCTGATGATTTGAAGAACTTAAGTGCAGTGGTTTAAGACGCTGATGATTCGTAGAACTTGTGAACGGTGACTGTGACGCTGATGATTTATAGAACTTGAGAACGGTGACTGAGACGCTGATGATTTGAAGAACTTAAGTGCAGTGGTTTAAGACGCTGATGATTCGTGGAACTTGTGAACGGTGACTGTGACGCTGATGATTTATAGAACTTGAGAACGGTGACTGAGACGCTGATGATTTGAAGAACTTAAGTGCAGTGGTTTAAGACGCTGATGATTCATAGAACTTGTGAACGGTGACTGTGACGCTGATGATGTGCAGAACTTGAACGGTGATTAGGGCCCACAGCCCACGCTGGTTCCTAGGAGCACTGGTGACTGGACCGCAGAGAGACACGCCAGCCGCTGGGAACGCTGGAACCTGTGCAGCGAACTAGCACCTGGAAATGCCGGAGACACTGGAGTACAGCTTCAGAGATTCTCGCCGGGAACAAGAGCGCTGGCATCCACTTCAGGGGAAAGACGATACTCAGGCGCCGAGGCTCTGTCCGGCGTCTGACATTGAATCTCCCGCCACGGCTGGATTGGCGGAACAGTCTGATGACGTCACCTGCCTCCCGCCCACGTGATGCCGGGTGTCATGGCGGCGCCCCTGCCCTGGAGAACCGCCGGGAGCCGCGCCAGCCAGACGCCCGGAGCCCGTGGCCCACCGAAGGCGGAGGCCGCAACACAGACCAGCAGGCACGCAGGGGTAAGCGCGGCGAACGCCGCCTCTGGCGTGTGACACAGAGCGGCCAATAGCATGGAACAAATGAGAGCAGACAACAGCCAACTGATAGGAAGCTTTCAACGCATCATGGACGAACAAAACCGCCATCAACAAGCCCTCATACAAATAATCCAGAACAATCAGCTACTCACAGAAAGTCTGTCCAGAATAGTCGCCAACAACACAGCCGCAACAACACAACTGACAGCAAGCCTCAACAACCTGAGCCAAAACATCAATTTGTTGGCAGCCCAGCAACAAGGCTCAAGCTCAGGGACAACCACACCGAGCCGGACCCCAGTTACCTCCCCAGTTAGGCAATCAAGCAGAACACGGCCCAATGTGCCATCACAATCCTCTGCAGCCACCAAAAAAACATCAAGAAAATGAGCAAGCTAAATAAAAATATTAAAGCATTGACAAATCTTACTTACTTTTGTAGATTTGTGGCCAACCCAATTATAGTGTTTAAGATCATAAATTACTCAAATGCTATATGTGTAATGTTTAATTTGTTATTGACTGACAGTGTAATATGAAAATGTTATTGAGTAATTGAAAACAACATGGCTAATATCAAACAAAAACGCTTCACAAACATAATTCATAAATACATATATTTTATGTTTGGGGTTAGCCAATGTTGAGTTACATAAATTAAGACTTACCTGTAAAATGACGCATAATCAGTTACTGGCTTACCTGCCTCCCTACATCTGTACTCACACTGTGGCAAGATGTTTCTAGCTCCTCTACTTGCTGACTGTTTACTTCATGTGTGCAATCTATGGCACCCAGCACATCGGGCATGCCTGCAAGCTCATAGAAAGATACCCTGACTGCATGCCACTACGACTCCTGGGTAGGAAAGCAGATAGAGGCATCTATGTGTGGATACAAAGCATCCCAAACCTGAGTGGACATTAGAAAATATAAGGTGAGTGTCATGACGTGTTTAAAATACAATACTGTGTTATATTACATAACAGAAGCACAACTTAGACATAGACGTGTATGTATGTGTTAACTTACCTGATTAGAAAATTTAGAAAAGGTGGCCTGTGAGATAGCAATTACATCGCCAGTCACAGCGTGAAAGCTGCCAGTAGCCATAAAGTGCAACACGGCCAGGAGTTTGTCCAGGCCTGAGACAGAGTGAGAGCGTGCTGTCTCAGGGTCTAGGTCCAGTTTGACAAGGTCATACAGACGGGAAACGATGTTTGTATGTAGCCAGAACATCTGTATGAGCTGGTCATCGGCCAATGTGTTAAAGTTTAAACGCCCCCTAAAAAAACTAGCCCTGCGCAGCCCCACGGAACCTGGACAACCTGCTGACCATGTTCAGTTTCCTGGCCCTGGTTTATTGTAGCCTGCTGGAGCACTCTCAGGTATGCCACAGGCAAAAAAAAACAGTACTACACACGGCAGCAGCCATTTCAGAGTGAGAGATGTTAAAAATGTGCTTGTTTCCCTTTTAAAAGACCAAAAATGAAGGTGTGATTAATGTAGAATTTTAAACACATGTAAACACGCTTCTCAAAGGCAGGTCTATTTTTTCCCAGCCTTTTTTTACGATTCGTTTTTTTTCCCGGCCGAAAATGCACTTTCACGGTAGAGATTTCAAATATGAATACATAGTAAATTACCGCGTTCTATACCTAAACAGCCGTTTGACCGATGGTGTATTCATTCGTATTTTTAAAATTGAACTTCAAAAAAAATACGAATGCCCTCATCACTGCCGAGATTTGAGATTAGTAAATTCCCGAGATGACACTTTGATGAAAAAACACCAAAATCGGTCAAAATCGGAAAAAAATCGGGAGCTTAGTAAATATACCCCCTTGTGTGTTCAAGGCCTGGCAGCGGCACTGTGTTACAATAATGGCCCTCATTCCGAGTTGTTCGCTCGTTCTTTTTCATCGCATCGCAGTGAAAATCCGCTTAGTACGCATGCGCAAAGTTCGCACTGCGACTGCGCCAAGTAACTTTACTATGAAGAAAGTATTTTTACTCACGGCTTTTTCTTCGCTCCGGCGATCGTAATGTGATTGACAGGAAATGGGTGTTACTGGGCGGAAACACGGCGTTTCAGGGGCGTGTGGCTGAAAACGCTACCGTTTCCGGAAAAAACGCAGGAGTGGCCGGAGAAACGGTGGGAGTGCCTGGGCGAACGCTGGGTGTGTTTGTGACGTCAACCAGGAACGACAAGCACTGAACTGATCGCACAGGCAGAGTAAGTCTGGAGCTACTCTGAAACTGCTAAGTAGTTAGTAATCGCAATATTGCGAATACATCGGTCGCAATTTTAAGAAGCTAAGATTCACTCCCAGTAGGCGGCGGCTTAGCGTGTGTAACTCTGCTAAATTCGCCTTGCGACCGATCAACTCGGAATGAGGGCCAATGTTCATTAGGTGCTGTGCCACTGTGCTAATAATATAAGCACTGTGTGAGTCTCAGGGGGTCATTCCGAGTTGTTCGCTCATTTCCAATTTTCGCAACGGAGCGATTAATGCGAGCATGCGCATGGTACGCAGGTGCGCATGCGCTAAGTATTTTAGCTCAAAACTTAGTAGATTTACTCACGGCAGAACGAAGAATTTTCATCGTTGAAGTGATCGGAGTGTGATTGACAGGAAGTGGGTGTTTCTGGGCGGATACTCAGCGTTTTCACGGCGTTTGCGGAAAAACGTAGGCGTGCCAGGGAAAAACGCGGGAGTGGCTGGAGAAACAGGGGAGTGGCTGTCCGAACGCTGGGTGTGTTTGTGACGTCAAACCAGGAATGAAAAGGACTGAGCTGGTCGCAATGGAGTAATGGGCCCTACACACTGGCCGATCCGCCGCCGAGCTGCCCGACGGTGGATACGGCCGACGAGCGACCCGGCGGCGGGGGGGCAGTGACGGGGGGAGTGAAGTTTCTTCACTACCCCCGTCACGCGGCTCCATTGAAGTGCAGGCAAATATGGACGAGATCCTCCATATTGGCCTGCATGCACAGCCGACGGGGGACCAGCGATGAACGAGCGCGGGGCCGCACATCGTTCATCGCTGGAGCCTCCACACTGAAAGATATGAACGAGTTCTCGTTCATTTATGAACGAGATCGTTCATATCTTTCAAACAAATCAGCATGTGTGTAGGGCCTATAAGTCTGGAGCTACTCAGAAACTGCGGGGTAATCGTTAAGAGAAAATTAGCGAATCTTTCGTTCGCAATTCTGCTATGCTAAGATACACTCCCAGTAGGCGGCGGCTTAGCGTGTGCAATGCTGCTAAAAGCAGCTAGCGAGCGAACAACTCAGAATCACCCCCTCAGTGTGAAGTTGTTAATTGTTAACAAACAGGAAGCAATTATTTTTTTCTAAAACCTGTGTGTGTTCAGGGTCAGGCAGTGGTACTGTGTAACAATGATGCTTAGCAGGTGTTGTGCCACCACGTGAATGATAGAAGCAATATGGATTATGACCAGTCGGTAGAAGAGCAGGAGCATCAACCAAATACTAGGGCTGTTGCTGCTGCCAGTCACGATTATACTAGTACTTCAACATCTACTACAGCCAGTGCTCTAGAGCATAGAGGGTTTAATAAAGGGCACCTAAAATCAAAACAACATTTCACAATGTTAAAGAAGAAACATCACCTCTAATCATATAATTGCTAATGTGCTATACAACACATGCAGAGGTAAGGAAAGGCTCAGGCCTTGGCCTTTATTTACGATTGGTGGTTCTAGAATTGCTGTCAGTCTGGCATCTTCTTTTGTAACTTCCCATGATGATGTAATACCTTCTCACTTGTGTATGTTAAATAAAACTCCATACCTGCCATGCCATTGTGTTAATAAAAGCACTGTGTGAATCTCAGTGGGAAGTTATTTATGAAAAAACAGAGCAAAAGTTGTCTTTGGTAATACTTGTGTGTTCAATAATGTTCAGTAGGTGCCGTGCGAACACATTAATAATATTAGCGCAGTGAGTCGATATGGATTTAGATCAATCGATTGAAGAGCAGAAGCAGCAACCATGTACTAGTGCTGTGACTGCCGCCAGTCATGATGATCGTTGTACAGTATTAGTATTTGAACATGTAATAAAGCCAGTGCTCAAGGGCATAGAGGATATAAGAAAGGGCGCCTTAAAATGAAAATAATATTTCACAATACAAGGAAAGTTTACTGCTGAAAAACATGAACTTACCAACATGCCATAGACCAAACATAGTGGCAAGGAAAGGCTCAGACCTTGATCTTTATCTGTGATTGGTAGTTCTAGAACTGCTGTCAATCAGGCATCTTCTTCTGTAACCTCACATGATGATGCAACACCTTCTCACTCAGAGTTTAGAAGAGATGTCAAATGTAAAACAGGCAAATCAGTGAAAACCCCCCCCCCCCCCCACTAAGGCTGAAAAACAAATTGTTTCCTCAGAAACATCATAAATTCCTGAGGAGAATCTAAGGGCATCCCTGTTAGCTATGTGTGTGTCTGACTGGTTTCTGATACTGTACTCATAGAGAAGCTGCCTTCCACCATTTCTGCACCCTCTACAAAGGTGTATAGTATAGATGGTCATATAGAAATTGAGGTTGCCACCGTGGAAGTGCAAAAGGATGCGGGGGATATTTGTGTAGCTGATGCCATTAATGAGGATGTGGATGATGAGGATATTGTTTGTCTAAGCCAGGCACAAGTGGAAACATTTATTGACCGTGATAAGAAGGCCATTGTCATGCCTGAGCGGAAGACCAAAAAATCTACCTCATATGGCTCTTTAATCCAAGTACAGAGAATTAAAGGAGGGCAGCTGCTCGGTGGGCTATAAAGTGCTGATGCTAGTTGAACAGCGGAGCTTCTAAATAGTGGAAGATGCAGAAGGTGCCCTAAAGCTTTATCAAAGAGCAATAATAAGTAATAAGGACAGTGACTGGTTAGTAATCAAGCCTTTCTGATTAACAGAAATGTAGCTCCATGCGGTATTATCTCCTCATCTTGCTCACTTCACTAGGAAGTGGGCAAGGGATGTGGGAGATTCACCCACTCTTCCGGGGTTACAGGGGATTGCCTGAAAAAAATGTGAGTTTCCTGAACCTTCCTGGAGAGAGTAGGTATCACCCAAACACCGAGAGAGAGCAGATAGCAGAAGTGACACTGGGCCTAATTCTTATTTGGAAGTTTAGCAAAAAACAGTAAGTAATGTTGTACCTGGAACAAATCATGTTGCAATACAAGGGGAGCAACTACTTACAGTGTATATTGTTTCTGTGCAGGGTAAATACTGGCTGCTTTTGCATGTAGCTCACAAATGTTAAACAGATTTATTATTTCACTGCAATTTAGATTTCAGTTTGGACTCACCCCACCCAAATATAAATCTCTCTGCACACGTTTGAATGATGTGTGGGTGCCTTAACTCTCCCTTCCATTTCTTCATCTGCCCCACCTGCACTGCAGCATGTTCTTGCCCATGTGAACATTTACTTGCTTTTTTTGCTTTCGTTCCATATCAGAATCAAGCTAATTGTGCCAATGTCCATGCAAATTCGGAGTTCTCGATATATGTATATTGAGCTGGTGGTCACAGCCCACTGCACTCAAACCTGGGGGTGGAGAGTACGTGAGTGCACCCCTTTTTCTTGGGAATGGCGAGTGCCGTGGATTCCTGTATGTGTATAATAGGGTTCATTTTTAATTGGCCCATTTGTGATTATAGCTCTCTCATGCACCCCTTTTCTAAGCTCATTTACTTTAAACCTGTGTCAGCTTCTCATTTGGTGTGTTGGTGACTGTCTCACTTTGAAAGCCATAAGTTAGTTGACAGGTGAGCTTTAAAAAAGGTAAGTACATTTTTTCCTATGAGATAGCAGTTGCCAGGTTTCCAAAAAATCTATGTGAAAATGTATGTGATAGAGCAGGACTTGCAGTGAATTGGGGTCCCTTGATGTGGGCTGCAAGCTTAAATGCATTGTACAATTCATGAACTAAAACCCCATTATATACCCAGTTATGCATTAAAGTATGACGGTAAATGATATTACTAAGGAGAGTGCGGAGTTCTTGATATATAGATATACATATATATATATATATATATATATATATATACTGTATATATACACACACATACAGTATATATATATATATATATATATATATATATACACACACACACATTGGTAAACATTGATGGCAAAAATGTCAGACCATTGATGATTGGGTACATCGTGACCATCGTGACCAGGGCTGTAACTAGGTGTTAATTACTTTCACTTGCTGCTTCTCCTCTTTTTGAAGCCCAGCATCTCCTGACCGCCCCTGTCTCCTACCCCCACCGTTTCTGTTGCTAATACCTACTGTATACAGCATTCATGACATTGGCATTTCTATAATGGGTGTGGTGCACACGGGCTCCTGGGTCCAGGGAGGCCCACACTGCACCCATTTTAATACTTACCTTTCCGGAGTCCAGCGCCGGGAGCTGTGATCACGCCGGAGATCGCAGCCAAAATGGCCACCTCGCATGCGCGGTAGCCAAATTGGTCTCCGGACCATGGTGGGCGCCATGTTTCCGGAGACCTGCGCATGCGCAGTCGAATCCAGCACAATGTCGGAGTCTACAGCGCCGTGCAGAGGAGGGGGCCCACTCGGAGGTGCACACGGGCCCCCTCCTCTGAAGAAACGCCCCTGATTCATGGACTTGACTTGACAGCTCTTTGTTGTTCAGTCGCACTGTCCTTCATTTCATTTCAGGATGCTGACATACCTGGTATTCAAACCCATTGCCTGTGTCATTGCAGTCAGACACTCTATTCATTGAGCTATCTGCCCTTGCATAGAAAGCTAGAGAATTCCAAGCTGGAGAGTTCTAATTATTTGAAGCTTACCTTGTACTTTGTGAAGGGGTGATCAGCGGGGATGCAATCAATTTGCCGGCTGTTGGGATCTCGACAGCAAGGCAATGCCGCCAGCCGGAATCCCAGCGCAGCAGGGCTATTCCCACTTGTGGGTGTCCACGACACCCGTAGAGTGGAAATAGATCCTGTGGAGAGC
Source organism: Pseudophryne corroboree (assembly GCF_028390025.1). Lineage (NCBI taxonomy): Eukaryota > Metazoa > Chordata > Amphibia > Anura > Myobatrachidae > Pseudophryne > Pseudophryne corroboree. The sequence goes on from NC_086446.1 coordinate 773,700,852, forward strand.
GCAGCGAGCCACCGAGCCCGCAGTGCGGTGAGCGCAATGTGCCGACAAGGGGACTCCTGGATGCAGCTGTCAGGATATGGACAGCTGGCATCCCGTCTGCCGGTAAAGCATACTGAATCTGATGAGCATTAGGGCCGGGCAAATCTACTGTATGTAGTGTGTGACTGCAAGGGATTGGATGTGAGGCTGCACACTGCATGTATCTGCTTGATTATGGTGCTGGTTATTTTTTTATGGGGTACAGGTAGCTTCATATAGTTAGAAATCTCATAGTTTTTGTGCAGGATCAAGTGGCTCAGTGGGTGGGGTGCTCGGTTGTGATGCAGCAGGTTGTGGGTTTGAGTCCTGTGTGTAACAGTATATTGAAATTTGTTACTTAATAAGAGGCGAGCACTCGGGTTGAGTGCACACATGTGGTACAAAGAGGATTTGTGTCCTATATAATGTGGGAAGGGGCCAGGATTGGACTGGCCCACAGAGGTACAGGGGAAAACACCGGTGGGTCCCACTGCCTGGGGGCCCTCCTCCTGCTCTAAGGATCAGGTTCCAGACTGTGGACTTGAATTATACATTATACATATGTTACCTTATACTGGACTATGGTGTATTTTCTACAGTGCATTGCTGTTATTAATCTGGTACATTATCATGCATGCAGCAGCTGAATTTACTGTATATATTTATGAAGGGGCCCAGACGTTGCACTCTCTAATGGTTAGTCAAACCAATGAGGTGGCAGGCCACACCCCCTCTGCGGACTGGCCACACCTCTAACATGGGCCCCTACCACTGCATTTCCCCGGTGGACCTTACATGCCCCAGTCCGACACTGGAAGGGGCATCATGGCATCATGGCATGAGCTTTCTTTGGGATTCAATCATGCCCCTTCCCCGCAAAGGCATGCGCCTTATGTCCCTATTGGAAAAATGGGGGGACCAGTTCTCTTTCTGGCACAGGGCACCAAAAAGTCTAGTTACAGCGTTGATCGTGACCATTAGGAACCTACATTCTCTCTGTAGCCATGTGGATGGAGGGGAGCAATGTAAGGGGGATTGTATTACATTTCCCAGGAAGCTGCTAATGTCTGCAGTTGCGGGGTCGGGGGTGCTTCCGGGCTGTCTGATCAGCAGTGAACGGCTGCATGGCAGGCACCGGGGGGATCGATGCAGGAAGGAGAGGGACTGAGGGGGCCATCTGTGATCCTCTTCCAGCAGCCCTGCCCAGTGAGCTTTTTGACTCATCTGATGCGACCATGTCAGGGAAAGACCAGCGTGGTGTGGCTGCATCTGATACAACTACACCAGGCAAGTGTTTACTATAAAACATTTAGGGACAGGGTTGGACAGGCCCTCAGGGGTACGGGGGAAACCCCAGTGGGCCCCACTGCCATTAGGATGGGGTGGGGTGGAATGGGGGTAGTGGCGAATACAATGGGGGGGCGACGAAGGCAATCACCCCCTGTAACACACAGCTCCAGCCCCTTCCACTTGTGCTAATATCGTGCCCAGGTTGTTTTGCAAATGCGATCATTGATAAATGTGCTCCTTAGCCTCTACAGTATTTGTAGGATTTGGGACAAATATTTAGACAATAGAATAAAAAAAACGTTTATTGTCTAGTGAAATTCTTTGTGCAGAGTGTGACATTGTGGTAACGTCACAGGTTTTGTTGATGGTAAGTCTGGATTTGTTGACAGAAACTCTCCCGCCCTCAGTCCATCTACAGCTCCTCATCTAGTTGAATGCAAAATTGCTTGCAAAATATTTGCATGAACCATTTCCTTCCTAAAATTAATTAAAATGAAACCAATTGCAAACAAATAAAACTATTTATTTACAACAGTGAGCAATAGCATGGTGAGAGTAATCTCATTATCAGTATATATATGGGATTACGGTGACATGTTTACAATGAGCTCTCTCCTACAACCTTGAAGATCCTCAGGCAACTCGCTTACAGTAAATAAGTGAAACAGGGCGAGATCACAACAGGTGATAATGTTATTTGATTTTCCCTTCAATTCCAGTTGTTTCAGATGAGAGAACTCTCTATGGTAAAAATGTGGCTCGGGGTCAGGAGATCCTCTCCAAAGTACAGTATACAGTACTTTATCTCTGCACCAAATCTCCCCAGGCTCCTACTGTACTTCACGGGCATAGAGTGGGAACAAGTCAAGTATTAACCCTAACCCACCCCTCCTACAGCTTAACCCTAAAGCACCACTCTGGCAGCCTTACCCTAAAGCACCACTCTGGCAGCCTTACCCTAACTGTTCACTGCTGAAGCTTAACCCCAACTGCCCCCCTTCCCCCCGCAGCCTAACACTTACCCTCCCCCTAGTACCTAACCCCAACCTCAGTAATTACCATCGGGATTCTGACATTTGGAATCCCCCCTCTAGAAACCCTGCATTTGCCACTGAGAGTTTTGTACTCTATTTCTTCCTTTCTCATACTGAGATGGCAAGGGTATCATGCAGCCCCCCGTGTTCCTCATTACAGGGAGTGGTGATAAATATGTTGCTTTTATTTGTGGGAAAGGTCACACAGTCAGTGTCGGACTGGCCCTCAGGGGCATAGGGGTAACCCCCGGTGGGCCCCACTGTCTGAGGGCCTGCCTCCTCCACTAGGAATCAGGTTCCTAATTGTGTATGTGAATTATACATTATGTATACAGTGTATGACACATTATACTGCACAGGACTATTGTGCATTTTCTACAGTGCATTAATCTCGTAAATGATCTTGTATGGAATATAGTTATAAAGGGGTCTATACCATATACTCTGTAATGGTTAGCCAAGCCTCAGTGTTGTGGAGCCACACACCCTCTGGTAGCTGGCCACACCCCTAAGCATGGGCCCCTACCATCTGCATTACCGTGGTGGGCCCTTCATGCCACAGTCTGACACTGCACATAGTAGTCATTAGAGATGAGTGGGTTCGGTTCTCAGAAAACCGACCAACCCCCCGAACATCACGTTCCGAGCCCGGATCCGAGTCCAGCTCGGGACTTCCCACCAGACTCGGGAACCAGAAAGAGGCAAAATGTCATCATCCCACTGTCGTATTCTCACGGGTTTTGGATTCCATATAAGGATCCGTGCATCGCTGTCATTTTCACTCCAGACTTGGAGAGTGAAGGAGACAGACCTCTGTCTCTCTGTGGGTGGTGGCGTCGGGTGGGGTTAGTGTGTGCTCTGTAGGGGTGCTGCTCCAGTCACTGTGGTGTACCTGTGCTGTTAGAGCTGCTGTCCTGGCTGTCACTGGTGTTCAAATTTCATGTGCTGTTAGGGATGCTCTACCTGTACATGGGTGTTGCTGTTCTGGCTGTCATTGTATTGTACAGGGGGCAGGGGCACTGTCCTCCTGTATGCTGTAAAAATATAGGGGTGCTGCTGTTAAAATAACATTACAACAGCCCTGTATGCTGTAAAAATTCAGGGGTGTAGTTATTAAAATAAAAAATAAAAGCACACTGGCCCTGTATGCTGTAAAAATATATGGGTGCTGCTGTTAAAATAATATTACACTGGCCTTGTATGATGTAAAAATTCAGGGGTGCAGTTAAATAAATGTACACTGGCCATGATTTGTATGCTTCAAAAATTATAGGGTGCAGTAAAATAAATGTACACTGGCCCTGTCTTATATGCTGTAATAATTCTAGGGTGCAGTGAAAATCAATGTAAACTGGCCCTGTTTTGTATGCTGTAAAAATTCAGGGGTGCAGTTGTTAAAATAAAAGCACACTGGTCCTGTATCCTGTAAAAATACAGGGGTGCAATGATAATAAATGTACACTGGCCTTGTCTTGTACGCTGTAAAATTACAGGGATGTTGTGAAAATGCAGGGGTGCTGGCACTGTCCACAGTTGCAATGTCTAGGCCTGACCTTCACAACACTGTATGGGAAGAGGAGACTTCTACCACCATTTCCACGCCCTCTGCAAGTGCTGGGAGGAGCACCACCAGTCCAGTTGCTGATATTGAGATTGAGGATGTCACTGTAGAAGTACACCAGGATGAGGAGGATATGGGTGTAGCTGACGCTGAGGAGGAAGTTGACGATGAGGATTTTGATGGTGATGTGGTTTGTTTGAATAAAGCACCAGTGGAGTTGTTCTCCTTGGGGTTAAAAAGCCCATTGTCATGCTGGGCAAAATACCAAAAAAGCCACCTCTACGGTGTGGAATTATTTATCCACAAATCCGGACAATAGGTGTCAAACCATCTGTTGCCTTTGTTAATCCATAATAAGTAGGGGTAAGGACATTAACCATCTAGGAACATCCTCCCTTATACGTCACATGCAGCGCATTCATTATAAGTCATTGTCAAGTTCAGAAATTTTGGTTAATAGCGTAAGCAGTACACTGACACCTAAATGATGTGTTTTGTTTGAATATTATTCCTCTGTGAGGATGAGGATGTAAACACTGAAGGGGAATAGAGAGAAAATCTGAGGATGAGTATGACATCTTGCCACTGTAGAGCCAGTTTGTGCAAGGAGAAATTGATTGCTTCTTTTTTGGTGGGGTCCCAACCAAACCAATCATTTCAGCCAGTCGTGTGGTAGACCCTGTTGCTGAAATTATTGGTTTATTAAAGTGTGCATGTCCTGTTTATACAACATAATGGTGGGTGAGAGGGCCCAAGGACAATTCCATCTTGCACCTCTTTTCTTTGCCACATTTTTCCAGAGGTGCTGCCCTATATGTGGTGTTTCCCCTCTACCCTATCAGTCCAGGGGTGCTGCCCCTTTGCCGTTTAAGTCCAGGGGTGCTGTTGCCTGTCTGCTGTGCTGTGTAATTCTCCAGGGGTGCTGCCTATGCTGTTTAAGTACAGGGGTGCTGCCATATATTTCCAGGGGTGCTGCTGTACTTGATCCTAGGTTTAAATGAAAGCCTAGAGCAGATATGAAACAAGCTTCAACATCACAAATTTGTGAAAACATAGCTGCAAGGGTGGAAATAGAAATTGCCAAAGTGTTTTTAAATTAAGTGGGGAGAGACCACATTTGTGGCTAAAGTCAGTGTAACTCAGAAGAGACTGAATCATAATCCAGCGCAACTGCCGAAGAGGTAAAAGTGATATTTTCTGCAGGAGTATTAGAGAGAGGTTGTTCTCAATTATTTCATGTTAGGGACTCACTCAAATGAAAGGCTCCAATTAGTCAACCTTAATTTTGATTTATCATTAATGTTCCACATTTTGGAATTATTTATTTAGAAGATGTGCATTTGTTGTACAGGGATCTTCTTTTCCTAAGGGCTGCATAGGGTTATCTCAAGACCTTGCAGTGTTAGAAGAACAGCGTTTCAGTGATCTTGCATTGCATCAGCTTTCCATTGCACTGCAGCACTAGATGGGCCAGGAGCTTTTGTGAGGCACAAACAGTTACTGAATAAGACCTAGTATGGAGTCTCATGTTGGCTTACAGCCAGGAAGATGTCTGGCTTGCCAGGCTGAGGCATGCTGTGGGCACAGAGGTTAGCATTGCTTCCTCCCACAGTCCTACTTATAGTATGAAATGAGTTTGGACTGTAGAGTGGTAAGCTCCACTAGGGCAGGGCTCAATAACAAAAAAATTCACTGCACAGTCCTGCTTAGTACTTTACCGAACCCACCCGAACTCAACTTGCCCCATCCGGGGCTGCTGTGTGTGCTTAGGAGGGGCTGCTAAAACATCTAAGGGTATGCTTTATTTAAAAATAAAATAGGAATAACATAAACAAGACACACAGGTATGCTCACATGCGTGTAACTGGGAGCTGTGAAAAACAAAAATAAGGCATCTGCCACAAAATATGTAAATAAAAATGCAATAAAAAAAATGGGAAAAAAGAAACCCACAATATTTTCACAAAATAAGTCTCCAGACTCCGTGGAGGGGAAAATATCCAATCTTGATCCTGTGGTATATACCAGTTTATTTGCATCCCAGCATTAAATCCGAGATTATATTAATCCCTGAACATGGAGAAGGGGGTACAATTTTGGAGGTTTTGGCCCCTAGTTTTTTAGTTTGTTCAATAATGTGGTAATTAATAATTATATATTTGCTTGGTTGAAGTCCTTTCTGTTCCACACCAATATAGGAGTGGAGGTGAAAGCCTGTGTGTTGTTCCTGATTGTGAGTGCCCCTCTAATTTTTAATCACCTTCTTGACACTGTCCTCTTCCTCTTGCCTCTTCTCATAATGTGAAAAGTCATCAAAGAAGGAGGTGGTATGTTTGTAGCTAGCTATGATTCGGTGAACTTGGCCAGCTTTTTCCAAGGGGACCACCTGTCGCTGAAATGATGGGTTTATTAAACTGTGTATGTCCTGTTTGTATAACATATGGGTGGGTGGGAGTCAAGACATATCCACATTGCTCCTCTTTTTTTTCTTTGCATCATGTGCTCTTTGGGGCTTCGTTTTTCAAACTGCCATCCTGTCTGCCACTGCAGTGCCACTACTAGATGGCACAGGTTTTTGTGCTGCCCACTTGTGTTGCTTAACTTAGTCATCCAGCAACCTTGGTGCAACCTTTTGGCCTAAAAACAATATTATGAGGTGTGAAGTGTTCAGATTCAGAATAGACTGGAAATGAATGGAAATGAATGTTATTGAGGTTATTAATACCGTAGTATCAAAATTAACCCCAAATTCTGTGATTTTAGCTGTTTTTATGTTTTTTCCCTCCAAATCATCCACATCCAAAACCCAAAAGGGTGGTTTTGGCAAAACCAATCCAGATCCAAAACACGAGCGGGGATCCAGAACCAAAACCAAAACATAAAACACGAAAAGTGTCCGCCGCACGTCATATTACAATGTTCAAACATGTGTTTGAACAATCTAGAGTGAGGAATATGGAGCTGCAATAATACAGCATAATTACCACACACAGACCAGTCAGTGCAATGAGTGCATCCATTAGTAATACTGCTGCTGATATTACTGTTAAGGGTTATTAGATAGGGTTTGGGCTCATGAATGTAAAGCCATGTACGACTCTTGCTGATCATAAAGATGAGATAAGGTGTGTCCTTATGAGTGTAAAGCCTGGCACGTGACTGATGATACAGTAGTGCCATTACGATTAAACACTAGAAGGAAGAAGCTTTTTTTAGCCACTTTGTTGATTCATTATTAGATAAGCTGAAGGCTGCATAAGCCTGAAGCCATATAAAAGCCCAATTTTTTATGATTGGTTGTTGGTGACTAAGCAGTTGCTAGGCAGATCAGTGTGTTCTTGGGTATTTTCCTATAGGATTATAGGGCTGTCCATCAAGGGTGTAAGGGTTGGTCTTGGAATAATATATAAGCCATGGTCATGTGACTCAGACTTCCTCTTGCCATTTTGGAATGGTCCAGGAAGGCTGAGTACTGCTGGCATTATTTATTGTTATTAGTTAATGCTTTTTGTGTGGGTTCTTATCCCACTTCTAAGATGTGTATGTTTTTTCCCTTCCCACTGTTTTTATCCCCCCCCATCCCTGTCCCCTCCTTCCTACATACATTTCTTCATGTCGCTGGATGCTTGTGTCTCCTGTGCCCCCCCGTCATGCAGCGTCCCTGCGATGTCCTCTCCTCGCCCCCCTCCCACCCTGTCGCTTGCATGCGGGTGCAGGATTCCAGCGCTCTCGTGTGGGGAGCGTGGCCTCCCTGGTCTCCGGCCCGGCGCCTGCTGGAGCGCAGTGGGCTTGGACCGCTACATGCTGCGCTCTCCCCCGGCTGCTTGGGCGGGCGGCGCGGTGCCGTTCCTCGACGATCACCGCCGTTGGCAGCCGCTATCGAGGGGGGTCCTCTCCGGCGTCCGTAGGGCTCCGGGGCTCTCCCCGCCGGTCCTCCTCCTCCCGGCGCTTCTGCTACCTGCTCCCCGTGCGGCCCCGGCTGACGGCTCCGGCGCACACGTGGTGCCTGGCGGTCCGGGACTGGCAGGGGGGGGGGGGGGGGAGGGGGAGCGCGCGGCGTGTCCTGGTGGGGGGGTTCAGCTGGGGCAGCGGCTCTGCTGCGTCCCCACGTATTTCTGCGGCGCTGGTGGCAGCTGAGGTCATCCCTCAGGCGGGGGGGGGGAGGGTCAGGTTGTTGGGGCACTAGCTGGGTGTGGGTGGGGTATCTCGGCGGTGCTCCCTGGGTTTTGCGCAGGTTCCCCCTGGTGGGTGCCATTTAGTTGGAGCGTTTGTGTGCCCCCCCCCACAAACCGCCCCGCCACGGTGCTCGCGGCGGGGCCACGCCTGCGCGCACCTACGCCTGCTTGCCTGTTCCGTCCTGCGCCCCCCCCTCCTTTTCCCGGCTTGCGAGTGCTCCCGCATTGCAGGCTGGGACGGTGCGGATGGTAGCGGCGCGGTCGGCTTCGGCAGCCTCGTTCCACATGTCTGGCCCTCCTGCTGGTTTACGGCGCCGGCTGGGTTTGCCGGGGGTCAGGTCCGTTATTTCCAGGAGCTCGTACCTGGCCCGTAGCGCGGTTGCTTACCACGGCTTCCATGGCGCGCTTCCCGGGCCTTCCGCCCCCCCCCCCCCACACACACACACACTTTCCCATTTTTACTCTTTTCCGCCCCTGGGGTTCAGCCCACGAGGGCGGCCAGCTCGTGAATCCCCCGCCACGGCCCCCCCTACCCAGTTTCTATGGCCCACCCGCCCCTGCTCCTTTCCCCGCCGTTCCTCCTATGTTTTCCCGGGCTGCGGGTCATTCCCCCCCCCCCATGGTTTCCGGCCTATGCCATCGGGACGCCCCGTGGGTCATGGCAGCCCTCCCACACTATTTCCACTTTCGCCCCTCCCTCCCCCATCCTCCCGCCTGTGCCTCCTGTTTCGGCGTCTAAGCGCGGGCGCTTCCTGTGCTTGTTGTCCCCTCTGTTTTGTCTGCGCAGGTGTCTGCGGGTCCGGGGACGTCAGGGCATCAGCACGGAGGATCCGGAGGCCGAGGGGGGATGCAGCGGCAGCGGAGGACACACCGCCGAGACCGGTGGCGGTGGCGGCAGCTGATGGTGTTCCAGGTCCTTCAAGCACCGGTGAGCATGCTGTTGTTTCTCCTTATTGTTACAGTACTTTTAACTTCCGTTATGTTCCTCTGGTTCTCCTGGGCGCCCGCGTTAGTTGGCTAGGCTCATTGCGCGGCGCGTGGCGTTAGGCGTCTCGGAAGGGCAGGGCGCCGGCGGCTGCGGTTCCCTCCGCCCCCCTGCGGTTCGCGGAGAAGGCAGACGGGGGGGCATTGGGGAGACGGCTTTCCGTACTTTCATCTGTGGTTACGGTTTTTGGGATTTTACGGCTTGTGGCACCGGGTCGCGACCTGTCGCGTATCCCCACAGGGTGCAGTTTTGTGTCAGCGCACGCATTTAAATCCTAGGTTTAGGCCCCTCGCAGTTGGCGCTTCTGTTTTTGCGCTCCTTGGTAGGGGTTGGGGTTTGTTCGCTTATGGCAGGGGCGAGTACACCATGGACGTCCACTCCCATTTTCGTCACTCATGCAAATTTGTGAGGCCTGTCACCCATCTAGCGCAGGGGACACAGCCTCGAGCGGGTAACCTGTCCGTGGTGGCGCGCCGACGGTTTTGTCCGCTCACGCTGTCCCGCATCAGGTCCGGCGGAAGGTGCACGCGGAACCAGCTTGGGGCTCGTGTGGGCTCTATGCCGTTTTTTCCTGTCTTCACGACTTGTGCATCTTTCCTGTGGGGTTGGTGCCCAAGGACCCCGGGCTGGTTCCGCCCTATCCTACATTCGAACTTATCTTCATGGTGTTTCTTTTCATGCTCCGTTTCCGAGACCGGGCGCAGGTTGAGTATTAGTCTTTTAGGGACTCTGCGTTTTGTTTCGTGATTATGGGCCGGGTGCCTCCTTTTGGCTCATTTATCCATTGGTCGTGTTTCCGACTCTTCCCCTGCGCCTCTATCCCCTGCAATTTTTCGGGACTCGATTAAGTTCCAGTTTTATGCTGACAGGTGCGTGTCCCTGGGTTTTTTCTGTCTCATGTGCCTCTTTGTGAACTGCGGCACTTTCTTGCGTTGGCATACTGTCCGTCTCCGGCCCCCCTTCCCCCTCGGGTTGCTCGCTACCAGGTCTTGTTCGGGGGCCTGGGTGTTCCCGTTGCCTCGGTGCGCTGCCAGGGCCCTACCGGTTGCCTGAGTTTTCAGAGGTTGGCGCTGGGCACAATGGCGGGTTGCTGTCGCCTCCCTGCTGACAAGTTACCGACACTTTTGGGTTTTATTAACCACTGCTTGGGGCAACACAAAGTTCAGTTTTAGAGGGTGCGGTCGCCGTTTAGCTCCCCCCCCTTTTTGCGAGCAGGTTTATCCCCATGGGTGGCATAGTTTGCAGTAAACCTGCGGGCCGCTGCGGGGTCGGCCAGGTAGCGTCACGCAGTTTCCCTTCCCGCGAGATCAGATATGTTTTCGTGGTTGTGGTCTTCATTACTATAGTCTTGTTACGGGGAGGTTTTTCGGGCCTCCTCCTCCTTGTTCCCTCTAGTCCCCTCAGGCTTTGCGACTGTGCGACATCTGTTTGTCTGATGTGCGGTACAGTTTTACCATTGCGCGCCCGGAGTCGGAATGGGTTTGCGGATGCTTTATCTCATTTCAGTTTGATTAGTGCCGTGAGTGGTTTCCGGGGGGGGGGGGGGGCGACATAGGTTTTCTCATGCCCGTCTTCTGTCGGGCGGAGTATACGGGTGGCTACTCGGTCTAGGCATGTGTGGCTCCTTCCTCGTTTGGGGCGTCGGCTGTGTCCGGGCGTTTTTTCAGTAGGTTGGCTACAGCGGGTGTGTCCCTGGTAGACGGTTGATGGTTTTTGTGTTCGATCGTTATCTGGGAGGTAGGTCCTAGGCTGCCCGGTATCCCGCCCTTGCGGGCTTTTCCTTCTGTTCTGGGCTGCGCGAGCTGGTGGACCCCGCCTGGTCTTTCACCCTCTTTCATGAGCGCTTAAGGGTTGGGCTAGGGTGCGCCCCGCGCCTGCGGATACCCGTAGGCCTGCTACGTGGCAACTTTTGGCGTAATTGCTGGGTGGGCTGCCTCCTGTCGCCGAGTCGGTGTTGGTGGCGGTCCCTGTTTTAGATTAGCCTTTGCTTTAGCTGTCTTCTGGGTTTTGCGGGTAAGCGAGTGGGGGCGAGCAACAGGCATTTCGGGATCCCGTGGGCCTTTTTCTGTGACGCGGGTCGCAGGATGGTCGGTGGCTCTGCAGGATGGTGTGCCCCGAATCGGATCAAGCAGCTGGGGGTCGCTGGGTGTCCTTGGAGGCCCAGGAAGGGGTGGGTCTACCCCCTGCGCCTGGCGCAGGAGTATGGATGGGCCTCCGAGGGGGCGACCAGTTGCTGATGCAGGCGCTCGCTGGTCCTCTCACTAATGTACAGTTTTGCTGCGGTGTTTGGGTTCGGTACCCATTCCTTGCGGAATGGGGCTGCTGGCCAGGCAGCTATTCAGGAGCTGGGCCGTTGGGGGTATACTTCTTAGGTCCTATTCCTTGCGGGTTGGGGTGGCTACCATGCGGCAGCCACAGGGTCCTCCTCGGCTGCTGTTCAGGAGCTGGCCCGTTGGCGGTATACTTCTTAGGTCCTATTCCTGGCGGATGGGGGAGGCTGCCATGCGGCAGCCACAGGGGCCTCCACAGCAGCTATTCAGGGGCTGGGCCGTTGGAGATGTACGTCCTAGGGCCTATTCCTTGCGGATTGGGGTGGCTACCTTGCGGCAGCCACGGGGTCCTCCTCGGCAGCTGTTAAGGAGCAGGGCTGTTGGGGGTATGCTTATTATAGGTCCTATCCCCGGCGGACTGGGGAGGCTGACCATGCGGCAGCCGCAGGGTCCTCCATGGCAGCAGTTCAGGAGCAGGGTCGCGGGGGTATGCGTGTTGCAGGTCCTGTTTCCTGGCGGATTGGGGAGGCTACCATGCGGCAGCCACTGGGTCCCCCTCGGCAGCGGTTCCGGTGCTGGCCGTTGGAGGTATACTTTTTAGGTCCGGTTCCTTGCGGATTGGGGAGTCTGCCATGCGGCAGCCACAGGGTCCTCCACGGCGGCTGTTCAGGAGCTGGGGCGTTGGAGGTTTACTCCTTATAGGTCCTATGCCTTGCGGATTGGGGTGGCTGCGGTGCGGCAGTCACAGAGTCCCCCACGGCAGCGGTCCAGGAGCTGGGGCGTTGGGGGTGTACGTCTTAGGTCCTATGCCTTGCGGATGGGGGTGGCTACCATGCGGCGGCCACAGGGTCCTCCGCGGCAGCTATTCAGGAGGTGGTCCACTGGAGGTATATTTGTTTTTTAGGTCCATTCCTTGTGGATGGGGGTGGCTGCCTTGCGGCAGACATTGGGTCCCCCTCGGCAGCTATTCAAGGGGTGGTTCGTTGGAGGTATACTTCTTAGGTCCTATTCCATACGGATGGGGGTGGCTACCATGCGGAAGCCACAGGTTCCTCCACGGCGGCTTTTCAGGAGGTGGGCCGTTGGAGGTATACTTTTTAGGTCCTATTCCTTGCAGATGGGGGTGGCTACTGTGCGGCAGCCACAGGGTCCTCCATGGCAGCTATTCAGGAGGTGCTCCGTGGAGGGATGCTTACTATAAGCCTTCTGCATATGGATAATGTTTATTGCGCCTGTTGCGCTAACCCAAAAACTTGTTTACCCGTCGGTTTTTGAACGGGTTGCGTTAAGGAATCGAGGGTGTGAAGTGAATTTTTAAATTTTCCTCCGAGGGGGCCTAATTACAATTGGCTCATCAAAGGTCCATGGGAGGTTTTTTGAGTTTTCTCCTTCACTTGGGTTAATTCTGTTATCTGTCACTTGGTTTTCCTATGTGATTTATGTCAGTGTAATGATTTTAGGGTGTTTTTCTTTTGCAGCCGTCGATGGTTTGAACAGGAATGGCTGGTTTTGCCACTCTTACATTTTTGGGCGGCAGGGCATTACTTGGCGCATAGGACAGCTGATGTTTTGGGTTATGGCTTTTAGGTGGTCATGCATCCTCTGCTTGTGCTGCGCAGTGGCGGATTTAGCGGGGGGCGATTAGGGCGAACGCCCCCCCTACATGTATCGGCACCGGGATGGAGGCCGGGTCCCGCTGCGGTGGTGGGAATGGGGTGGAGAGCGGTGCAGCGCGGCGGGGGAAGGGGAGAGAGAGAGAACGTCCTGACACGCGTACAGCGGCCTCTGTTTTTACCACGCCCCCTCCTCCCTGTACGCACGTCAGGACGCTCTCTCTCTCTCCTCGTCCCCCGCCGCGCTGCACAGCTCTCCACCCCGTTCCCAATACCGCGGCGGGACCCGGCCTCAGGCTCCATTCACTGTCAGGTGTGTGTGTGTGTGTGTGTGTGTGTGTGTGTGTGTGAGTGTGTGTCTGTCAGGTGTGTGTGTGAGTGTGTGTCTGTCAGGTGTGTGTGTGAGTGTGTGTCTGTCAGGTGTGTGTGTGTGAATTTCGCCTCATACATTGTGCTATAATGTGCATTTAGGATCATTCTGTGTGCTATAATGTGCATTTAGGATCATTCAGTGTGCTATAATGTGCATTTAGGATCATTCAGTGTGCTATAATGTGCATTTAGGATCATTCAGTGTGCTATAATGTGCATTTAGGATCATTCTGTGTGCTATAATGTGCATTTAGGATCATTCAGTGTGCTATAATGTGCATTTAGGATCATTCTGCGTGCTATAATGTGCATTTAGGATCATTCAGAGTGCTATAATGTGCATTTAGGATCATTCAGTGTGCTATAATGTGCATTTAGGATCATTCTGCGTGCTATGATGTGCATTTCGGATCATTCTGCGTGCTATGATGTGCATTTCGGATCATTCTGCGTGCTATGATGTGCATTTAGGATCATTCTGCGTGCTATGATGTGCATTTCAGATCATTCAGTGTGCTATGATGTGAATTTCGGATCATTCAGTGTGCTATGATGTGAATTTCGGATCATTCAGTGTGCTATGATGTGAATTTAGGATCATTCTGCGTGCTATGATGTGAATTTTGGCTCATTCTGCGTGCTATGATGTGAATTTTGGCTCATTCTGCATGCTATGATGTGAATGTCGGCTCATACAGTGTGCTACAATGTGAATTTCGGAACATTCACTGTGCTATAATGTGAATTTCAGATCATACTGTGTGCTACATTGTGAATTTCAGCTCATACAGTGTGCTATAATGTGAATTTCGGCTCATTCTGTGTGCTGTAGAAACAGAATTTGTCGGCAGATAAGAACCACTTGGCCCATCTAGTCTGCCCCTTTTTTTTTTTTTTTACATTATTTTTATCTCTAACCTTATCTGATCCTTATTTCTTTGTAAGAATATCCTTATGTCTATCCCATGCATGTTTAAATTGCCCTACTGTCTTAGCCTCTACCACCTCTGATGGAAGGAATGGTGATTCGCCAGTCTGTATCACCAGTGCGCAGGGTTCTCTCCACTAACTGGCAACATTTTATTAGTAATGGCAACAATAGGAAATTTTAGAAGCGAACGGGAAGGGCATTACTAAGTGGGAGGGGCTATGATTAGGGGGAGGAGTCATAATTCTTAAACCGCCCCCCCTAAAAGTTAAGTCTAGATCCGCCACTGGTGCTGCGTCAGCCGCAGTTTCGACAAGGGGGAAGGCGTTCGTCTTCTCCGGCTGGAGTTGCAGGTTTTGTCTTACCTGGGGTTTTGGGCCTTTCGGTTAGCTTTCTTCTTCTCCTGGTTTTTATTGGTTTGGATGGCGGGGCGGTTTGTTAAACCTTTGTGGCGGGAAGTCGCTACCAACCAGCGGTCAGATGGGCATAAGTGGTCATTGTGGGGCACCCTCTTTAGAAGGACGGCAGGTGTGTCCTTACCTTGCGGTTGGACATTTAGACGTTCCCCTGCGGGAACCGAATGTTTGCCAGAGAAAAGAGTGGTGAGTCCTGCACAATGCGGGTTATGCAGGGAGGAGGCGGGGTTTGGGTACTCCCCTCCTTGGTGGTTGGATTTCATCCAACGGACTGGAGCTGGTGTCTGGTAGCGACTTGTCCTTTGCCATCCTCCAATACAAAAAATCAATTCAATTACAATTATAGTTTAAAGAACAGGTCAGCGATCAATAAATATCGTCTGGCCTTTAACTACAGCTAACCGTGTCCGTGTCGTTATTTTAGTGTGTCGTTATTTTAGTGACAAGCTAGCTTAAAGAAGTGTTTATGTCAATCGCAATAAAATTATGGGCGCCTTAGATAAGCTGAAGGCTGCATAAGCCTGAAGCCATATAAGAGCCCAATTTTTTGTGATTGGTTGTTGGTGACTAAGCAGTTGCTAGGCAGATCAGTGTGTTCTTGGGTATTTTCCTATAGGATTATAGGGCTGTCCATCAAGGGTGTAAGGGTTGGTCTTGGAATAATATATAAGCCATGGTCATGTGATTCAGACTTCCTCTTGCCATTTTGGAATGCCCTCCTGCCCGCCCTGACCATAATTTTATTTTTATTTTTAATTTTTCCTACATCTTGTCTTTCTCGGTGGGCTCTTGACAGCCAGATTGGCGGGAAGTCGCTACCAACCAGCGGTCAGATGGGCATAAGTGGTCATTGTGGGGCACCCTCTTTAGAAGGACGGCAGGTGTGTCCTTACCTTGCGGTTGGACATTTAGACGTTCCCCTGCGGGAACCGAACGTTTGCCAGAGAAAAGAGTGGTGAGTCCTGCACAATGTGTTATGATTCCCGTACTCCAGACCAGAGGAGATCTTATGGCAGAGGTCTGAGTACTGGAAAGATATACTGGTTGTGGGAGCAGGAGAGCCTAGTAACCCCTGGCGCCCTAACTCCGTTGTCTCGCCCATGTTATCAGAAATCCCCTGCGAGACTATGGTTGCTTGAGCCCATGGCAGCCGCGTTCGAAGGGCGGATTATGTCTGCCCAACCCCGATGCCCCCTCAGGTCTTAATGGGAGACAAAGGGAAATCCGAGACAGGGTGAGAACAAGGGGCCCTCTGACTAAGCAACCAGGCCAGGGGTTACAAGCTAACTAACTAAACCAAAAAGTATGTGCGGACTAGCCGCCAGGGAAAAGGACAACCAAAGATCCACTGATCCGTAACTCCTATCCAGCACCGCTGGATACCAGAGTGGATCAGGGGGAGCGGAATCCTCCGCAAAAGCTCCAGAACACAAAGATACAAAATAATAAACAGTAAGCGGTCAAGCCGCAACACACGGCTACGCCGCGACTCACGAACACCACAGGATGTTAAAGGTGCTCGGTCAGACTCCAGGAACAGATGACAATTTCCGAGTACAGGATCACTGAGGACAGGAACAACCGGATAGAGCAGGACTGGAAACTCTCTGTAACCAACACAGGCAAACAGGAAGCTATCACCGGCGTCTGTGAGAAGTCCAAAGGGTGCTTATAACTGTGAGCTCCCCAATCAGGAGCCAGACTGGGTAATCACAAGTAATGCCGTGCAGCTTGCATGCTGCACGGCCAGCACACCATTATACAATTAGAAAAGACCCAGCAACGGGGAACGCGGCCCGAACGTGGCGTCCCCGTTGCTAGGGTCTGAGCGGCTCCGTGCGCCCGGCGTCTAGCGTTGCCAGGGAGCCGGCGGCTGTACGCGCACGGCGTCCCTGGTTGCTAGGCGCCGGGCCGCACCGACGAGCGGACCCCGGCGCCTAACAGTACCCCCCCCTTGAGGAGGGGTCAAGGAACCCCTAAAGCCCGGTTTCCGAGGAAATTCTCGAAAAAATGCCCTCTTGAGCCTCGGGGCATGGAGATCCTTATCCAGGACCCAAGACCTTTCTTCTGGACCATAACCTCTCCAATGCACCAAAAAATAAAGCCGACCCCGGGACAACTTGGAATCGAGAACCTTCTCCACCAAGAACTCCTGCTGACCCTGTACAACTATTGGTGATCTCCCCTGAGATATCTTACGAGGAAATCTACTGGACGAAACATATGGTTTCAGCAATGAGCAATGGAAAGTATTTCCGATCCGTAAAGTTTTTGGTAAACGTAACCGGAAGGCAACTGGATTGACTTTTTTGATAATGTGAAATGGTCCAATAAATTTAGGACCCAATCTGGCTGAGGTTTGTCGAAGTTTAATGTTGCGAGTCGACAACCACACCCTATCTCCTACTTTAAAAGTGCACGGCCGCCGGAGCCTGTCAGAAAATCTCTTTTCCTGAAATGCCGCTTTTCTGAGAGCCAGGTGCACTTTTCTCCAAATGAGCCTAAGATGAGAGGTCAAGGTCAGTGAGGAGACAGAGGAATGTTGAAAAAAGGAATTAGCTCTGGGGTGAAAACCAAAAACTGCAAAAAATGGAGACACATTGGTGGAGGAATGACAGGCATTATTGTAAGCGAACTCCGCCAATGGAAGAAACTCAGACCAGTCATTTTGGAGTTTGGGCGAGTACAACCGCAAATATTGTTTTAGTGATTGATTAACTCGCTCAGTCTGCCCGTTGGATTGGGGATGGTAGCCTGACGTTAAAGATAATTTCATCTTCAATGAGACACAAAAAGATTTCCAAAACTGTGCAATGAATTGTGGACCCCGATCGGAAACAATATCAGTGGGTAACCCATGGAGTCTGAAAACATGGCGGAGGAACAAGACTGCCAATCCCTGGGCAGATGGCAATCGGGGAAGAGCAATGAAATGGGCCATTTTACTAAAACGGTCCACTACCACCCATATGACTCGGCATCCGGCTGACAGAGGGAGGTCCACCACAAAATCCATGGAGATATGAGACCATGGCCTAAGAGGAACATTCAAGGGCATAAGCTGACCGATAGGCAAAGAACGGGGAACTTTATGCTGTGCACAGACCTGACACGAAAAAACAAACTCCTTAATGTCTTTGGAAAGACCAGGCCACCATACTGAGCGGGAGACTAATTCCAAAGTCTTAGCGATTCCAGGATGCCCGGCAACTTTGCTATCATGAAACTCCGTCAAAACAGTTGCTCTCAAAAACTCAGGGACAAAAAGACGACCAGCAGGAGTATTTCCAGGAGCCTGATGTTGAAGCAGCTTTAACTGGGTAAATAAATCCTGTGTGAGGCCTGCCCGAATGACTGAAGACGGAAGTATGGGAGTAACAGGACTGTTGTCTTGAACTGGAAGAAAACTGCGTGACAGGGCATCTGCCTTGGTATTCTTGGAACCTGGCCTGAAGGTGATAATGAATTTGAAACGAGTAAAAAATAAAGCCCAATGAGCCTGCCGGGCATTCAGTCGTTTAGCTGATTCAATGTATTGAAGATTTTTGTGATCAGTCAAAACTGAAATGATATGAGTCGCTCCCTCAAGCCAATGCCTCCACTCCTCGAAAGCCCATTTAATAGCCAGCAATTCCCGGTTACCAACATCGTAGTTGGATTCAGCAGAAGAGAATTTTCTGGACATAAAGGCACAAGGGTGTAATTCAAGGGAATCCGGATCCTTCTGAGATAGGATAGCCCCTACTCCAACCTCTGAGGCATCAACCTCAACAATGAAAGGCAATTCTGGGTTGGGGTGTCTGAGGACAGGGGCTGAGACAAAGGCTTGTTTCAAGGCCTGAAAAGATAGCTCGGCTTCACGTGACCAATTGGTAGGATCCGCTCCCTTCTTAGTCAGTGCCACAATGGGAGCAACTAGGTCAGAGAAAGAGTGAATAAATCTTCTATAGTAGTTCGCAAACCCTAAAAAGCGCTGAATTGCTTTTAAGTTGGTGGGTTGCGCCCAACTAAGGATGGCTTGGAGCTTCTTTGGCTCCATACGGAATCCCCGAGGGGAAATAATGTATCCTAAAAAGGATACCTCCGTGACATGAAATTCACACTTCTCCAGCTTGGCATATAGGTGATTTTCACGTAATTTTTTTAGAACCTGACGCACCTGGGTAACATGTTGTTCTACAGAGTCAGAATAAATCAAAATATCGTCTAAGTAGACTACAACGAATTTTCCAAGAAATTCACGGAGCACATCGTTAATGAGATCCTGGAAAACTGCCGGAGCGTTAGACAGGCCGAATGGCATAACCAGATACTCATAGTGGCCTGACTGAGTACTGAATGCCGTTTTCCACTCATCCCCTGACTTGATTCTGATGAGGTTATATGCTCCTCTCAGGTCAATCTTAGAAAAAAATCACAGCCGAACGTAGCTGATCAAAGAGGACAGAGATCAGTGGCAGAGGGTAAGTATTTTTTACTGAGATTTTATTCAAGGCTCTAAAGTCAATGCAGGGTCTGAGTGAACCATCCTTCTTCTCTACGAAGAAGAAGCCTGCACTTAAAGGGGATTTAGATGGCCTGATAAATCCTTTCCCTAGGCTTTCTTTAACATACTCATTCATGGCCACAGTTTCAGGTCCGGACAAAGCATATAACCTTCCCTTAGGCAAAGTGGCACCAGGAATTAGCTCAATAGCACAATCATAAGGCCTATGGGGAGGCAGAATATCCGCATTGCCCTTGGAAAAAACATCAACAAAATCCTGGTATTCCACAGGAATGGGTGCGGGAATGGCAGCAGCTATTCTGATGGGAAGCGTAATACATTCCTTATTACAGATGGTACCCCATTGTGAGATCTCCCCCGACTGCCAATCAATGATGGGATTATGAAAGGCCAGCCAAGGGTGACCCAGAACCACTGGAACTGCTGGGCAATGGGTGAGGAAAAACTCAATTTTTTCAGAATGCAGAGCTCCTACCGAGAGTAGAACAGGAGGTGTACAGAGAGAAATAACCCCATTGGACAAGGGACTCCCATCTAAACCATGCATGGTGATACACCTACCCAAGGCTAACTGAGGAATACCTAAGGTCTTGGCCCATGTCAAATCCATAAAGTTCCCTGCAGCTCCACTGTCCACAAAAACAGAGACCGAGGAACAGAGGCTGCCAAAGGAAACTTTAGCTGGGACTAACAGTGAATTATTTGAGGAGATAAGCTGCAGACCAAAGTGAACCCCCTCACAATTCACTTGGTCGAGACGTTTCCCGACTTGTTCGGACAACTACGGGCAAAATGTCCCTTACCTCCACAGTATAAACAAAGACCAGAACTTTGCTTTCTGGTTCTTTCTTCAGGAGACAGTTTGGAGAGACCTATCTGCATAGGCTCCTCTATGTCCACAGGGATGGAAAAAACACAAGGAGTTGACCCGACAGATGCTCCTTTTTCAGCCCTCCGCTCTCTGAGCCGACGATCAATCTTAATAGAGAGCTCCATGAGTTTATCGAGAGTCTCAGGAGCGGGATACTGAAGGAGACTGTCTTTTATAGACTCAGATAAGCCGAGGCGAAACTGACTGCGCAGGGCTGGGTCATTCCATCCACAGTCGTTCGACCAACGGCGAAACTCCGTACAATAAATCTCTGCGGGATTCCTACCCTGTCTGAGAGCACGCAACTGACTCTCGGCGGATGCCTCTCTATCAGGGTCGTCATACAATAGCCCTAAAGACTTTAGAAAGGCGTCTACAGAAAATAAAGCCGGATCGTCTGTCTTTAAACCAAAAGCCCAGGTCTGAGGATCCCCCTGAAGCAGAGAAATAATAATTCCAACCCGCTGAGCCTCCGTACCTGAGGAGACTGGTCTCAAACGAAAATAAAGTTTACAAGACTCTTTAAAATTAAAAAACTGTTTTCTATCCCCAGAAAAACGGTCAGGCAGATGCATTTTTGGTTCAGGAATGACCCTCGGGGAAGTCCGTAACAGATCTTCCTGTGACCTCACCCGAAGGGACAGATCCTGAACCATCTGAGTAAGCTCTTGAATCTGGCTAACTAGAAGCTGGCCAGGATTTGGCCCGACACCGGTGGGATTCATGAGGCCGACAAATCTCCCAACTGAACAAGGGAAAAAATTAACTCCTGTTTAATTTTAAATTTAGTCTGGCCGGTGATAATGTTATGATTCCCGTACTCCAGACCAGAGGAGATCTTATGGCAGTGGTCTGAGTACTGGAAAGATATACTGGTTGTGGGAGCAGGAGAGCCTAGTAACCCCTGGCGCCCTAACTCCGTTGTCTCGCCCGTGTTATCAGAAATCCCCTGCGAGACTATGGTTGCTTGAGCCCATGGCAGCCGCGTTCGAAGGGCGGATTATGTCTGCCCAACCCCGATGCCCCCTCAGGTCTTAATGGGAGACAAAGGGAAATCCGAGACAGGGTGATAACAAGGGGCCCTCTGACTAAGCAACCAGGCCAGGGGTTACAAGCTAACTAACTAAACCAAAAAGTATGTGCGGACTAGCCGCCAGGGAAAAGGACAACCAAAGATCCACTGATCCGTAACTCCTATCCAGCACCGCTGGATACCAGAGTGGATCAGGGGGAGCGGAATCCTCCGCAAAAGCTCCAGAACACAAAGATACAAAATAATAAACAGTAAGCGGTCAAGCCGCAACACACGGCTACGCCGCGACTCACGAACACCACAGGATGTTAAAGGTGCTCGGTCAGACTCCAGGAACAGATGACAATTTCCGAGTACAGGATCACTGAGGACAGGAACAACCGGATAGAGCAGGACTGGAAACTCTCTGTAACCAACACAGGCAAACAGGAAGCTATCACCGGCGTCTGTGAGAAGTCCAAAGGGTGCTTATAACTGTGAGCTCCCCAATCAGGAGCCAGACTGGGTAATCACAAGTAATGCCGTGCAGCTTGCATGCTGCACGGCCAGCACACCATTATACAATTAGAAAAGACCCAGCAACGGGGAACGCGGCCCGAACGTGGCGTCCCCGTTGCTAGGGTCTGAGCGGCTCCGTGCGCCCGGCGTCTAGCGTTGCCAGGGAGCCGGCGGCTGTACGCGCACGGCGTCCCTGGTTGCTAGGCGCCGGGCCGCACCGACGAGCGGACCCCGGCGCCTAACACAATGCGGGTTATGCAGGGAGGAGGCGGGGTTTGGGTACTCCCCTCCTTGGTGGTTGGATTTCATCCAACGGACTGGAGCTGGTGTCTG
The DNA here is from genome assembly GCF_028390025.1 of Pseudophryne corroboree. NCBI lineage: Eukaryota > Metazoa > Chordata > Amphibia > Anura > Myobatrachidae > Pseudophryne > Pseudophryne corroboree. The sequence goes on from NC_086446.1 coordinate 773,722,756, forward strand.
GTAGCGACTGGTTCTTTGCCATCCTCCAATATAAAATCAATTCAATTACAATTATAGTTTAAAGAACAGGTCAGCGATCAATAAATATCGTCTGGCCTTTAACTACAGCTAACCGTGTCCGTGTCGTTATTTTAGTGTGTCGTTATTTTAGTGATAAGCTAACTTAAAGAAGTGTTTATGTCAATCGCAATAAAATTATGGGCGCCTTATTATAACCTGCGGAAAGAGATATATGTTTATTGATATACTTTAAGAAAGGAACTGAATCAGCAACACAACAGTATGGGATGCAGTCTCTAGGTCGACAGTAAGTAGGTCAATAATGGTTAGGTCGACCACTATTGGTCGACAGTAAGTAGATCAACAGGGATGCTAGGTCAACCTGCACAAACACCAGTGTGTGCAGTCTCTCCACTTCCCAGGACTTACTCAGCCGCTGTGTTTGTTTCATGCTGATCGGGGCCGGAGCTGACGTCAGACACCCTCCCTCAAAATGCCTGGTCCCTCCTGCGTTTCTCCGGACACTCCTGTAAAACGGTCAGTTGCCACCCACAAACGGCCTCTTCCTGTCATTCACCTTGCGATCGCCCGTGCAGTCGTTTTTTTTTCGCACCGTCCCGTCGCTAGGCACCGATGCCCGGTGCAGTCATCCGTCGTGCCGGGGCATTGCGGTGCATATGCATGCACAGTTCAGATCTGATCATCCACTGTGCGAAAAAGCACAGCAGTGATCAGGTCTCAATTACCCCCAATGTCTCCAAGAGGCAGGGAGGACCACAGGATTTGGAGACAGCTGAGACTTTGTACACAGACCAGCTGCCTAGTATAGTAAGGGGTCAAGCAGTGACTTTAGTGCCACGGCACACAGCTTGGGAACCACTGGTCTATGCTATTACATCTCGCTTTATTTCGTTTGTTCTGGGGATGGAGGGGAAATTGGTATGAGCATCGCATTGTTTGCACATCATCTAGTGTGTACCCAGCTTTAGACAGCTTTAGTTTTACACTGCAATTATATGAGAAGCGGGAGAGATGTGCGGCGCTGCCACGCCCGATTTTGAAAAGGGGCATGGCCTATGTGAAAGGGGGCTTCGTGGGAGGCCGCGATCGTGATCCATGCGTGCCCGTCTTCATCACTAAGGGGCCATGCCCTCTCTCCCTCTGTCATCTGTGAATAGACGCCGTGCGCATGCTCACAGTGTCTATTCTCCGCTGTGCTGCTCTGCTATGCAGGAGCCTCCCAACTGACGCTAACAGAGGGGCTGTTTGGCATGATTACAGTAAAGATGTATGAGGACACATCTGTATATTCTTGTGAGGTCACGATTAGATGGTGGTGGTGCCCGCCCTTTGCACAAGTTCTGGTGAGGGCTTGGAATTGGGACTACCCATTAGCAAATGTCTAGTTTCACCTATGCTAAAGAATGTCTTTTTAAACAAGAGATGATCTATTTGAACTAAGACATAGGGGCTTATGTCACTTTTGAAATGTATTTTTAAAGCAGCAATCTGTTACAACCTTGTTTTGCTTTGTAAAGGAATGCCGCTTTAAATATATGGGCAGGCTCTCTGGAATTCCTGTTACATAAACCCAATTGTTTTGATTAATTTATTTTTAGTGAAAGGTTTACAATAAGTGCATAGCATATTCAGATCAAACATTCAGGGAAATTATAGAACACTAAAAAAAAAAAAAAAGAAATATATACAAAAGACAAAAGGGAAATTAATATGGTCAGGAAAATAGACAATAAAAAAATAATTAGCAGTCATGAAATAAACTAATGTATTAACAGAAAAAACGCTGGTAATTTAATTTGCGTTTAAATCTGAAATATCTCTTCATCCCATATAGCTTTCATCATCATCATCATCATCATCATCATGAACAACTTTTCCTCCATCTACGGCTCCGTGAATGTCATCTGCCCTCCTCTCCTCTGTACCAGTCAGATTCGTGGCCTCTGTCTCTAATGGTTCGTGAGGTGGGATGTCCTCATCAGAGTCGATGCTGGACTGTTCTCCGTTTTGCGACGGGCACGCATGCCGTCTACGCTCCTCCACACTAGACAAGGCCAAGAAAACAATTGCTCTAGAAATCATTCCAAACATATATATATATAACATCTTTATGTCAAAGGGGCATCTAAACTTAAAGTGTTGCCTACTCAAGAATGCAGCCCATTTATTCACCAGGAACTAATGACTTCATAGAGGGCGGGGGAAACAATTGCGCATGCATCTAAGTAGCACCGCACATGCATCCCGACTGCGTC